>NC_142653.1:5110000-5428750 GCF_055504915.1 Nelumbo nucifera
GATAAGGTATCACCCACAACTAGGCCCAAACAAGAAAGGAATAAACCCAAGACCCAAGTATCAGTACCTCACCAATCCTTATACAAGCTTTTTCCTTCCCAGCCTTTAAACTTCAAAAGCCCAAAATGTTCCCTATTACCAAGACCTCTAACCTACAAACAACCAAAAAAGGAAACAAATTCTTCCCCTAAGCCTTTCAACCCAAACCAACCATAATACCTAAACAACCAAAGCCCAGACCTCAGCATTAGAACTTTTCTCACTCAAAGCAAACTTCTTTTCCAATACCCAAAAAATTTTCCTCACAAAATTTTCCCTTCCTATTTACGATAAACAAATAATTTGCTTAATTGAACCTTGATTTCCACTATCTTTTCCAAATCCGCATTCTTTTCTATTTTCTTTACTTTATCAGCAATCACTTCCTCTTCAGCCTTCTTTTTGAGCTTCAGAATAAGACCCGAAATCCTTCTTTCCAACTTCAATCTTCAGCATAGCTGGAATACTACTGTTTCCAACTGAGCTCTGCCTTTTAACTCTGGACTTCATCCCCCTCCTCTTATAAATCCTCTTGAACTTACTGCAAGGACCATCCCTAAAGAGACCTTCTATTAGGACCCCAACTGCAGACACAAAAGCCCAGGCCCAAACAGATGGGGTCCTGGTATCAGATAAAGAGAAGATAAATATAGTCCAGCACCCAAGCTCTCCTGTTCATGCTATGCCAGCTTATTGTCACGGGGTGACATAATTGGGCACTTGGCTAGAGGTTTTCTAGATGCTTCCTGAGGCTTCGAGGCTGCTCCAGAGCGTTCTAGGGTGTTCTAGAGTATTCTCCATGTGTCTAGAAAGGACTGGATGCTGGTGGAACCTTCCGAAACCTTGTGGAATGCCCTAAACTGGTCTGGAGTAATCTAGACTTGCTCTAGAGTGTTCTTGTACCTTATAGAATAGGCATCCCCTAGAAGAGTGTAGAAGGTACAATGTTCTAGAAGTGCTTCTAGATGATGCCAAGTGTACATAGTTCTAGAGGATTCTTTGAGGGGGTTAGTTTATAAATAGGGGTTCCCTCCCGCATTTGCAAACCATCCAAGTTGTGAGAGCATTCTTTGAGTTGTAAGCTTTCTTCCATAGTGCAATACAATCTACTCTTCTTACATTACTTGTTGTGCTCTTGTGTGTCTTGGTTTGTGTCCTTTTAGCACTTAAGCAACCTAGCAAGAAGGATCTTGGGCATGCAGTTTGGCTGACTTGCTTGGAAGGCCAAGTGAGTGCCACATGACAGCCAACGGGAACGGGAACGGGTCGGGTTGTGACATCATGCTTGAGTATACAACAGAAAATTTCCTCACTAAGTCATCTCAAGCGGTTGAGGCTCCGCACATGCAAATCAGTAGTTAGTTTTGATTATGTAATAAAGATAAATAGTAGTGAGGTCCCCTATGAGGGCATGAACGAAGAAATCATTTTCTCTATCTTCTTCTTCTTATCTTTTCTATAGGAGGTTTGCTACCCTCAAAGGAGCACCCGAGTTGGGCAGTAATCCTAACACCTTACTTCAAAAGATGAAAACCTCGGTAGCATAAACTAGATGTCCATTCTTTGAACTTTTAGGTTTTTACGAATTAACCAAGGACACAACACCCTTACTGTTCCCATCAAGCAAACTTACATCTCTTTTCCTCCCTAAATGCACTCCAAACTTTCCAATTAACACCAAGGTAAAAAAAGATTGATCCATTAAGCCCATTTCCCCTTTTGAATTTTCAAGTGTTGTAGGAAACTTAGGCCCTTATTTTTCCACAATCATCTCACTACCTCCACTCTTCAAAGTTGAAGGTTCAGTCTCCATACCTAAAGTCACCATTGGCTCCTTCTAACAAACATTATTGCAATCTCTTTTAGCGCAACCCCACCCCTAACTTCGAACTGTACCAAACTTCTTCCTCTATAATAGAATTCTCTTTAAAAGATCACAACTTCTGAAGACAACTCACCTAGGTTTTTGCACAATTTCACCTCTGAATACTATCTGTCCCTCGACTTAATAGACATCATGCCGGTTCTCAAGGAACTCCTACGCTCATCAGTTGAAAACCTAGTAATCACCCATTCGCATATTTCCATTTACCTTCACCTAGTCTTACATTTTTTTCTTAAACAATGCATTTTAAAAATCATGCCCTTCCTCCCCCTCAAAGCCTTTGCTAGCTGCCTTTTTTGTTTGCTCCAACAATAGATTGACAAGATCGATCAACATCTTCTTCTAAGACATACTAGGACATTTAAACTGTTTAGAGGTAGATGATGATAAATCGAATCTTTGGTCTATCATCACCCTTCTTAACTCTCCCCTCACATGATCTAGTAAGTCCCCATGACTCCTCATTTAACCTCTCAAGAGAAGGCCCATTCAAATAAGGCCTACTAAATCTTGAAATAGACCCACTTTCTTTCCCCCTCACATTAACACTTAAAAATTCACTTGTTGGCTCACTAACCCCTAGTTCAACACCATCAGCTCGGTTCCACCACAAGTCTCCTCCCAAACCTTAAGTCTACCCTTCAAGGCCTTCAAACTCTTGCACATTTGATAGAACTCTTCTGCCATTGGTAGCAATTGGAGCAAATGACCGATTACACACTAACCCTTCTTCCCTTCCTAAGCAAGCATCCTCATCTCTCTGACTTCTAACTTTTACTACACCTTGTCTTAGCACCTCGTTTGGTAAATCTAAAAGAAATTAAAATACTCCAATCTCTTTCCGTCACACAACCAATCTACTTCAACCTTCTAGTCTTCCTCTCTGTGAGTGTCCAACCAAAGAGACACTTCAATGGAGGTCGCCAACCAAACGAAGGGATAAAACTTATCAACTACCGCTTCTACTTTCCCAGGTATCTCCTCTGGCTTCATTCCATTAAAAAGATTAGTTGTTGAATGAAGGCCAAAGTGAAAGCTCCATTCAAATGCCCTCCACAGATCGACACAATAGAGGTGAATACTTTTTGTTTCCATAGATTGAATGGGAACCCTATAAAACAAGCAATAACATTATCTTCCACATACTTCCTTGCGTTGGGCAATGTCGACCATTTTGATAGCAAAATATTACCGCAATCTAAAATAAGATTTGTTGCTCCTAACTTGAACACCTCATCTACCAAAACAATGAAAGTTTTTCACTTCTCAAAAGGCGTGAAAATTGTAGTCCCCTTCAGATTTAAGCCATTGAATACTTTACCTACCATCTTCTTCCAATCCTTTATGTCTTCTTTCACCGTAGCAACAAGCATTCTCTCCCAACCTCTCTTCCCACCGTGAGCTTCCAACCGACATTTACCAGCATCCTCACCACAAGTGAAATTCTCTCAAACCTTCATCCTTTGACCAACTTTCATGATTTCATCATTTAGAACATCAGTTGCATTAGGTCCTTTACAGACTTTTTCCATGTACTCAATAAAGCTCTGTAATACTTTAGAAATCAATCCCCACCCCAAAAAACTACCATTCCCTTAAGGAAAATAGATTAGTTGCTTTCTTCCTATTCTGAAATATTTGCACAAAACAATGAAATTCCCTTTTCCATTCTTCTTTCTTTCTGCAATGAATCTTCTTGCTTCTACCTATTTTGACCTTTGCAAATCCCTTTCCCTATGCAATTCTGGGAACAAACTTGGGTGGGGAATGCCCCTCTTAAGGATTTGTTTCCTTCTGTATATGCCCTCTCCGACTTAAAATATGAACCAATTTCTTCCTTTATTACTCCTTCACCTTCCTCTTCTCAGTTTGGCTGGAATTTGGGTTTGAGAAGGGTTGTGAGAGATACAAACTTAGACTGTATCTCAAACCTCCTAGGTATCCTTGATATTGTTTTCTTGGACCCTACTAAGTTGGATTCTAGAATTTGGACCCCCACCCCCACTGGCTCATTTTCTTGTGCCTCTTTTTTCAAAGTCTTAAATCAGCCCCCTAATCCTGTTGGCCCTCCCTTCCCGGTTAAGGAGGTTTGGTGCAGACCAATTCCCCCTAGAATTGATAGTTTTTGTTGAGAAGCTTTTCTGGAAATAATCAACACTGGTGATCTGCTCCAAAAGAAAAGACCCAAGACATGTTTATCCCCTTATTGGTGTGTTCTTTGTAAAGCGGAGGGGGAGACTGGTTTTCACCTATTGGTGACTTGCCAGTTTGCTAATTCCATTTGAGGGGATGGGCACTATCCCTTTTTGGGTGTAGTTGGAATCCTCCATCAAATTTGCAAAGCCTTTTTTCCCCTTCTTTCTTCAGGTGTCGAAGGAAAAGGGGAAGGACCATGTGGAGATGTTTGAGGGCTGCAGTTTGTTGGGCCCTATGGGAGGAAAGGAATTCTAGAATCTTTTCTGAAGTAGAAAAAAGCAATGAAGAACTGAGAGAATTGATACATATAAGGGTAGTACAGTGGCTGCAATCTTCAGAGCTATTTACAAATTTCACAATGGTTGATTTGTTGAGGAAGTGGGGTGAGATTGCTAACTGCACCCAGACCAAAGCAATCTTGTGTGTGTCATGGACTCCCCCACCGGCTGGCTTCTTAAAACTAAACTTTGATGGGAGTAGTCAAGAGAATCCTGGACAATCGAGGATTGGAGATGTGTTTAGGGATGAGAATGGGCTTGTCTCAGCCATGTTCTCCGGCCCAATTGGAGTGGGTGACTCTCTCAGGGCTGAAATCTTTGCAGTTATGGAAGGAGTTCAAAGAGCCAAGGAAATGAATATAAGAAAACTCATCATTGAAGGGGATTCAAAGGTGGTGGTAGGGTGGCTGAATAAAGAAAACAGCAGATTATGGATGTACAGTAACAAGAGGAGGAAGTTTAGGTGGCTGGTTCAAGAGATGGAAGTTAAGATAAGCTGGGTGAAAAGATCAGCTAACTCTTTTGCGGATGGGTTAGCTAAGCAAGGAGTTGAGAGGGAGTCAATGTTTTGGGCACAGGTGTAAGTTTTTCCATTTTGTTCTTGGGTGTGTTAAGCTCCAATTGGAAGATAAGAAAGTTTATCTTCCTCTTTGTAATTACTTTTGTGATTAAGTAATGAAATGTTGTTATCGATCAAAAAAATATATAGCCTCATCACAAAAATCTTGAACCAAGCAATTGTCTCGTCTCCTACAAGCAAAACCATAGCCCTTCAAAGACAACTTCCCACTAACTCTGAGATTCTCAAACAAGAAGGTTTTCCCTTCAATCTTCACCAACCTCTTCCACTGTGCTGACTTAACAACCTTAGATCATTCTCCATCTAGCTTCAACACAACATGGCAGTATAACTCCAGAGGTAACCAAATCACAAATAAAATAATATATACATATATATAAGACTCCCCAAAATTAAAATCTTGATTATTTGCTTGGCAATAAATAAAAAAGCATTCAATAGTTACTCATAGTAAAATATCTCTTCACTTTTCCCTTACTAAATGGACATGTTAGAATGGCATCTCCAGACACCCCCCCCCCCTCCTTTTCTGGGTACAATTCTTTATCCTCTATACAAGACAGTCTTCATCATTTATAAATTAGGTTATATTGAAAAAAAATACAAGAAAACATGAAAATTTGAGTAAAGATATTATTTTGTTTATGTAGAAAAAGGTTATAGATATAAAATAAATTTTAAAAATATCATATTAAAAAGAATAAAATCTGATAAAAAGTAAATACATAAATGGACTATGAATGAAATAAAGTATATCTGAATATACTAGAAAATGTGCAAATTAAGCAGATGGATTTTTTTTTTGATAAATGAGAGTAGTTTTATTAATTCAAAAAATAGTAGTACATTCAGCCTAGGAAGAGGCACGAGGTGTTACCTCCCCCTAGGACTGAGTCATAAACACTAAACAAACACAAGCCTGAAACAAAGTTACAAAGTGGCCCAAAACAGATCTCCCCTTGACACCCCTTGCTTGGCCAAAGAATCAGCCATTGCATTTGCTGATCTGCTGACCCACTGAAACATGACTCACATATTCCTTGTCAGCCATTTAACTTTCTTTAACAGATCCCTGTAGCCCCAACAAGCTGTCTCTGGACTTGTCAACCAGCCCACTACTACCTTGGAATCTACTATCAAATTATTCACTCCAAGTTGACTGGCCATCTGTATACCATGTACAGCTGCTAGTATCTTTGCCCTTACAGAATCACCAACACCCACTGGTCCTGAAAATAAAGACAACATGTTGCTATCTTTGTCTCTTAGAATCCCTCCTATTCCAGATGGCCCTGGGTTACCTTGGCAGCTACCATCAAAATTCAGTTTTACCACTCCATCCGGTGGGGATTCCCATTCAGCTTGTGATTTGTTCTTTGTGGAGACCGTAGAAGCCACTGCTGCCCAGTTTCTCCTTAAGTCATCAAATGAGTAATCTACCAACAAGTGTGAAGATTTTAGCCATGAGACTGTCCTTATCATTATGCATTCCTTAATTTCAGCAAGACTTCTTTCCTTTTCTTGAAACATTGTAGCATTTCTCTCCTCCCATAAAGTCCACGAGGTAGCGGCTCTGATACATTTCCACATTAGCTTCCCTCTTTTTGTCAATCTCCCAAAGGCAGCCGGAATGAACAGTAGCTTTACTTTGGAGAGCAAGTTCCACCAGCACCCAAAAAGTGCAACAACCCAGTTCCAAATATTGGCAGCAAAAGAGCACGATACCAGTAATGGTTACAGTCCTCACCCTTCACTTTACACAAGAAGCACCAATTTGAGGACAAACACAAGTAAGGTTTCTTCTTTTGCAAGTTTTCCACCGTATTGATCTTACCCAAGTAGGCTACCCAACAGAACACTGCTATTTTAGGAGGAATTGGCCTTGACCAGACCTCTTTTACAGGAAACAGCTGAGAGGAGGGATTGGAGCAGAGGGCTTTAAAGAAAGAAACACAAGTGAAGGAGCCAACCGAGATTAGAGACCAAACCCTTTTGTCCAGATTAGGGGGGTCCAGGCACACTGAGTCTAGAAGCAACAAGAGCTCTGAAACACAAAGAAGTTCTTCATCCCTTAACCCTCTTCGAAACCTAAAATTCCAATTTAAATCCAAAGGGCGAACCGGGGGGGAAAGAAACCATGAAATTGGTTTCTTTTTAAAGAAGGAGATGGAATAGAGAGAAAGAAAGCGGTCTTTTAGGGGTTGAGTGTTCACCCAAATATCTTCCCAAAAAAGAATGGAGTTTCCAGAACAAGCATCATACCTTACAAATCTGAGGAACTTTGGGAGAATGCCATAAATAGCCTTCCAAGGTGTTGTGAAAGCAGATGGATTATTTTATATAGGTAAAATTTATAACCATGAAACAAACTAAAAACAAAAAGAATATATAACATAATTTCAAAAACAAACATAAGATTCGTGTTAAAAAGAATATATATATAACAAAAAGGAAATATGTAAATTGGCTATAAAAATAACAAATAATATTATATATACACACACACTTTGAGGCTTATGCCTCACCTCCGCTTTAAGCCTTTTAAAACCTTGGCAGTAGTAAGGTAAGCAGAGAACAGAAAGGCTTCAAGTGACAAAAGGCTAGCCATATAATGCTTACAGACCTACAGTTCCATCATACATGCAGGAAAATTAAAACCTGTGCTAAGTGTGACCAGTCAACATGTATTTACATACGGTGAAATTAATTACAGTTCAAATAAAACTTTAAACAAATAGTAATACAAATAAAAGACCATTAACTTTTTCTACAAAACAGAAACTACATATAAATTATGTCAAATACCCTGTGCTCTGTACAACTTGACCAAGAGTTGCAACAGCAACTTCACGTTTAGTAGCAGCAGCACCATCCAGCAAAGCTTCAACAATTAATGGCATAAGCTCAGAAAGATACTGCCTCATTGCAAAACCACCCTAAACCAAATCCAGAACAAATGAATTAAGAAATAACCATCATCAAGTGATTAAACAGATTAAGATACTGAAATAAAATCCAGACAACAGTAGATTATCATTTTTATGAGCAATAAAATAATATAAGGATGTTTGGAGATACAAAAAGCAGAATGCAGCTTTACAGTGTACCACCCTTTACATCCAAAATTGCACACCAATTACAGAAAGCCAGCAGGCCTTGGACACCCCCACTCCAACTGATTTTTAGAAATCCTTACCCTCACTAAAGCATCTGCTAAAGAATTTTGCACTTCTAGGCATCCAGTTTAATGAGCTTTTTTTTCTTTTGATTTCTTGGTTGAATGAGCCATTCAAGTTGCTGCCTAGAGAACAAGACCATCTGATCAGAGGCTTGAGCTTCCAAGGGGTCTCCTCTTGCATATTATACAACAAATTATTATTTGGCAGTCACTCTCCAGTTTTCCACATCCAACTCCTTTATATAATTCAAAATCAGCAGATCAAATCCTTAAATTAAAGCAAGAATTTCAGCCCTCAGAGAATTTCCTTGTCCAATCGGACCCAAGAAACTAAGGACAAAATTTTCATCATGATACCTTACTACTGGGACAGTCTTTCCATCTACTTTGTCATTTTTCATTAATAATTAGTTTTGTCAATGGAGGCTTGTTTTAAAGCCCTTACCAGAAAATGATTTATTTATGTTATTTAAGACAAACATTGAGTTTGCTTTCCATCATATGTAGGTTAAAGAGCCATTGCAAATGGATTATTTGACTTTCAAGTCAAACTTGATTTTATCATCTTAGGTTTCCATTGCAAAGTGGTAAATTCTATTGTTTTAGGTACACATATGGTATACATACATTTGATTCAAGATTTTTTTATTCAACTATACGATTTACGACATGATTGCAATTTTCAAAACACTGATCAATAGGCCTATAATCCAGTTTTCTTAGTACATTTTTTATATCAGTAACTTATAAGATCCCAATAATAACATAATAGATATACAAATATGGTGAGGGCCATAGGCCCTCCCCCAGAGATGAGAACAGAGGAACTAACTCCTCTGCTATTCTCACCCAAGCACAAGCTCATCCCAAAAGGGAGATGCATATAAACAACTCCAGGAGGTATGACCCCCAATACAAAGATTTATCAAAAAAAAAGATCCCTAATACCAAGTCTGACTCTCTCTCGGAAGGGAATTAACAAGGAAATTTGCTTATTTCAAAACACAACTAAAAGTGGCATACAAGCTATATGATAAAAATCTGGTTCCCCTAATGAATGTGGTGCTACAAACTCAGGGATTCATTGCCCATCCACCCAATTGCTGTTGGTGAATCTCCCTCCACCACTAGATGATAATAATCTACGGACCTACCAATTCTTAAACCATGGAGCAAAGATAGAAGCTTGGTCCTTGCAACCATCCCTACTCCAATTGGACCTGAATACACACACTGGTACAAGATCACCTTGATCATTCCTCATAGACTCACCAATACTTGAGTTGCCTTAGTTTCCAATGCTACAGCTATCAGATTTTTTTTTTAAAGGTAAAGTATTGTATTGCAAAAAGAAAGCCAAATACATCAGCCCATGTACAATGAAAGCCTGTTCCTTTCCTTCCATAAAACCCATAGGATAGCAGCTGGAAAAATCCTCCAAAGCAGCTTGCCCCTTACATTCAAACCCTCAAGGGTCCACCCCTGAAGAAGCTGAAGGGCTTACAGGCAGGCAAAAACAAACACCAAAGCAAGATAAAGCCATTTCCCAAAGCTGCTGAGAATAACTGCAGTGGATGAAAATGCAATTAGAGGATTCAGGGACCTCATTGCAGAAAGGGCAAGAGATGCTAGGAAGCTGCATCCCCCTTCTGAGCAGCCAACTGTAGTTAGGCACTTATCAAGTGCTGCAGTCCAAACCAGGAAGGCAATTTTTGTAGGTGCATAGGATTTCCAGATTACAGCCCAAGGGAAGTCTCCATCCTCACCAACCACAAGCTTGTTGTAGGACTGAGAAGAAAACTTACCAGAGGTCCCCCAAGATCATATTCTTTCATCATCTGACTGTGGGTTGGGCTTGAAACCATGAATATGACTGAGAAGATCTATTAGTGGACCAATTTCCCAATCATTAAGATTTCTTCTTTGGAGGATGCAGCTTCCATGGCTTGAAACCATGAATACAGCCATCAAATTTATCTTTACTTGATTTGGAGAAACTGCATTTTGTTTAGCACATCAGTTTATCATTTGGGGCATATTTTAGACTTTTAAACTCTTTGACGTTCTTCATCTGTATGTGTGGATATATACTTAATACTAACCCAACACTACTTTTTTTGATATTTTGAAACATTTTCCCTTTTCAAGAAAGTGTGAGGCTTAAATATCAATCAACACTCATGGCTTATTCATCAGATCAAAAAGCAATCTCATGTCCTCACCATGTAAAATACTTGCAAGCACTTCCAAAGGAGTAAAAGGTGCAAGCTATCACAATACAAAGTGCAAAAATCCAAGAAAAATGGAAGTTCACATACCACTCTAGCAAGCTCCCCAACAGTTACAAGAACTCCATTGATAACACCATTATTAGCACTCCCCCCAGTGCCTTCACAGAGTTTTGCAACAAGGGCCTGAGAATTCAATCTCCATGTTAGACAGATGACAAATTAGATTAGTATAAGAAGTAAGGAATACACCACTAAACCTTGTGTATAGGAGCAATATATGGAAGTATTAGTCGTTCACAATTGCGAATTAAGCATCCCAATAATTTAGCACTTTCTTCTCTGCATTTGCTATCTGTACTGCTGGCATAGCAAGAAAAGTCAACATGGGAATATAACAGTGTAAATTCTAAATCAAGAAAGACATGACTGGTAATAGAAACAACTAACATTACCTTTGCTCCAGATATGTCAGCAATTGTATGAGATGGCGACGGAGTGCAGGAAGAACATAAGCCGGATTCTTTTCAGATAATCTCCCAGCTACTGAAATAGCATACTCACGAACTTCAAAATCCTACAATGACAAAGAAGAAAATCATGATAAACAATGAGACAGTGAAGCATTCAAGGCTCAATTAATATCATCAAGATCAAAATCATGCAAAGGTCACCAATCAAAAAGAAGAAACTCCCACAAAGGTTCATTACCTTCATGTAGCTTTTCATCAAATTATGGAGAAATCTTTAATGAAGAATATTAATCCCCAAAACTAGTTTCTTTTTCTTCTTCTCTTTTCCTCCCTCCCCCCCTCCTCTCTTGTGGGGTGAGAGCAGACAAAAGAGGACAATCATAAACCACCAAGAAACCAAACAGGAATTAATAAAAAGCTCAACGCATACAAAGCTATAGGCTATAGCAGCACAGAAGAACCCTGATAGAGTTGCTGGTTGTTTTACAGAAGAAGAGCTGGTTCGAGGGGACTCACCCTCCTGAAATGGACGAGAGAGAGAGAGAGAGAGAGAGGGAGAGAGAGGAAGAGAAGAGAAGAGGAGAGACGAGACGAGAGAAACTTAGAACTATTTCATTCCTGCCACTAAATTGATTGCTACAGATATTTATAACTGCCGATAGTGGCTTGTAACAACCCAATCGCGACCTGTAACAACCCAGCAAACTCTGTTCAGATCTCTGGACGTGGACGGCGCGTGTAAACAAATCTCAGAGGAGGTGCTGCTCGCCTGAGTCGTGGGGTGTGCTGACCTGGGTCCGAAGTGTCCTGGGCCTGGGCCTGGCTCTCCATAACTGGGCCTGCTTCTGGGCCGGTCCTAACATCCCCTTCCCCATCAAGAACGACCTTGTCCTCAAGGTTGGTGGTGGGGAACTGCTTCTGTAACTGGTCAAAATCCTCCCAAGTAGCATCCTCCTGTGGCAGCCCCTTCCAAACGACCAAGATTTGTTTGTGAACCTTGCTGCCTTTCTTCACCCAACGGATGTCCTTAACATGCTGTGGTTGAAACACTATTTCTCCGGCCTCCGTGAACGGCAGAAGTGTGGGACTGGTAACATCGGAGGAAGATGGGCAAGGCTTCAGGAGGCTAACATGAAATATGGGGTGCAACTGGCACTCAGCAGGGAGGTTCAGTCAGTAGGCAACAGCCCCAATGCGTTCAACCACCTGAAATGGCCCAAAGTACCGAGGAGATAATTTTTGGGTCGACCTTCTTGCTAGGGACGCCTGCCTATATGGTTGGAGTTTCAAGTATACTCAATCCCCAACTGAAAACTCCAATTCTCGGTGCTTCCTATCATAAGCTATCTTCATACGCTGTTGGGCCTGCTGAAGATGGAACTTGAGGGTCTTAAGTATCTGGTCCCTTGCTAAGAGCTGGCTTTCAACTTCAGCAACTGATGTGGTTCCCTTTTCATACTGTAGGATAGATGGAGGGGCACACCCATAGAGCATTTTGAAAGGGGTGGTTCCTGCTGATACCTGGAATGTAGTGTTATACCAGAACTCAGCCCACGGTAACCATTGAGCCCACTGTTTGGGCTTATCTCCCACAAAACACCGCAAATAGGTCTCCAAACATCGGTTGACTACCTCCGACTGCCCGTCCGTCTGTGGATGATTACTGGCTGAGTGGAGCAGGTGAACCCCTTGAGCGGTGAAGTAAGCTTGCCAAAAAAAAATCATGAAGATGGGATCCCGGTCTGTCAAGATAGAGAGGGGAGTTCTGTGGAGTCTAGCCACCTCCCGAATGTAAGCTTGAGCCACAGTGGACGCTGAATAAGGTCTGGAGAGGGCAATGAAGTGTGTGTACTTAATCAGCCTATCCACAACCACCAGCACTACTGACTTCCCTTGAGAAGTGGGGAGCCCGGTTATGAAGTCCATAGTGACTTCTTCCCAAATTCTTTCTAGTATGGGTAGGGGCTGCAACAGTCCCGACGGTGCCTGTGTCTTATACTTTTGCTGTTGGCAAGTAGCACATCTCGCTACATACTCCTGCACCATGCGCTTCATGCCTTTCCAATAATAGTGCGCGGCCGAACGTTTATAGGTACGAAGAGCCCCTGAATGTCCCCCTTGTGCTGAGTCGTGAAAGAGTCGTAGTAACTCCTGGTGATAGTTAGATCTGTCAAAAATCACCATTCTCCCTCTGTAAAGGAGAGCATCACCCTTCACAGTGTACCTATCGGTGAGAGCTGGTTCCTTAAGAACTTGGGCCCGAATTTGGGCTAGCTGAGTGTCATCGTGGGCTTCCTGCCTTAACTGGTCCATCAGGGTATAAGTTGGTCGTGACACCGCAGTGATGTGAAGGTCTTCCACCCGTGAGAGTGCGTCGGCGACAACATTAGAAGATCTCAGCTTGTACTCAATGCTAAAGCCGTAGCCCAATAGCTTGTAGGCCCACCTTTGCTGGTCAGGGCCCAGAATTCTTTGCTCCAGCAGATGCTTGATGCTGCGGCGGTCTGTGCACACAATGAATGTTTGGCCCAGGAGGTATGCCCTCCACTTCTGCACTGATAGTGCGATTGCCATGAGTTCTTTCTCATATGTGGACTTAGCTTGGGCCTGGGGAGAGAGGGCCTTGCTGTAGAAGGCCAATGGTCGGCCCTGCTGCATTAAGACTGCGTCTAGCCCTTTACCTGAGGCATCCGCTTCAACCACAAATTCTAATGTGAAATCGGGAAGAGCCAACGTAAGAGGTGTGGTCACAGACTTCTTAAGTAACTAGAAGGCTTTATCAGCTTTCTGATTCCACTCAAATGCATGCTTCTTCAATAGGATGGTAAGTGGTGCCGCCAGGAGTCCATAATCTTTAATGAAGCGGCAATAGTACCCAATAAGCCCAAGGAACCCCCTAAGGACCCATGGAGAGTTGGGCCTAGCCCAAGCGACCATGCAAGCAATCTTCTCTGGGTCTGTATGCACCCGGCCATCGGAGATGATGTGCCCTAAATAGTTATCTGGGTCTGCCCGAAGGAGCACTTAGAAGGTTTCGCAAAGAGCTGATGGCGACGTAGTAAGATTAACGTACACTGCAGATGGTCCAAGTGAGCGGCCCAGTTTGGGCTGTAAACAAGCATATCATCAAAGAATACAAGCACAAATACCCGTAGATAAGGCTTAAAAATCTCATTCATGAGTCTTTGAAATGTTGATGGTGCATTAGTCAAACCAAAGGGCATCACTAGGAATTCGAAATGCCCATCCAATGTCCGGAATGCCGTCTTATGTATGTCATCCGGGTGCACTCGGATCTGGTGGTAACTTGGAGAAATATTTGGCCTTGCCCAGTTTGTCAAATAGCTCTTCAATATGAGGGATTGTATACCGATCCTTGATAACGATATTGTTCAAAGCTCTGTAATCAACACAAAATCTCCAACTTCCATCCTTTTTTACCAAAATGACAGGGGATGAAAATGGGCTGCTACTGGGCCAGACAAAACACTTGTCCAATAACTCTTTAACCATCGTTTCCACCTCTGCCCGTTGGTAATGGGGGTAACGGTAGGGTCTGACGTTGGCGGGTGGGGCTCCCGGTTGTATGGGAATCTTATGATCATGGGCTCGTGGGGCGAGAAGGGGTAGTGGGCTCCTAGAAGATGTCAGCATAGGTTTGGAGTAACAGTTGAAGCTGTTGTGTTTGTTTTGGGTTGAGGTTCTCAGTTTCAGACGAAACAGCCGTGGGCCCAAGTGGCATTGAGCCCATACTCATTAGTAGTGGGGTGGCATCGTACTGGCTTTGTTTGAATATAGCACCCAAATCTTCTGCTGTTATGGGCTGACTCTTAACCCCTTTCAAGGTATAGGTGCGCCCCTCTTGTGAAAATTGCATGGTCAGCTTGGCCCAGATACAAACCACAAGGCCCAAAAGCTGTAACCATTGTATTCCTAGGACCACGTCCGCTCCGGAAAGTTCTAAGGGGTGCAAGTCTACCCTGAAAGTATACCCTTGAACCTTAAGTTCGACTGACTTGCATTTCCCGTCACAGGTAATTCACTAGCCGTTGGCCACATTGACTACAAACATCGGGACTGCCTCAATCATCACTCCTAGTTGCCGGGCTAACCTGGAGGTTATAAAATTTAAGGAACACCCACTGTTAATCAAGATGGACACCTTCCTTCCTGAGATCTGGTCGTGAACCTGCATTGTTCAGGGGGCCTGATATTCGGATAAAGCCTGTAAGGAAATAACATGGTATTCAACTTTGGGAACCACCTCCATCTGTTGAACCTCAGTGTCTTCGAGGGGTGGGTCAAGGTCATCTTCTTCATCAACTCGCAGAAGGTAGACTTGTTGGGCCTTACATTTGTACCCTGCATCAAATTTTTCGTTGCAATTATAGCATAGCCCTTTTTCTCTTCGGGCCTGCATTTCTGTCCACAATAGCTTCCGGTAGGGTAAGGTCAGTGAGCCAGTTTTCTAGGTAGGCAAAATGGGCTTCGCAGTGGTGGTCACCGCATTGGTAGAGGTTGGAAGTAAGGGGCCCAGATTGCGCTCAGTAATGGGCCCGCTGGAGGTCCTGTAAACCTTCCCAGTTTCTTGAGCCGATCCAACCTTTCTTCTTGTAATTTGGCTAAACCAACAGCCGCAACCAACGTAGCTGGTTGCATGGTATTTACTTCAATTCTGATATCATCCCTCAATCCCCCTATGAAACAACCCACCAGAGCAACCTCCGGCCAACCATGAACTCTCGTGGCCAACCGCTCAAAACTTGTTTTGGTATTCTCTTACCGTTCCCGTTTGCCTTACTCTAGAGAGGGACTCATTGAAGTTCTCTTAGCCAGAGGGTCCAAACCTCACTCATACAGCCTCAGTGAGACCCAACCAGGTGGTTTGGGGATGGGTCTTCCGGTACCACTGGTACCACATAATTGCTTCGCCATCCATGTGAATGGCGGTAATGGGAACTCTTTGCTCAGCAGGGATCTCATGAAATTCAAAATACCTCTCAGCCCAGTATATCCAAGGAACGGGGGTCATCACCTGAATACAGTGGGAAGTCGATCTTGGCGGCCTTGACAAGGAAGATTCCACCTTGTCGACTTCCGCTACTACTACTGGATCCCTCGACCTCTGAAGCTCCGGGTGCCGCTGACAGACGTTCGAACTAACCAACCAATGCTGAGAGTGTTTCTTTGATGTCTCTCAATTCGTTGGTGGTCTATCGCACTTCCCCTTTGATCCGGTCAATCCTCTCCTCAGCCGCCTCCGTTCTGGTCGTTGGCAAGGAAGCTAGGCTCTGATACCAACTGATAGAGTTGTTGGTCGTGTTACAGAAGAAGAGCTGGTTCGAGGGAGCTCACCCTCCTGAAATGGACGAGAGAGAGAGAGAGAGAGAGAGAGGAAGAGAAGAGAAGAGAAGAGAAGAGAAGAGAAGAGAAGAGAAGAGAAGAGAAGAGAAGAGAAGAGAAGAGAAGAGAAGAGGAGAGACGAGAGAAACTTAGAACTATTTCATTCCTGCCACTCAATTGATTGCTACAGATATTTATAACTGCCGATAGTGGCTTGTAACAACCCAACAAACTCTGCTCAGATCTTTGGACGTGGACGGCGCGTGTAAACAAATCTCAGAGAAGGTGCTACTTGCCTGAGTCGTGGGGTGTGCTGACCTAGGTCCAAAGTGTCTTGGGCCTAGGGCTGGCTCTCCATTATTGGGCCTGCTTCTGGGTCGGTCCTAACAAACCCAAATACCCTCATAAGCTAATGGCACAATCTAGAACCATTTGAACAAGATGCACATTCTGGATGCCAAGGATCTTGCCTCTCTCATCTAATGTCCAATCAGCCCAAAGGAAGGGTCAGTTTTGTTAGTGTGGTGCCCTTGATGTATTTGATCTAGAGCTGTCAATGGGCTGGGTCTGGTTCAGGACGGGGTGTACCAGTCCTGTTCCAATTAGTAATCAGGACAAAATCTGATATCTAGAACAAAACCAATTATTTAACAGGACAATCAGGTCTGACTTCCAACCATATTTGTCATCTATATTTACCAATTATAACAACTACTTACAACCTATTTCGATAATATAACCTTGATCCATCAGCCAATGAGTTTAACTCCCTATGGATCCAGCTAATAACTACATTCATCAAAGCCATAGTCTCTAGCCTTAGTCAAGTAGTATGTCAATCTCTACAGACCACCTTCCTTTTCTCCTAACCATTTTATAGAATTTGCAGAATTGCCCTTAATGGCTCTACCATTCTAAGGTGCAAGGTTTCAAAGGCAGATTCCATTATTGATGGGGTACTCATTGCTAACAAACTCGAAGACTCAAAGAAACAATCAGGAAATGGTATATTGCTCAAGGTGGACATGGAAAAGGCCTTTAATCACATGAATCAGAAATTCCTAGATCATGTTCCTAAAAGAATGAACTTCGGGTCCCAGTGGAGAAACTGGATCAAGCTTTGCACTTGAACAGCCTCATTCTCTACTCTGTTTAATGGTGCTGCTGTATGGCCACTTCTCAAGCTCTAGGAGGATTCAGTAGGGAGACCCACTCTCCCCCTTTTTATTTATCTGTGTAATGGAAGCATTGTGTAAACAACTCTAAAAGCAGCAGATGGAAGGTTTCATCATTGGATCTCAGGTCACAAATGACTGCCAAGCTATTTCTATTCTTCAATTTGCTAATGACACTTTTTTTTCTGCAATGCTTGCCCAACACAACTTACTTGAAATATACCCTTTTGTGGTCTGAGGCTGTCTCATGAATTCACATCAATATGCATAAGAGTGAAGACTATAAAAAAATATGCATATGAATGAAGTAATGATGTTGGAGCCTTTGGAAGGAAAGGAACAGCTTGCCAAAGTTCATTGTTGCAAACTAGGGAAATTGCCTTCCAAATATATTGGGCTCCTTCTTGGAGACAAATGCAAAAGCAAGTCCATCTGGAATCAACACTTTGATAGAAGACTATCAACTAGGAAAGACAAATACCTTTCCAAAGGAGGTAAAGTCACCCTCATCAAAAGTAACTTATCTGTGCTACCCACCTATTACCTATGTATGTTCAGCATTCCCGTAGGTGTAGCAAAAGCTCTTGAGAAAAAGATGAGGGACTTTCTTTGGTCAAGGTGGAAACAGGAATCAAAAGTGCATCTGGTTAAATGGTGAAAGTGTGCACCCCAAGAAAGCGGGCAGGCTGAGGATAAGAAAGATTACTGCAGTGAACACAGCATTCATGGGTAGATGGCATTAGCAATTTAACATGGACAAGGATGCACTCTGGAAACAAATTATAGTAGACAAGTATGATGCTAGTAATAGAGGTTGGGGTTCAGGTCCTTCTGATTCATATAGCTGCGCTGTCTGGAAAGGAGTACTAAAACATTATAATCAGTTTCCTCAAAGAATCACATATCAGATTGGAAATGGTGCAAGAATCAGCTTCTGGTCTGACCTGTCATGTGATGTCAGGCCATTGAAACTCATCTTCCCATCACTCTTCTTGATAGCATCGGACAAGGAAGCCTCAGTCAGGGATTGCTATGAGATTCATGGCAGTAACATAGTGTGGACTTCAGTTCTAAGAAGAGCCTTCAATGACTGGGAAATGGAACCTTTCATGGAGCTCATGCAGAAAATTCCAGCTATTGGACCAAAACCAAACCAGGAGGACAAAAATGTTTGGGCCTAGAACGTTTCAGGACAATTTTCGATCAAGTCTTTCTTCAACAGGTTGACATCTGATGTTACAAATTTCTTCAAAAGCACTTTGATTTAGCAGTCCTAAGCCCCATCAAAAATTTCCTTCTTGGCTTAGGCAGCTGTACAACAGAAATGCCTCACAATTGACAAAATGATTTCAAGGGTCATGGAAGTAACTAATACTACTTGTGCACTATGCCAAGAAGCATCTGAAACTCACAATCATTTTTATACACTGCTGTGTGACTTCTGAAATCTGGAGAATGGCACTACAGAGCTGTGGGTTTCACTTCGCTTTCCTGAATCCCTCAAGGCCCTGCCGTCAGGAAAGCACATTGGAGGTCTAAGCAAGAAAGGTCACATTGTCTGGAAACTGTTTCCTCTTGCTATAATATGGCTAATCTGGAAAGAAAGAAATTCTTGCAATTTTGGAAATAGCAGCTGCAGCACTGATAATCTCAAAAGGAAAGTATTAGGATACATTTATTCATGGTTAAGCATTCACCACACTTCAGGGATATGCCTTATAACTTTATTTGTCTTATGATAACCTTTTTTGCACGGTTACAAGTATATATTTCATGTAAGCTCTCCAATGTACACATGCTTCTATACTTTTTGAATCATTAATACAAATTACAAAGTTATACTTTACCTTTAAAATAACATATATAGAATTTCTTGAAGGGGATGTCACTAAGGTGCTGAATGATTAAGTGATCAAAAATCTTAGTGCCAATTGAACAAGAGATGAACAAATTATTGGTATTCTCACAGTCTCACCACTAGCCTTGCATAAGATGCATGCCTTGTTGTTGCATCTCAGAAATGTTGATTTTTATGTTCCAAATCTAGACCTCCAGTAGAAAGGCAAAAGCTCTTACTTGGAAAAGTGTGGGACCAAACCATATTGATGTTATCCCAATACCGGTCTTCTGTTTTTATACTTCTCTTGAGGAGAAAAAAAAAAGGAAAAAAAAGTTGTTGCAACTTATAAAATACAAAAAAGAAAAGCAATGTGGACAGGGATTTTTTTTGAAGATAAACAAAGAAGAAGGCCTATTGAAAAAAAAAAACAAGGTGCAGCACCTTAGGTGACAGGGTGTCAAGGTGTCACCACCCAATGGGGACAGGGAATATACCAACATCTCTTTTTTCACTGCCACATGATTCCTTTTGCTTTTCAGGAGCTCACACTGGTGTTTCTCTTGTATGTTCTTACTTTTTCATTTTCTAATATGGTATTTATGTGGCAAAAGTTACTGTTTAAACATTTTCTTATATGGTATTTATGTGGCAAAAGTTATTCGCAGGAGCTCACACTCGTGCTTTTTTGGTGTTTCTCAATATATTTCTAGGTCTAAAGATTACTCATTTTTTTCATAAGTAAAAGATTCTTTAAAATTTAATTAAATCAGAAAAGTACCTTTCCGGGGGTTTGTTGACTTTGTTCTGTTCAAATGGAGATTGCTATCCCACCCATTTGCATTTGACCCATATTTGCTGGAGATGACAGTAGCCCAGAGAGTATTAGATTCTTTAGGAAATCTCCAAAGTCATTTACCCTAGAGAGAGGTATTTATCTCTTTCAAATGCCCAAGTCCCAATCCTCCTTCCTCTTTTGGCTTGCAAACTTGTTCCCAACTTACCAAGTGATTTCTGTAGAGAACACTAATGTGGACCCCACTAAGGCAGTTCCCACTGTTCGTATGTCAGCAATAAGTTATGATTAGGATTATTTCTTTATGATAAGATTAGGACTAGCCTTTTATAAGATTAGGATTAGTCTTTTTTCAGCTTTATCTTATCTTTCTTATCTTGTTACCTTGTCTTATCTTGCCATATAAGCAATTCAGTCCTTTTACAAGTATGATACTATGTATATAAATTTAAGAGGGGGCAGCTGTTTAAACACATCAACCCAACTCTCTTTTATCAAAATCTCTCTCTCTCTCTCTCTCCCTCTTCTTTTCTTATTTTTTTTCTCCTTTTAAGTGTCTCTTCAATCTTGAGCAATTACTTGGTATCAAAGCATTCGATCTAGGGTTTCTCATGTGGAATTAATTCAGCCAACCACATGAGAATTATTTAGGGCTGAGATTTTTCATTCGACTGATTCTTGGAGATTACAAGAAGTCTTCAGCAACTGTCCAAGGATTGGAAAGTGCTCCTTGTAATCAGGAAGAATCAGAGAATAATTAAGTGATCAAGGTTAGGTCTTTGGTCAAGATTGGAGGTGCCAATCAGATTTTTGGTTCTCTCATCAAGATTGAAGTTGGCGATCAAGAAGATTTTTCTCCGAGATCAGTTCTGTTTCAGAAGTTTCTCGGGTTGATCAGAATCAAGATCAGTTTTGAGCAAACTGAAGTTGGCAATCAGAATTTCAGCAAGAATTTTTTGGATCAAGATCAGTTTTTTTTCTCAAAAATTCCTGGGTAAGGTCTTATTCCTTCTTGAAGGCAGCAACAAGGATAGCTTAATTTGTGAGGTACGGCTATATAGATTTTTTTTTTCTTTTTCTCTTCTAGAGTTTTAAGAGAAAACCCTGAAATCCAGGACTGTTACTGTGTCTGGATAAGAGATTAGACTTGTTTTTAAGTTTAGCTGCTATCAGACTTCTGTTATCTGATCTTTGTTTTTGGAATTCTGTACCCAGGCCAACAGCTATTACTTCTTAAGATTTAGTAGGCTGATTGATACAGTGATACAGTGAATTGGAAATTTTTTCTTTCTCCGAATCTGATTTCTGCTTCTAGACCTACTGTCGTTAGTTTTTTTTTCAGACCCAGTAGGTTAATTGTTACAGTAAATAAAAGGTGTTTTTTGCTGAACCCCTAACCAAGAATGGAGTTCAAGCACCAAGGGGAGGGTGTTTTTGGAACTGGTTCAGGTGGCATGACTGAAAACACCTGCCAAATTACAACTGTAAAGTTCAATGGTTCAAACTACTTAGAGTGGGCCCAATCAGCCATGATGGCCATTGGGGGAAGAGGAAAACTGAACTATTTGTTGGGAGATGTGAAGGAACATAAGGAGGATCCCACTTATGCTAAGTGGATTCAAGAAAATTATTTAGTGATGACATGGCAGTGCAATTCTATGCAGCCACACATCAGCCAAAATTACTTATGGGCAAAAACAGCTAAAGAAATATGGGATGTTGTGAAAGAAACCTACTCTCAGCCCCTTAATGTTGTTAGGGCTTATGAGCTAAAATGTGAAGTTAAAAATCTCAAGCAAGGTGAGAAACAAGTTTCTATTTATTTTTCAATCTTGAAATCCCTGTGGCATGAAATTGACCACCTTGAATCAATTGAATGGGAAAGTCAAAAGGATGCACAGATTTACAGAAAGCAGATTGAAACTAATGAAGTGTTTGAGTTCCTAGCAAGTCTAAATTCGGAATATGATATTGTGAGGCAGCAACTGTTGACAAGAGACAGAGTAACTCTGTCCCAAGCCTATTCCTTAGTGCACAGCGAAGAGACTAGGAGAAAAGTCATGCTACAGCAACTCTGGCAGCAGTTAAGCACAAATCTAGGAGTGACAAGGAAAAAGACATGAAGAATGAAGCTAAGAAGGACCTAGTATGTGAGCATTGCAAGAAACCTAAACATACTAAAGAGACCTGTTGGAAGTTACATCCACATCTAGTTCCAGCAAAACTCAGAAACAAAAAGGGGAATGCAAATATGGTTGTTAACACTGATAGTACAACATCATCTAGCACAAGAGGCAATCCTCTAGATACTCTAGTTGTTGTTCGAGCTGCTCTAGTTCAAATGGAAAATGAAGTTGGTAATTCAGCTCCACCTCCTCAGACACCATCAGCACCCCCTACCTCAGCTTTTGCTCATTCAGGTAATCGGACCTCAGCTCACCATGCCTCAGTTACAAGTAATACAGAACATTCATGGATAATAGATTCTGGAGAATCTGACCATATGACTGGCTTGCCGTCACTATTTACTACCTATCACTTATCTTCAGGAAGAGACAAAGTGTCCATTGCTGATGGCTCCCTCGTTCCTATTTTTGGCAAGGGAGACATCAAGTTGTCTAATGCTATTTCCTTATCTTTGGTTTTGCATGTTCCTAAGCTTAGTACTAACTTGCTTTCAGTTAGTAGCATTACAAAAAACCAGAATTGTTCAGTAACCTTTTTTTTTCCGAATCGATGTGTTTTTCAAGATCTGGAGACAAGGAATGTGATTAGGACTGGTCATGAGGCAAATGGAGTCTATCTACTTGGAGGGAGTCCTCATTGGAAAGAGAGTGAGACTAAGAGGTCTTGTGTTTCTCAGTCTGTTGATCAAGCTATGCTTTGGCATAATAGGATGGGTTATTTATCTTTTTGGGCTTTGAAGAGTTTGTTTCCTAGTTTATTTGAATCTATCCAGATGTCTAGTTTGAAATGTGAGAGTTGTGGACTTGCAAAACACTGCAGGACAACATATTCATTAAGTAATAATAAAAGTAATATTCCCTTTGAAATTGTGCATACTGATGTTTGGGGACCTTACCATACCACTGCCATGGGGGGGTACAGATATTTCCTACTGTTTGTTGATGATTATACTCGTTTTTCGTGGATTTATCTCATGCGTTCTCGAGATGAGGTTCCAACATTAACCCGGATCTTTCATCAAATGATTTTAACCCAATTTAGGGTCAAAATCAAAATTTTTAGATCTGATAATGCGAAAGAATATTTTGCAAACCCATTAGCCTCCTATTTGCTTGAACATGGGATTATCCATCAGAGTACCTGTCCTCGTACACCACAGTAAAATGGGGTTGCTGCGAGAAAGAATAGACACATATTGGAGGTAGCCAAAAACATTATGTTTACCTCCAATGTGCCTATACGTTTCTGGGGGATGCTATTCTTACAGCAGTGTATCTCATCAATAGGATTCCTTCACGGGTTCTTGACATAAAATCTCCATTTACCCTCTTATATCCTGATAAAAAGTTATTTACCATTCCCCTTAAAACCTTTGGTTGTACATGCTTTGTTCAGATTCTTGGCCCTCATCGTTCTAAGTTTTATCCTAAGGCCTCAAAATGTATTTTCCTTGGTTATACACAAACTCAAAAGGGATATTGCTGCTATGAACCTACTTCTGGGAAAAGATTTGTCGCAATGGATGTCACTTTCTTTGAAAATGTACCCTATTATCCAAGGGTTTCTCCTCAGGGGGAGAGTAGTAAGGATGGGGTTGCCTCGTCAGAAGTTCCTTTACCTATCCCATTAAGTGAAGAGGGGTGTAATGGGGAGGGTTGTCAGAAATGCAGGGATGTGAGAGTCTATCACAGATGATGGAGACAGGTTGATTTCGGGCATCAATAGTGTAGGCCAATCCTAGTCTCCTTTGTAGATCCAGATCCTGGTACCACAGTAGCCCCAGTTCCTTCTACAGAGCTAGATCCAGGTACCACAAATACTACAGATGAAAGACATCCCACCATGGAGCATTCACCTTCATTAGATGATCTTGATCTTCCCATAGCAGTTCGTAAGGGCAAGCGTCGTTGCACCACATCTACAGCTCACAGCATTTCTCAGTTCTTGTCCTACGATCATTTGTGTCCCTCCTATAAGTCTTTTCTCGCATCCATTACCAATGTTCCCATTCCCAGAACAATACAGGAAGCATTGGAAGTACCAGAATGGAAAGATGCAATAAAAGCATAAATGGATGCCCTCATCAGAAACAATACTTGGGAGATAGTTGATCAGCCTAAAGGTAAGAAACCGGTTGGATGTAGATGGGTATTCACTGTGAAACATAATATTGATGGTTCTATTGAAAGGTATAAGGCCCGGTTAGTTGCAAAAGGATTTACTCAGACATATGGTATTGACTACTTGGAAACTTTTGCACCAGTCGCAAAGATGACCACTACCAGAGTCTTATTATCTCTTGCAGCCAGTTACTCTTGGCCGTTATATCATATGGATGTTAAAAATGTCTTCCTCAACGGAGACTTGCAAGAAGAGGTTTACATGCAGTTGCCTCCTAGATTTTATGGTACAGAGACAGGAAAGAAGGTTTGTCGGTTGAATAAAGCCTTGTAAGGACTAAAATAGTCCCCCAGAGCTTGGTTTGATAGATTTAGACAAGCCCTTGAAAGGTTCGGATATGTACAGGCCCAGTCAGACCACACCTTGTTTATTAAGAGAGTGGATTCTTCCTTAACCTTGCTTGCTGTATATGTCGATGATATTGTAGTAATAGGAAATGATAATACTGAGATTGAGTCCCTTAAGCAACTCCTTCATCAAGAGTTTGAGGTAAAAGATCTGGGAGAACTACAATACTTCTTGGGCATTGAGGTAGCCAGATCCAAGAATGGGATTTTTGTTTCTCAAAGAAAGTATGTTCTTGACCTGTTAGAAAATACAGGAAAGTTGGGTGCTAAGCCTGCTGTCACACCCATTGAACAAAATCACAAGATCAATGCAGAGGGTGGAGAACCCCTTGAAGATAAAGCTATGTTCCAACAGTTAGTTGGAAAACTTCTCTATCTCTGTCTCACTCAACCCGACATCAGTTATGCAATCAGTGTGGTTAGTCAATATATGCACTCTCCTAAGACTACTCACCTCCTTGTAGTTGAGAGGATACTAGCATATTTGAAGAGGTGCCCAGGCAAAGGCATTTTATTCAAGAATAATGATCACATGAAGATAGAAATTTTCACAGATACTGATTGGGATAGGTGTGTTGATGATCGAAGATCTACCTCTGGATGTTGTGCTTTTGTATAAAGTAACCTTGTCTCTTGGAGGAGTAACAAACAAAATGTTGTTTCTCATTCCAGTGCTGAAGATGAATGTAGGTCCATGGCAAATGGTGTAGCTGAGATCCTATGGTTGAGATCATTATTTGAGGAGTTAGGTATTGTTTATAAGAAACCCTTGATGTTGTACTGTGATAATCAAGCTGCCATCAATATAGCCCATAATCCGGTACAACACGACAGGACTAAGCATATTGAAGTGGATCGACATTTTATCAAAGAAAGGGTTACATCTCAAGAAGTATGTCTTCCATACATCACCTCCGACATGCAGCTAGCAGACCTTCTCACCAAGGCGGTTTCAAAGAAGAAGTTAGAAGTAGATCTATGCAAGTTGGGAATGACAAACATCTATTCCCAACTTGAGGGGGAGTGTAGAGAACACTAATGTGGACCCCACTAAGGTGGTCCCCACTGTTCGTACGTCAGCAATAAGTTATGATTAGGATTAGTTCTTTATGATAAAATTAGGACTAGTCTTTTATAAGATTAGGATTAGTCTTTTTTCAGCTTTATCTTATCTTGTTATCCTATCTTATCTTGCCATGTAAGCAATTCAATTCTTTTACAAGTATGATACTATGTATATAAATTTAAGAGGGGGGCAGCTGTTTAAACACATCAACCCAACTCTCTTTTATCAAAATCTCTCTCGAACACACACCCTCTCTCTCTCTTTTCTCCCTCTTCTTTTCTTTTTTTTTTTCCTTCTCCTTTTAAGTGTTTGTTCAATCTTGATCGACTACTATTTCCTTTAAACTTTGATGGAAGCACTTCAGGTAACCCGGGTTTAGCTGGCATTGGAGGTTGTTTGAGGGATGAAAGGGGTAATACTTGCTGGACTTTTAGTGGTCCAATTGGTTTGGCTGACTCTACAAAAGCTGAAGTAATAGCAGCTCTTACAGGAATCAGAATAGTGAAAAATCTGCAAATTAAGAACTTAATAATTGCAGGGGACTCAGCAAATACCATAAAATGGTTAAAGGAAAAGGAGGGGGACCTTGGAGACTGAACCATTACTTGGCAGAGGCTAGGGACTCCCCAAACTGCCTAAATGCAAGATTAACTTGGATTCCAAGGGAACTAAATCACATAGCATAGCCAAATGGGGTGTATTTCTGGAAGAACTGTATAGTGATAGAATTCCTCCTCCATAAGCTTTGGGGTTCTACCCCTACTATGTACATCTTCTCATGTACTTTTCTTGCTTTAATGAAATTTGGTTAAACTCTCCTCAAAAAATAATAATAATAAGCAACTGTTACAAGCTTCCCCAATGGAGGCACGAGATGCAGCCTCACTGATTAAAAAAAAAAAAAAAAGACAGCAGTCACAGCACAAGAATTACAATTGATCCCTGGTTACCCCTTGCTTAGCTTATGAACAAGTCGTCGCATTTGTCCCCCTCCTCACCCATTGTATAATCAAGCTCATATACTGTGTTAGCCATTTGAATTTCTTCATTTCGTCTCAATAGCACCATACCACTGAATCTGGGTCTTTTAACCAGCCCACCACACCTTGGAGTCCCCTTCAATCACCAGGTTTTCCAAGTTCATCTCTTTTGCAATCTGAACACCTTGTAGGACTGCAAACAGTTCAGCCCTTATAGAGTCTCCGTTCCCCACCGGTCCTGAAAAAAGTGTTATCAGATTCCCTTCCCCATCTCTTATAACACCTTTTGACTGTGAAAGGTTGATGGTTGCGGGTGATTATCATCAACTGATTTGCAGAATGGCCCAGGGACTATTCTCATTTACCAGAGAAATGTATTCAGAGAGAATCTCTCTTGTGATAATAGTCTTCAGGTGTTTTTAGGCATGCGGTTTTTTGCACATGATGCCAATTACGATATGGAAAACAGTTATCTTCTGCCACTTCTTTTTTTCTGATTAGTAACAATGATCAAAGAGCTTAGTTAAGATGAAGCAAAATACCCCTTTGTTAATAACTCTAACAGCAGAGAAGAGCCTTTTCTTTAAATCTTTTTCTGAGAAAAAATTAATAGAAAAGCCCACATTAATTTCTTTATCAGTACCTAGTGTACATATTGCTGGTTTTTGAATTCCAATGCAACACCAGAATTTGGGCATTAGTTGAAACCATACCTCATCATTTAGAGCAACAAAAACAGCACTAAGACTATCAGCCTGTGCCAGAAAATCATCAAATCCCCCGTTTCCATACAGAGATGAAAAGACTGAGTGTCTAACACTAACATCAGCATCTGCAACAGCTGCAATGAGAAGCTTTTCCACAATCTGTAGAAAATACAGATTAGTCAACACTTAAATCATGTCAGTAGTTTATTTAAGTATAAGAAACTTGTAAAATTTGCAATTATGTCGGTAGTTTATTTAGAATCAAAAGGTTTCAAGTTGGACAAAGAGAACAAAAAACAAAACATGCATTGCAATTTTTTAGCAACAAGTGATCGGGAAATGCCCCAAAGGCCCAAACTAACTACTTTGATACCTTGGATCAATCAAACATAATGAGAGAGATCAAAGATGTTGCCCAAATAGAACAAGGTGGTTAAAGTGTATAGGTGAAAGTGCAACTAAAAGGAAAATTCTTCAAAACAGTTATAAGTCCAAAATTGTTATATTCAAGGTTCAAAATATTGCAATGTATCAGTTCTTGTGCAATACAATAGGAATTTAAAGATGTAAGAGCATCATTTGGGGAAGTAGGAAAAACAATTATAATGAACAACTTACGAACATACCTCCTCAACAAGACGACGTCTCTTTCCTCCACCAGTACGGTTGGATCTGCTAGAACTGAACTGCGGCAACACTGCTCCTGAAAAAGAGTTTGCAACTAGCCTGCAACAACATAAGGCAGCATCCCTCCGTGTAGCACCATCCTCATCTTCCAAATAGATTACAACAGATTCTCTTGCAAATTCAAGAAGTTCATGGCCCTATACCAGAAATTGTTAAATGTAGAACAGATTAAATACATGAAGTAGAGTAAAAGTATACAAAACAACCTTGAAATTGAAGCGTGCAAGAGTCTGCAATGCAAGCTGTACTAAGGCTGAGCCACTAAGATCTGAAACTTGCTGAGGATTACTTATCACATTTCCACGAACTACCACACTGCCTGGCCTGGGTTGAGGATAATGAGGCCTTGAAAGAGCCATAGAAATGCATTCAAGCAAGCGTACTTGAATGGTAGGCAACAGTGATGGGATACTGAAATAACCAAAAAAGCATATAGATTATTAAATTTCATTGGAAGACCCAAACAAATTTGAAGTGTTATATGATATCACAGTACACTAGTGTACCTGGCAGTTATTTGCTCAAGTGCTTCTACAAGTGTAGGAGAAAGACCAGCAGAAAACATAGCATCCAAAAGACTACGAACATGATGTTCCATAGCAGGTCCCATGGATTTTGCAAAGCTTCCCACACAAGCCAAGGCCTCAAGTGAGGGTCTCCCTCTACGAGGAGCAATCTACAAATCAGATAAGATGTGAAGGTTCAGAGACCCTGTTAACAATCAAAGAATGACGTAAAACAAATCAGTTGACAGCATTGATGGCATACAGCATCACGCAAATGAGATGTAATTGTTGGTAAATAGTGGACAAGTTCCCCATCCAAAGCACCAGCCATTTCTCCAAGAGCTATGAACCCACTGGCACGCTCAGCTGGTATTCGCAAAACAGCAAGAATATGATTCATGCAGATCTGTCGAAGAGATTACAATTGCTGTAAATAACTCGTTCGCCAAAGGGTTGTGCTTATGTAAATATTACATAATGTTAGACAAGGCTCTAGTAACATGGAAAATGAATTAAAGAGAAGCCCTAGCCCAACAAGGCAACAAGGGGCTTCCCTGTACAAGTTTTAGCATGTTACTAGTGTAGACATGTGAATGTTCATGCCAAAGATATAGCTTAGTTTGCAATGACAACCTCCAAGGTTAATACGGGCCTCCATGGGCCCGAGGCCCAAGTCTACATAAACATGAAAGCCCAATTAGGTCCATGCCCTATTGTAATAGGATGGTCCCTTAGGAAAAACACTAACTCTTACATAATGAAGCATGTATGTGAGTTAACCCTAACCCAACACCCCATTTACATGGGATTGGTTAGCAAAATGGGTTGAGGTGGCAGCCCTAATCCTAAGCTATAAATAGCCTTACCCAGGGAGAAGGAGGCTTTCTTCTCTCTTTCTCTCTCTCTTGACAATAACACCAACATACTTGAGAGTTCTCACAAGCTCACACTAACAATTGAGAATAGCAAACAATCACAAGCTCTTGTAAACTCCAACTCTACTTCAACATCAAAAGAGGAGAAAAAAGGAAAGAATCTTCTTAGTTCTTTACTTCACACTTGAATTCAAGCTCTTCCAACATCAAGCCACTACGAAAAAGCCCTACTTAGAGAAGCATTCTTCACAGACGATCAAGCACAAATCCTGAAGCGAAGAAATCTACATCAGTTCTTCAAAAGCACCAAAATCAAGGAAATCTACATCAGCACTTTGAGAATCACGAGAAACACACCAATGGCCCTCATCTTCATCACTTTTGACCAATAACCAGAGGTTGCTCACATCGTCGAGCAAAATAAACAAGAGTTAAATCGCTTGTATTTTTCTTTATTAAAAAAATCATTTTTTTTTGTAATTTGTTTACATATTTTGTGTTAATCAAATACACAAAATTTAAAAGAATTTTGTAATAAAGAAAATACAAGAAATTTAACTCTCTTTGGTTCTATTCGATGACGTGAGCAACCTCTGATTAACGGTGGAAAATGATGAAGACAAGGGCCATGGCATGTTTCTTGTGCTTCTCAAAGTGTTGATATAAATTTCCTAGGTTTTGGTATTTTTGAAGAGTTGATGTATCCTCACATTAGGCTTCACACTTGATCGGTTGTGAAGAATGCTTCTTTAGAAAGGGCCTTTCCATAGTGGCTTGATCTTCTTGGGAGAGCTTGGATCTAAGTATGAAGTAGAGAACAAAGAAGCTTATTTCCTTTTTGTTCTTCTCTCTAGATATTGAAGTAGAGTTGGAGTTTTTAAGAGCTTGTGATTGCTTGCAATTCCCATGTGATAGTGTGAGATTGTGAGAACTCTCAAGTACGTTGGTGTGATTGTCAAAGAGAGAGTAATTTCTCCCTAGACAAGGCTATTTATAGCTTAGGATTAGGCTGCCACCTCAGTCCACTTTGTTAACCAATCCCATGTAAGTGGAGTGTTGGATTAAGGTTAACTCCCTCCCATACATGCTCCATTATGTAGGAGTTAGTGGTTTTGCTTTTGCCAAATAAACCATCCTATTACAATAGGACATGGACCTAATTGTTCTTAGTACACTTGGATCCTTGGGCCATGTGTCATGTTTGCATAGACTTGGGCCTTGGGTCTGCGGAGGCCCATATTAAGATTGGAGGCTACCATGTAAACTAAGCCCACATATTTGGTTCAGAAATTGCATGTCTACAACTTCAATTAAATGACCCCCATCAAACTGCATACGAACCGTTAGATAATTTGTAACAAAACGGTCACGCAAAAAGTGAGCAATACGAGGTAGCAGTGATGTAATGCTAAGGCGAACAAGCCGATCCCGGTGCTCCAAGTACCTAAGAACAATCTCTGCCACTTCCCTATACCTAGACATCATAAACTCGCCAGTGTTCCTGGAAATAACACAATGTTCAAAAATAGATATTAAAACATTACATGTATTAAAGGGCAGATGCAGAGAGAGAGAGAGAGAAATTATTAATAGCTGGTTGGAATGTATGTGATAATATGAAAATAGCAAATTCCAATGATTTATTACCAACGTCAGGATACATGCCAGTATTTAGCATCTAGGCAACAGATTTTCTTTTTTTGGTCATTGGACTGGGTAATAGATTTGATCAAATACAAACTCAGATAAATATCAGTCTTATACTGAACACACAGAAGAACTGATAGATGGATAAATTTACCTTTGGTAGTATAGGTTTATTAGTACAAAAACCAACTAAGTTGTTATCTAAGTAAAACATGATAAGGGAGTTTGAGTAGGGGTTTTGGATCTTCATTGTAATCTTCTGTTTAATTAGGGTGGCATTGTTTCTTTGTTTCCTCTCTCAAGTTACTGCTTGTCACCTTGTATCTTCTTTTTTTCTTTTACTCCCCCCCCCCCCAAAAAAAAAAAACACAAAAACTTCCACCCCTTCAAAAGTTTGTATGCCATCATCAACATAAGGTAATCAACTTATGGACTTCATCTAAAAGATTTTCTAGGAAAAAAATTAACCCAATCAAATGATCTACGTACCTAAACAATTTGATCAATTCTCCATGGACAACAATGTGAAATGAGAAGAGTTCATAAAAGTCAGCTTTCAAATGATTTCAAGCTTGTTCATATCCAAGATGCCCAAATGAAGCCCAATGTTGTGTATGTTTTTTTACAAGTCCCAATGGTTGTATGCTTCACAATTTAGAGAAACAAATCTATGCACCTAGTTACTACAATAAGCATGGATAACCAGGATTACTGAATATCTCTCTTCTATAGCTTAAAAGGACAAAATTAGGCTGATTAGTCAGCATGCATACCCATTAGGCCATTAATTGAGAGAAAATATGGCCATCCTTACCCACCTTAGAAGTTCCCCAACTGCAAGAAGAGAACCATGTATGCTGTGAACTGGAGCATTTCTACCCAATCCATCTTGTGTAGCCTCAAACATTCGGTAATACCTGATAAAATTCATAAAAATAATTATTTAATTAATTAAATGTTTCCCAGTTACTAAAACAATAGCAATATTGCATCATGAGTATAAAAACAAACTATTCACTAATAAAACAATCATAACTATCAAATACAAATACCAGACGCCGTTTTTATCAATATACAAATTCCACAGGCATTAAACAAAATCAAGCTGTAACAGAGACATAAATCATGTATAACCATACAAAGGAGATTTACACAGTGCAAGAAATGTCTGTCCTACTTCCTCCTGAAACAGTTAAGCTTGGATTCTATAATACCTTTCAGTTGTTACAAGGATGGGAGGAAGAAAGAAAAAAGCAATTCACTGAGGGCATAAAGAATTCCAATAAAAAGTAAATAATAGATGTGTGTAAAAACATCCATACACATAGATTGATATATTAGATAAAGCAATAGAGAAATAAACAGCACTATTGGGTTTGCTACGGAGCATTGATGATAGGGATAACATGGACCAGGAAGCAAATACACAATGAATCATTTAGCTATATAATCAAGTTACACATAAAAATACAATATTCAGAAAATGGAAGAAGTGAACACCCACCTAAACATATAATGCCTCCATTACAATTATATCACAAAAAGACTGAGAAAACAACACTGTTCTAATCAGACAAGTCATCCTACCATATGGCAGAAAAAAAGGATCTCAACCAGACAAGAAGCTTAACTGACCCAATCAGGGTACTTTTTGAATGCATACATGCCTGTACTATGTAAAAGTATACTTATAAACCATTGGCAACAAAAGATTGTCCTGTACATTGGATTCACTTTTTAGCATCCCTTCCATTGTACATGACATACTCTTTTCACTCTCAAAAAAGTGATACCCGACAAATTGAAACAATAATCGAAAATGTATGTCGTAGAAAAGAATCTAGATAATTCAGAAATATATGAATTACACTGCAGTTGTATCAAAGCAACTGACACAAGAATATGAAAAACATGGATATCCACAGCACCCATAGGACTGAAAATTTCTTCCAATAGGACCAAGATGAGGAGGAACAAGAAACATTTATGACATGCATTGCTTGAGTATGATATAAGACCGTAGTCAGATGCACTACTGAGAACAAAAGTATAAAAGTTTTAAATCTTAACATCTACATCAAGTTTTCATGCATAAAAGTAAATAAACAACAAGAAACTTAATATTTTTATTGGCTTCTTTATACAAAAAAAAAGATGAATTGTTTAACTCACCACTGCACACGCCAACGTGTTTCACGTTTTTCAATAACACGAAGACAAGCACGCAATGCCTCTACAGCCCGTTCACGTACTGCTAATGTTGGATCCCTCAGTGCGACCCAGATGGCATCCACAAATTCAGGAACATGGACATTGAAGACTGTTGATGCATTTTCTGCCATTTCCTACCATTTGGAAATATGTACACCCAAGAACACACAAATGCACACAGAACAAGTCAGGCCATAATATTGGTAATATAGGTAAAGAAGACACTTTTCAAAATCTCAATTGGAGATTCTAAAAAAGCAAATTTGAGTTACAAAAATTATTTAAAAAGTTTGTGATATTAGCATTCATCTTAGTTGAATATATAATTCTTAAAATAGAACTACCCCACATAAAAGGGGAAAATAAATGTTTTAAAATAAATGGAGCAGCAGTCAATATTTCATGGTCTCAAATTTAATAATTGCAAATTACATGATGTTTGAGGTGTGGCCAGCTTTAGGAATAAGAGGGAAGCAAGTATCCCCAAAGGAATCAATCCCAAGTAGTTGGATGGTTCACCAGCACATGAACCTAGCTCATCTATTCCTTGACCAATTACAGAAAGCAGGGTACTTCACTTTTTAAGTAGATACTTATCCTGTTTCAAACATGTGAAAGGATGAAGCAGAAAACAGGCTTCCAGATCAAATATCACATAGGGATCCTCTGGATTCAACATGTTTTCACTTGTGTAGTCCATGTCAGCTTTTTTTTTTTTGACAAGTAAAGAGTCATATTCCATTAATTCAAAGATCAGTTACATGAGAATCCCCTTAGAGAGGCGCGAGGTGCTGCCTCTCCATACAGAAAACACAAAAACTACATCAAAAAAACATGCCTATTACAAAAGAAACAAATTACAGTTGCGCCCAGAACAATGTTTCCCTGTTTGTCCCTTGTTTTGCCAAGACATCAGCAAAAGCATTAGCTGATCTCCCAACCCACTGTACTGTTACAGACATATTCCTTGTCAGCCATTTAAAGTTCTTTATCTCATTCTTGTAGTCCCACGTGACATTCTCCGGATTATTTAACCAGTTCACCACTGTCTTAGAGTCCCCTTCAACCAGAAGCTGCTCCACACCCATTTCTTTTGCAAGAATTATTCCTTGTAATGCAGCTAACAGCTCTGCCCTAATAGAGTTACCAACACCTAAAGGGCCAGAGTATAGTAAGACAGCCTCTCCAGTCTCATTCCTCAGTAGACATGTTCACAGGCCGGGTGGCCCGACAGCCCGGCCCAACCCCCAGACGAGCTTGAACACGCAAATGAGCCCACGGGCTTGACCTCGGACCAAAAAGCCCAGCCCACAATAAATTCGAGTCGGGCTCGGGATTTGCCAAAATAGCCCGGCCTTGACCGACCTATAGACTAAACCCAAAAACCCTAATATCCTAAGTAACCCTTCTCATTCATCTCTTTCCACATTTCCTGTTAGCCGAACTGCCTAGTGTCGAACCTCTCTTCTCTTCACATCCTCCTCACACTCTCAAGCAGCCGCAGAACCGAAGCAACAACTCCGGCAGAGAGTCTTCTCTCTCTCTCTCTCTCTCTCATACACGAACTGAATCCTCTTTTCACTGTCAAAATCGCATCTCACCGCGAACTGACTCCTTTTTTCACTGTCAAAATCGCATCTCACACACACACACACACACACACACAAGCGCAAACTCAGCACTGACGAACACAGTCAACGGCGGTGAGTTCTTTCTTCTATTAGGTCGCGCTTCGGGCACGGGCCCCGACTTTGGGCTTTTTATTAGAGCCGGGCTCAGGTCCGTTGGTCCGGCCGGGCTCGGGCCTAACAAAATCATGTTAATGAAGCATAAAAGCCCGGCCCGGCCCATGAACAGGTCTATTCCTCAATACACCTCCCAAACTAGAGGGACCCGAGTTGCCCTAGCTACTTCCATCAAAATTCAGCTTCAAAGAACCGTGAGGAGAGGGGACCCAGCTTGTCATTACCTTTATCTTTGAGGAGGAACTTGCTACTGATAACCAATCCCTCCAACAGTCAATAAAGGAGAAATGATCAAACAAATCCAAAGTCTTTAACCAATGTATTGCCCTATACAAAATGCAGTCCTTCAAAGCCTGACTGCTTCTCCCCTTTTCCTGGAAGATCCTGGCATTCCTTTCTTCCCAAACTGTCCATAACAACGTGCACACCTCCACATTTTCCTTCCTCTTTTTTGGGGCCAATAGAACATAGAAGGGTTAAAGATTGTACTTACTTCTGTTGGCATATCCCATCTACACCCAGACAAAGATAGAAGCCAAAACCAAAGTTCTGTAGTGACACTACAAAATAAAAATAAGTGATAACAGTCATCGCCATGAGATTTGCAAAGAATGCACCAGTTTGGAGAAATACATAGGAAGGGTCTTCTCTTTTGTAGGTTATCCATCGTGCTTAATTTACCATGTCACACTTCCCAACACAAAGCCATAACCTTTGGGGGAACCGGTCTACACCAGACTTCCAATCCATGTCAGCTTTTTAAACCAACCATTTCATGGATCTTTTCTTAAGTAATGGCAGTCATTGAAAGCTTTGATTATTACTTCTTTTTTGAAGAAAAAAATTACCTTGTTTGGCATGTTACATTGGCTATTGGATTGAAACTTACCCCATGAAAGTCCTTTTTGGAGTAGGAGAAATAAAGTAACTTCTTTGTTTGGACAAGAAAAGGAATTCTTGAAGCAAAGGTGAAGAAGTGAGAAGAGGAAGGGACCACAAAATTATGACTTTTTGCCAAGGAGATTTGATGGGCAAAGGTCTGGCTTGTTTCTTTTTCTTTTTCCAAAGAGCAACAGAGAGAGGATATTTACCCAACTTATCCTGCAGTCTTATCAATTAAGAAACCACTTTTCATTTGGAGAGAATACAAAGCAGATTAAGATGCAAGATCAAATGCAGAAAAAAGATTAAATAGTCCTTTGAGTTTCATAGAACAGCACCAAGAATTAAAAGTTGAAGCAACAAGAAGCTGTATAGCCAAAGAAACTTTACTTCATCAAGTTCAAAAAACTGACACTACTAAAATAGGCGTTGAATACTTCCTAGTTGACCTGCAGTCCAACTATGTAACATAGAAATCAAAAATAAAGAGCATAAATTGGTAACTTTTACATTTGTATACATACATATATATTATATCTACTACATAAAAGAAACATTTGCCTACTCAAGAGACTTTACTACAACAACTGCCTCACCTTGGTGTTTAAGGTATAAATACTTTTAGCTATAGCACAGCTAAATCATATCATATTATATAAACAAGGGGAAAGGTGTAAAAGTGCATCAGAAAATATCAATTTTCAATTCAGAGACTCATTAAATAGGTATACAGCCAACCACAATGGCAATGGAAGAGTAAGGTGTTCATTGCAATAAAGCTTCAACTAATAACCTTTTCCATATATCCTTCACAAGAGGCACCTTTTTCTACTTCCTCCTCTCGACTTCCATGGACAAAATAAAGCATCATCTCTCTCTAAGGCAATTCATTTACTCCTTTTTTTAAAAACATCTGTACCATTCCCTTCTATCCAATAACAGAAGAGTTTCTCATCACCAAACCACCCAAACCTAAACCTCCCTCCCTCCCTCCTAAAGCAAACCCTCTTCCAATTTAAGAGATGGATCCTTTTAGGATCCCTCCAGATCCCAAAGAAATTCCCTCATTGTCTTCTCTAATCTCTTTGCCACTAGGACCAGAACTTTGAAAATGGAAAGATAATACACCAATAAATTTGAAAGTGTGGGTTTGATCGACATGATCCTTTCTTCTCAAGACACCAGTAATTCTACCTTTTATTTTCATTCTTTCGTATTAGATCAATATTTATGGTTTTTAGTTGCTAAAAGCATGCTAGATCACAAGAAAAGGGTGAAAGAAGCTAAACTAGCCGATTTCTACATAAGATACCATTACCTAGTCACCTAAGTGAGGAGACACTCTTCCCAGCATCAACTTAGTGCCTTAACAACTTACCTTGTTCTTCAAATCCCTAAGTGAGGAGACACTCCCAAACAACACAACCCAATTGCCTTCCATATGCATTAAACATGCAACCTATTAGTTGTAAACATGTATATCTGAATGTAAGTACATATTTGCACATGTGTGCCTGCTTCTCAATGTATATCTGTGTGTTCATGCATATGAATGCTTGTGATTATATGTACATATTTACTCATGCATGCCTTCTTCCGAATGTATGTCCATCTATGCATTCATGTATATGTATGCTTATCTTTGCACTTACTTTCAAGATCAAGACAGCTGCAAAACGACGATACTCTATTCTGTCCCCACGAAGCCAATCCAATGCATTTTTCACCTGAAGGGAGTAAAAAACTTCATATTAAGTAATGACAACAAATACAGCTATACTATGAATGGTTTGGGAAGAAAGGAACTCAAGAATTTCCAAAGGGGAATGCAAAGCAAAAGAAAGTCTGCAAGAAAACATTCTAATTATGGTGGTAAACTGGTTAAAAACTTCTATATTATTTACTGATTTTACAGTGAATAATATATCAAGAGAGTGGAGGCTGATAGCTAACTCCTCATGGGTCAAGCTCAATTTCGATGGTTGCAGCCTTGGCAACCCAATTTACTTAGGATCTATAGGCCATGAGGATGTTATCATGGCCATCTACTCAGTATCTATAGGCCGATGGGAACTCAATGACAGCAGAGATATTGGCATTACTTTATGGATTAAGATATTGCAGATCACTCAACATCACAAACCTCCAAGTGGAAGGTGATTAAAATAATAAGGTGGATGCAAAACAACAGACCAGGATCACGGTGGTTTAGACAAAGTATGGGGGAGATCAGGCAGCTTTCAAAAGCCTTGAATACAAGATTCATTTGGATTCACAGATCTGCAATTGGCTTGGCTGATTCTCTTGCTAGGCAAGGGGTATATAGGGAGCAAATGTTTTGGGGAACAATGTAAAAGGGTTCTTTGTTTCCAAGCTCCTAATAGTAGATGGTTTAAACATCAGTTGTACATAGCAATTTTTTTCATAATTAATAAAGGTTTTCCTGTTACCCAGAAAAAAAAAAGGTAATGACAACATACTATTCCATTAGCTAAGAGAATTTATAAAAAAAAACAAACAAACAAACCTGGCGCTCTACTTCATCTGCAGTCATTGCCCCACCAGCTCTTGCCAGATGGCCAAGCACTGTACTAGCAAGTATTAGGATTTCCGGATCTCTCTTGGTCTCAAACACAGTCCGCATGTAATTGGAAAATTTTGAAACTTTGGAGGCACTCTCCCCAAGAGTCACATCTATCAACTCATCAATAGCTCTTAAAGCTCCCAAATTTTCAGCGACATCATTACTTTCTAGCAGGCTGGAAATACGATCATATAACTGATCCATGAAACGGGAAAAAGCTTCACCACTGAGATCACGAGCTTCTTCCTCTACATGTTTCCTTAGAGCCAATGCAGAACCATCCTGTACCCAAGATAACATATGCCCAAGCAAACCACAATATTTAGAAGTTATAAAACATATATGCACAAGCAAATAATAATAATAATAACAACAAAACAAAAGAAAAAGTAGCAAGTAAAACTTAAAATAGAATCTATGCATGAGCAGAAACTGAATATTTTAAAACTACAACTCTTTATTTTTCTATGGATAACTCAAGATATTGTCCTCAGAAGAATTTCTTGTTTTCTTTTTCTTCTTATAATCAAGAAGACCCATTGAGCAGAAATAGGACAAACAAAATATATAAAAGGGAAGAAAGCCTAAGGAAGGCAAAAGGGTTAAGTACCAAAAAAAAACATGAATTAGCCACCAAAAACAATATCAACACATTGATAATTATTTATCAGAAAGAAAAATCAACACCTTGATGAGCTGACACACATGATCCCTTAAAGCTCCGCCAAATAAAGATATTGCTAGAATGTAAGACAAAAGAGAAGTCATGGGAGCTTAGTGACCTTCTCAAAATCCTCAAAGATATGAGAAACTGAAATATTCTTATGCCACTTGATGCATCCAAAGAATTATTTATTCATGATCAACTCAATAACAAGATAGATACCATCTACAACTAATTCAGTCAACTTCAACTTTGGTGGTAGTAACCTTGTTAATGCAGGAAGCTCAGGAATAGGGGGAGTGTCTTTTTTACCAGCAAGAAAAATGTTAATTGAAATATGTGAAGCAAAGTTACAGTGGAGTGGTTGTCCAGTCACACAAAGATACAGAAACCAGAAAGAACAATGCCCAAAAAAAGCTGCTGCCTATAGACCCCCCTGCTTAGATAATGTCTTGACCAGCCCATTTGCAGTCCCTCTTGCCCATGTAAAAGTGGAATTCAGGTTCCTTGACAGGTTTTCTATTTCCCTTAAAGCATGCCTATAAAACCAAGGTACATTGCACCTAGTAGTGGTTCAAGAATACAACCAGTTTTGAATCCCCTTCAACTTCCAAGTTTTTTAAGTTTGATTGCTTAGCAAATTTTAGGCCTTGTAACAACACCATCAATTCAGCCTTCAGTGAATCTCCTACCCCTATAGGTCCGGAATGCATAGCCATCACCTAGCTTGAAGAGTCTCTAAACACACCACTAATACTTGTCATTCCTAGGTTTCCCATGGAGCTCCCATCAAAATTTAGTTTTATTTTATTACTTGTTGGGGGCTTCCATTCCATTACTTTTCTTTCCTTTCTTTGGAAGAATGTGCCACTTCATTCCACGCCCTTAATATATCAGTCACTGCAAAGCTTTGAAAAAGATCAAGTGTTTTTATCCAATGTGCAACTTTTATTTTCTAGTCTCCACAATTACCTCCTTCAACCTATATTTCTCATCGAAAATTCTTGCATTCCTTTCCTCCCAAATAGTTCACACCATGGCTGCCCTGACTATTTTCCACAAAAGTCTCCCCTCCTTCATTAGCTGCCTTAGGAAATTCGGATTGAAAAGACTCACTACATCATGAGGAGGAATCCACCTGCAACCAAAGAGAGAACAAAAAGACTCCCAAAGACAAAGCACAAAAGGCCAAAATATCGGTAAATGGGGTAAGGTTTCTCTATTTGCAGAGCATAGGAAGCACACGAGAGGAGAGGCATTTATTTGGCCTCCTCTTTTGAAGCATGTCACATGTGTTTACCTTTCCAAGAAAAATTTCCCAGCACAATGCTTGAACTTTGGGTGGGATGAGCTTACTCCATATCTCTTCCACCGAGAAGTTCTCCCCACTACAATAGAATGCAAAAGAATGTTGAAGAAAGAGGTACAAGTAAAAATACCAGAAGAACAAGTAGACCGAACACTAGTGTCCTCCACAGTTTGAACTACGAAAGCTGACTTAAGTCTGTCCAACAAATGAATAAAGGCCTCTTGCTCATTATCCCTCAACCCCCTTCTAAAGCCAAAATCCCAATTTAATCCGGGTGGAGAAAGGATAACAAATTTCGAGATAGGTTGAAGCTTGTAGCTTAACACTAAATAAAGATCAAGGAAAAGAGAACTGAAAGGAGTTTCAACCATCCAAAGATCTTCCCAAAAAAAAAAAAACTCGCCCCACATCCCACATCAAATCTGATGAAATTAATACAGATTGGATAGACCTCTTGAATTGCTTTCCAAAGAGAGTTTGAAGTTGAAAATGGGGCTACCTTTGCATCCCAGACATTGTTCATCATCCCATGAATGCCTTCAATAACCTTATGTCACAGCCTGTCTCTTTGCAGAGGAAACCTCCAAAGCCATTTTCCAAACAAAGATGTGTTCATGTGAATTAGGTTACCTATTCCTAGCCCTCCCTTCTCCTTTGTTTTACTAACTTGTTCCCATTTCACTAGATGGTCCATTTCCTCATCCAAAGGCTCCGATATAAAATCCCTCATAAGCTTCTATAGCTGTCCTATTATCCTACTTGGAATCCGAAAGGTGGAAAGAACGTAGATAGGTAAGTTGGCCAGAGTTGCTCTAATCAGAGTAGTTCTCCCCCCAATGAGATGTGATCCCTCTTCCAAAGAGCCAACCTTTTAGTGAATCTCTCTACCACCAATTCCTACAAAACTTCTTATCCTGAGTTCCCACCTAAAGGGAGCCCAAGATTCTCCATTGGCCACAACCTAATCTCACACCCTAGAATCCCCACCAACACACTCAAATCTTCTTCTTCCACATTAATCCCAACTACACACTTTTCCCCAGTTCACCCTCAACTTGGAAACAGACTTAGTTGTCAAGGCGACTAGGCGAGGCTAGGCGACCATGGGGGCGCCCAGGCGCCTAGGTGATGGAATCTATAAATATAAAATCTATAGATTTCAGCCATATAATCATATTCATATATATTAATGATAGGTTCGACTGTTAAAAACTGAAGTGAGAAGTGAGAACAATGACTAGATCAGTAAGGGAGGAGAGGAGTATAGGGAAATAAGCAAAAAAATGGACTCATGGGGCAGACGACTGATGACTGAGAGTGACTACTGACGACTGAGAACAGTCATGGACTCATGGGGCGGAGAAAGGGAGGACTGAGTAGTATAGGGGAGAGAAGATTAGAAGAACTTACCTGCTGGAGCTGAGGTGCGACGGGGTTGGGCTGGGGCTTGAAGTCTTCAGTTCTCCTCCCTCTCCAATCGAACCAAAAAAACCTTTACGACATAAAGAAAAAAAAAAGGCTGTATACTTGATCTTAATACTAAAATGATATCATATAACCAGTTTTAATTTAAAAGAAACAAACATCGAATAAAAATATCAATAATTTAAAAAATAATAATTTTTTAGATGAATGTAGGCGCCCGCTTAAGTCTCTGGGCGGGCGCCTAATATGCAAAACTGGTGGCATTTGGGCGAGGCGACCATGAAAAACTGCCTAGGCGTCGCCTTGACAACTATGGAAACAGATTCAAAGGAATTGATGAGCTCTTTCAGATTTCTTAGATTTTCTTAACTACCTCCCTCACAGCAAAGAATGATGTCATCTGTAAACTGCAAATGCATGGCTACCACCTCAAGCCTTCCTACCCCCCACCCTCTAAACAAAATAACTTGATCAGCCTTAATGATCATTCTACTCAGAACCTCTGCAATCAAGGCGAAGAGGAAGGAGGATAAGGGATCTCCTTGTCTCAAACCTCTTTTTGCTAAAAAAAATCTCTAGCCACACCATTAATCAAGATTGAGTAACGCATTACACTTAAACAGCCCTTATCCACATCCTCCAATGCCTCGGCCCAATTCTTTCTAGAATCTCAAGAAGGAATGTCCAATCAACAAAATCATAGGCCTTCTCTAGGTCAAACTTACACACCAGCCTCTTTCCTCTTTTCTGTTACACACTCATTTGCCACCATTTTTTATCAATATGATAATATTTTATTAGAGACAACTAAGTACAACAGGATGAGAAAGTTTTTCCCCAAAATACAGTTTTACAATTTTGCCCAAAACATTTGATGTCTCACATCACCTTGTTTTTTCTAGAGTATCCACCATCCCGTTTGTTGTTCTTCTCACCCATTTGAAAATAACATTCAATGAAGGCTCCTTGAATATTACACACTCATTTGCCACCAAATTTTGATTAACAATCCGCCTCCCTTCAATGAAGGCTCCTTGATATTGTGAAATTACCAAGGGTACACCTTCTTCAATCTCCCAACTAAAATTTTTGCTACAATTTCGTATAGACTTCCCACTGAGCTTATGGGTCGAAAGTCCTTTAGAGCTCTTGACTCCTTTTTCTTGGGAATCAAAGCAATGAATTTTGAGTTTATTCCTTGAGAAATTTCCCCTTCTTGATAAAACTCATTAAAAACTCACAACAAATCTCCTTTAATGATATCCCAATAATCCTAATAAAAGGCCATGGAGAAACCATCTGGCCCTGGAGTTTTGGATCTTTCCATTGAAAAAAACGCCTCTCTAATTTCCTCAAGGGTAAAGACATCCTCCAAGGCTACTGACGAGGCTTCTGGCACCCCATCTCAATCTAGATCTAGGGGGAGCATTTAGAAACTATGGAAGTGTCATCTTGGCCATGTATTCTGGTCCAATTGGTTTTGGGGATTAAAGAAGGGTTGACCTACTAGCAATTCCACATAGATTAAGATTGGGCAATAATCTGCACCTTAGACATATGGTGAAAGAAGGTGACTCTCAGGTTGTAGTAGGATGGATCAGAAACAACAGAATGGGCTCTAGGAAAATACAAACATTTAATGAGAAGCAACAGCTCTAGCTAGGGAATTGGGAACAACCTTTACCTGGACCAACAGCTCAGCAAACTACTTGACCAGGAAAGGAGTGCATATATCTCGATTTTAGGGGAACTGACTCCCTAGGGATGTAATACAAACATTTAATGAGAAGCAACAGCTCTAGCTAGGGAATTGGGAACAACTTTTACCTGGACCAACAGCTCAGCAAACTACATGACCAGGAAAGGAGTGCATATATCTCGATTTTAGGGGAACTGACTCCCTAGGGATGTAATATGCACCTTGTAAGTCAAGTGTTGCAAATCAGGGATAGGTAATGGGGCTAGCCTACCAATTGTATTGTAACTACCTAGATTTTTTCCTAAAAACAAAATATATTTCATGGGTTCAAAGACATTTATTAGAGAGGGGATATTGGCTTCCATGACAACAAGCTCTTTAAAACGGATTTCAAGGTTGATTAATTCATGATGTGTAGTCTTGCCAGGATATTGCTGATCAAAGAAAAAAAAATATATGATAGTCTTACCAGAAGAGGGTTTGGGAGGTGAGTTATATCCAGGACTACTACACCACGGTAAGTTTATTATTTTTAAGCTTCCTCCTATCTTGGAGGTGGTAGCCCTTTCTAAGGGTTCTTCGCCTTGCTTCCTTGCCTTAAGGTTGCAGGTGCTTGGGTAAATTAGAGCAGAATTAGGATGAGAGACTGGGAGATATCTCAATATGACCTTTTTAATTGCCTAGGGACCTCCTCCATAGTGCTATGAGAAATTGAGGAGGATGTCGCTCATACAATCAAAACGGGATGGGCAAAATTTAAGGATGCATCTGAAGTCCTGTGTGATAGAATAATACCACTTCAACTAAAAGGAAAATTTTTTATCCAAAAAATGAATGTGAAAAAAATGAAAATATTGAGACGGATGATTGGGAAAACTATAAAAGATGGGATCAGAAATTAGAATGACTGTAGGAACCTAGGAGTAGCCTCAGTAGGTGATAAAATGAGGGAAAGTAGACCAAGATGGTTTGGTCATGTTCAAACTAGACCATCTACAACCAAGGTTCAAAGTATCGATACGATATGCCCCGTATCAGGCATATCATATGGTATCTTTAGGGGTCTGAAACAACTATTTACAGGTAGCTGGAACCAACATTGGGTAATGGCCTTTTTCAGTTGCCAAGAATTATTGAAGTGAGAAAAGGGAACGCTATCCAAACTGCCATTGAAATATTGTTCACCAATTTAAGCTGATGGCGATCAGAACCTATCTTTTAACACTCAAACAACTTCACCGAACTAAATCAACAGGACAATCATTTAGCTTGTACAGTGAGACATCGATAAAAAACGGTTATAGTTTCCAGACTGTTACCCGAGATTGATCTATGAGGGGGCGAAAATGCAATAATTGCAGCAAAGAAACCTTGAATAGAAAAGGGGAACCAAAGGGGAAAAAACGAGTTGGAACGAACCTTGGGACTGCCTCTGGTGCATAGGTCCGCGAGGATCCGGTTGAGAGCATCCAGGCTTCCGCCACCACTAGCAGAAGCTGCGCCACCATAGCGAATGGAGGTTGCGGCGGCTGCCATGGTGTATCCCTTAGCTTGGTCTCGCAAGCATCTATCCCTCGTCGGATTAAGTGCAGAGAGATGAGTGTTCGTGGCGAGTTGCGCCTTGGCCTTCCGCTCTGTAGCTCCTTCTCTTGGTCCTTACAGAGTTGCAACTTTTCTCCTCCTCAGTCCTGAAGCCTCAAGACACCTAATTACCTAAAATGTTAAAGCACAACTTACGTGCGACACTGTTCGCTCCGGATCCTATGCGTTAGGACTCGCCTAAATATCCCGGTTAGTCCACACCATCGTGCGCCACATTAAAACGAGCCGCTCGGCTGCCGGCTAGTAACTCCTGAAATTGTACAACCCTGTATTGAGAATGGCTAAAATAAATCAAAGAAGCTGTAAATAAAAATGTCAATCGATTCCATAAATCAATTTGTTGTTCAACTCCAGGAAGCTCCTTGGTTAGAATTTTCCATTTGGATCTCCCTCTTTTTCACCATTCCTCTCACATCAGGGCAACCATCATTTATGCTTCAAGTAGTTCAGACTCCGGACTCCGGAGGATACCGCACAAGAGATAAGATCATGAATTTCAGCTTATTAGGAGAGAGGAAAAAAAAAAGAAAAACAAAGCGAATTAATTACAGTATCCATCTTCTCCATTAAATCCCGGAGTATGAAATCATTCTCTGTTTAAATTTCTATTTGGTATATGTAATGATAATTATGATAATCCTCGGTCTCAGACCACTGTCAAGCAAGAAGTGGAACTTCCCGTTTGCACCATAAGCTTTGCAATCCACCAACAGCTCTCCAGTATGACCTAGATATGCCCCCTTCCACCAATTTCTACACACCATCATGACTTATTGGAAGAAAAACAAAGAAGCAGAAGAAGCTCTGGAGTATACTCACCGTTACCGTTTGGTGGCGTTTGGAACTTGGAAGTGACGTGAGGATGAAAAGGGTTTAATCGGAGCTCAAGTTGAGAGATTTTGATCGCAGTGGGGGTGCGAAGTTGGGAAATTGGGTTTTCTTTTTGTTCTTTTCTCAAGGAAATGTTAAAAAAAATAAATATAAATTCAAACTCTTACCTTATCACCGCGAAGAGCACTTCGGATCGTGCACTCACAGGAATCCCCCTCCGAGTCTACAAGATGTTTTTGATAATATATGAAAAAATGGTAAATTTCTTAAACCTTTATAGTTTAGTTAATTGATTAAGTGTATCCTTATTGTTTGAAAATTGACTAACGCTACAATTGACTAACTCTATCTTTATCATTAACATCTATTAATATTCTCTCAAAACCTATACACATATGACATCAGGTGAAGTTTAATTTTTTTTTAAAACCCAATGCTACCCTTGGCCTTGTCCCCTTCCTCCTCCTACCTCTCTCTCTTTCCTTTATTTTCCTCCTACAGTCTCTGTCAACACCATATCACCAGAGATAACAGTACTGTAAAACAGAACAAAAAAAAAAAAAAAAAATTGTCGATCTTTTCACGATCAAGAACCTAAAAGAAAATACATTGAAGATGAGGGAAAAAAAACTACAAGGATGTTCTAAAAGATTTCTTTGAGCTTTAATATGAACAACATGAACAAAACAGATACGTATACTTTAAGGAATACCGTTCAATTTGGATTTATATACTATAGGGATGAGGAATTTTGTGTTATTGAAATTGAATATTCAAGGAATAACATTCAGTTCTATCTTTCTCTCTGCAAAATCCATAGAGGACGAAGGGAATTATCCAAAAAAAAATAGGAGATGGGCATAGATTTTTAAAGTTTACTTGTGGGTTTTGATGAGAAGGAAACAGAAAGAAGAAGTCCAATCTTTCTCTCTCTCTTCTTCCTCTAGGCAACGGCGATGGTAAATCCCTTTGAAGTGCAATCTCTCTCTTTCTTCTTCCTATGGACAACAACGGCGGCAACCCAACTCCCATCTCTCTCTCTCTCCCCTTCCTTTGAGTGGCAACGGCGGTAACCCCTCTAAAGTCTGATCTCTCTTCCTCTCTATCTTCTTCCTATGAGTGACAGCGACAACAACATCCCCTATGAAGTCCAATCTCTCTCTCTCTCTCCTACCTATGGGCAACGGCGGCGGCAACCCCTCTAAACTTCCACCTCTCTTTCTTCTTCCTTTGGGTGACGATGGCGGTTATCCCCTTTGAACTCCAATCTCTATTTCTCTCTCTTCTTCCCTTGAGCGACGGTGACAGCATTGCATTTTTTAAGCCCAGCGACATGAGTTACAGGGTCATCTTTGAGCTATGCATTTTTTAAGCCGCATGGCTCTTTAACCATTGCAAAACCAAATATTTTGGAACATAAAAGGGTAGTTTAAGCATTTTGCATGGGTTTTGATGGAGGTTAACGGTAAGGTAGAGTTATACAATTGTCATAAACAATAGGAAGGAGTAGCATCAGTCAATTTTTAAATAGTACGGGTACATTTAGTCAATCAACTAAACCATAAGGGTAGTTTAATAAATTTACCCTTTCTTAAATTATCCTTTTGGTTTAGCTAATTGATTAGTTATATCCTGTTTATAATTGCTTAGCTAATTGATTAGTCAATCAACTAATTGCTCTGTCTTCGTCTCCATCTCCATCTCCATTTTCCGTCTTTGTCTCTATTTTTGTATCCCCCTCCACCTCTGCCTTCTTTCCGTCTCCCTCTCTTAAATACATAGAAAAATTAGAATCTCATAATGAAAGCAGCACCATAAATCTCATGTGGAGCAGCGATTGTGTAAGCACTTGTAATATTTAGCAATCTATTCCTTCTTTCCTGGCATTGGTATTGTTGTGCTAGCAAAATGCTTGGACAAGACCCTTCAAACCCAAGGAAATACATACACACTTAATGCAAGTTCGCATAGTTGATTGTAGAATGTCCATTCCTTGTTGTCTTGATCATCTTCAATTCATACAAGATCTCTAGGCATTCAACATTTTTAGTCTTTGTCCTCTATATGATGGCATAAACAAGTTCATCCAATTTCTCTATACTATAATCAATTCTATGAATACGACCCTTTCTATCCTCCAATTTAGAGGCAAAAGCATGGTTTTTAGAAATGAACCGGTGATCGAATCAGTCAGGGGTATAGTTGCCGGTTCAAACGGTCTGACCGTTCCCAAATGGTCGGCCTGTTCTGATAAAAAAATAAAAATTTGGAAAACAGTCAAAACCATTCGAACAGTTTGAACGGTTTGAATGATTAATCGACTGGTTCAGCAGTTTGTTGATAAAAATCAATAATTTTGGGGGAAAAAGTGGTTTTAGAGGACAATGGAACCAGTCAGGTCTCGGTTTTTTTGGTCCAACTGTCCGATCCGGTTCAATTTGAAAACAGTGGGCAAAAGCATTCCCAAGACCAAGAGATGGATAGTGTTTTCCAAGATCTCCACATTCGGACGCCATTAATGCAGAAAGTTCACTTTGAGGGTCGTACTCATCATCCGGTGGCCCTAGGGTAAGTGCAGAATCCCATAATTTATGCATCATTGTGCTTGCCATGTCACTGGCAGCTCTAGAGCTCCACTCAACCATGGAAATTCAGCATGAGTAATATGCAGGATGTCCAGGCAAGAAGCAATATATCCTTCTTTATCAAGAACAAGAAAATGTAGAGTTCAGTCCTGAACGAGCCCAAAATGAAAAGGGCATTTTCAACCCTAAAAGGGTATTTTAGGAATACTACAAAAATATCACTTATGTGGTGTCACATGCAAAGGGTGTATGATGATGAAAAAATGGTAAGGGAGGTTTTTGACAACGGCTAGAAAACTTAAGGGTAGTTTAAGACAATATGTAAATAGTAAAGATACATTTAGTCAATTTCATAAATAATAGAGGTAGTTTAAGAAATTTACTCTACATGAAAAAAAAAATAAGGACTTTTGAATTCCAATCTCCCTCTGAAATCTAATTTGAAGCCCCCTCCTAGTCTACTAGTAGCCCCCCTATAAACCACATCCTATCCGTGAATTTGACATCAATCCACAGGTGCGATTCAGTCCACCCCTAGTCTTCTACTAGTAGCTCCACCTAGGGGTGGACTGAATGGTAAAACCCCCAAAAATTAAACAAGTTGAAATGGGGTCCGTTTGATAATGGCTAAAGTTGTTAAGCTGATTTCTTTTGTTTGTCTTATAATTATTAAATGATAAAAATTTCAATATATATTAATATACCCAACTTCAACTTCAGCAATTAAGAAACCATAACCTTTTTAAAACACTTACCCACTAAAATACAATTTGATAATCGTTTCAGTTCAGCATCTTCGGCTGTTATAAAACACATTGAAGCACAATGAGAGGCAGCACAACCCCTTGACTCCTCTAAGGTGGAGCGCCATAGAGGCCTAGACATCTTTCTTCACTGATCTTATATCCTTTTCAAACCTTTAGGCTGCGTTTGAAATCAGTGTAAAATGTCACCGGTGTAAAAATACACTAATGATGTTTTACACTGAACCATGAACGTGATTGTTGCTTTTTAAAAATAGCCGATAGATTTTACATTGATTATCGACATAAAACTCCACTCTATCCAAATGCATGCTAAACTGAATTGAAGTGGAGTTTTACGTCGATAATAATTACACCATCTTTCCAAACGCCTACGAAATTAAACCGATGTAAATTTTACATTAGTTCTTGATTTACATCGCATCCAAATGCAGCCTTAAGGATAAATTTTATTCATAAATTTTCAGATTATGAAACCATCGAATACAATCAGCAATAAAGTATAAAAAGCTACAATAGAAAGTTAGTGATGCAGCCTAAGACCCCCATAATTGTGATGAAAAGGAACCCAATTGTGTAATCATAGGACTACGATGCGAAAAATGACAATATTGAAGTGTATTGCAATTAATGAGTGACAAATAAGGACTTATTGTTGTAAAAAATAGTAAAGAAATAGCATATGGAACTTATCTATAATCGCTTTCCAAACCGAAGTTGTAGTGATTTGAAGTTGTTGCAGGAACACGAAACTGGGAACTGCAGGAAGATGGAGGGTTGAGTCATGCCACTCTCCTTAAAAGCGTATTTGCCCCCTACGGTGCAACCGGGTGATCGCAAACCAGTCAGCAAGATAAAATAGCCCACAGGCCACTGGTAGGCGTGCACTCGCTTACCAGACCTCCGCGAACTACACAAGATCGATGCTCAGATTTCTCAGAGAAAACAAGAATGTCGAAAATGGTGTGTGTGTGTGTGTGTGTAGGCTGGGTCGGCCAACACTCTTCTTATAGAGTGCTCCCATACCCAAATGGACACAGATGTGTCATTTCAGATAGGAGCCTATTCAGAATAGTGTACATGTTCGAAGAGGAACAAGGAGGAAGCACACGCCCACGCCTCGCATCGATCCAACCCGGCTCGGCTCGACGCACATGTGAAAAGCATCCCTAATCCTCCCTCACATGCATGGAATATCTATAGTCCTCTCCTCCTATGGGTCCCTACCCATAGAGGGAACAAACTACAAATATACTCCACTCCCACTCATTTCCCAAGCAATGTGGGAAAAAGGAGTCATTCAAGGGAGGAAAGGACAAAAAACAAGAAATGGATGAGAGAGATTATTGTAAATTTGAATCTCCCTCCAACAATCCCCTACAATATTCAAAATTATAAGAATATCGAACAATCTGAGCATCATAGTGAGAAAAGTATTCATGGTGATGTATTTTGGACTTCAATCAACACTTCGGTATGACAGGCTATGTTACAGAGTACGGGTGGAGTCAGACTCCTACAACCTTTCCTCCTTATTGTAACCAGCTAATCGGCTAACCAACTCAACTCACCCGTTCTTTTGTTTTGGAACATTTCGGCCTTGTTCCCCTATTGGAATCATTAGTGTTTTTGAAAGTCAACCTTAGATCTCTCTCTTAGAAGCGGCCACACTTCACACTTACTTAGGTCAGTTATTAGTGTGCACAACTTACACTATTCCTAACTGATTAAGAGCCTCATGTTCAACCTTCTCAATCTGTAGTGAGCACTATCTTACCTCGGCATCTGAAATAGGACACAGATGATAATGCTTTCCCAAGTCATCTAGCGACTCATTTTTACCCATTTAACCTATTTTCAGGGATCTCCTTTCACATAGGTTGGGTGTCCATCACTAATGAATTCGTAACGGGCTTCAACCCCATTCCTACCGATGCCTCATAAATCATCTTAGAAATTTGTGGCTTAGTTAACGAATCTGCAAGGTTCTTTACAGACCTTACAAAATCCAGAGCGATTGTACATTCGCTGAGGTATTGTCTTACCAGGTTATGCCTTAAGCGGATATGCCTTCTTTTACCGTTGTACGTTTGGTTATTGGCTCTGGCTATTGCTGTTTGGCTATCACAATTGAGAAATATGGACAGAATCGGCTGCGGCCAAAATGGTATATCTACCAACAAGTTCCTTAGCCACTCTACCTCGAACACCGCCAATTCTAGTGCAATGAACTCGGCCTCCATTGTTGAACTTGTATTGCTTGACTACTTTACCGATTTCCATGATACTGCTCATCAACTTAAAGTAAACATATATCCACTGGTGGAAGTACTATCATTTGAATATGAAATCCAATTCGCATCAGTAAAGCCTTCTAAAATATGAGAAAAAACCCGAATAATGTAAACTAAAGTTTATGATTCATTTTAAATATTTCAATAATCTTACTAAAACTTCCCAATGTTCATTTCCGAGATTATGAGTATGCTGACTTAATTTTCCCACAACTATAGCTATGTATGGTCTTGTACAATTCATTAAGAAGGATATAAATCCAATTATACTTGCAAACTCATTTTGTGAAAACATGTTCTCCTACATGTTTATTTAAGTGAATACTATAGTCAATAGGTGTTTTAACCGGTTTACAATCATAGTGTTCAAATTTCCTAACAATACTCTCTACATAATGTGATTGGGAGAGAATAAAGTCTCATTGTTCTTTATGGATTTTAATCCCCAATATTACATCAGCTTCACCCAAGTCCTCGGTATCAAATTTGGACATTAGAAATTGTTTCGTTTCTTTTATTACCTCTAGACTAGTTCCCATTATTAGCATATCATCAACATATAGACAGATCATGACTCGTGTATTATTTTCAAATTTACTATATACACAGCTATCATAATCAATTTTGCTATATCCATTAATTATTAACACTCTTGTCCAGGCATTATGAAGCCCTTAGGCTGCTTAATGTAAATTTCTTCCTCTAATTCCCCATTTAATAAAGTTGTTTTCACATCCATTCGGTGAACTACCAGTTTGTAAATGTATGCTATAGCAAGCAAAACCTAATTGTTGTTAATCTTGCAACCGGGGAGTAGGTGTCAAAGAAGTCTACATCTTTATTTTGTCTGGATCCCTTAGCAACTAACCTATTATTGAATTTATCTATTGTGTCATCTAGTTTTATTTTTTTCTTAAAAACCCCCTTACAATTTAGTGCCTTCGTTCTAGGTGGGAGATCTAATTTTTTATGGTTTCTTTCCAAAATATTGCATCGGGTGAAGTTATAGCTTCCTGATAGGTTACTAAGAAATGTGAATATTCCGTCACCCAAGTTTGTTTATCTTCTTTGTCTTTTACTTCTCCTTAGGTTTGGGTTTTGCCTAAGTGAAGTACTGGTTTATTGAGCATTCACTTGTTATTGGTTTCTGACTTGGTTTTGGGAAGGTTCCCTATTTAATATTTCTTTTATCAAAGGAAATATATGCATAAAGAGTTATGCATATCGAGGCTATATTATTGCATTATTATTTTCGACAACATTTTCAATTGTTTTAATTACAATGAACCGATAAGCCGCACCATTTTGTGCATAGCCAATGAACACACAGTCACAGGTTTTTGACCCTAATTTCTTTATTTTAGGTTCAGGTATTCCAACCTTTACTAGGCAACCCCAAACTTCTAGATAGTTCAAATTAGGTTTTCTGTTATACCAAAGTTCAAAGGGAATCTGTCATTTCTTCTTAGGTGGTATTCTATTATATAAGTGACAAGCTGTTAGAATTGCTTCCCCCAACAAATTCAGAGGTGGATTCTTTTAGTATTCTGTTATGTCTTTTTGCAACTCCATTAAATTCAGGTTGATAGGGAGCTATGGTTTCATGTATGATTCCATTTTCTTCAAAGAATTTTCTAATGGGTTGTTCATCATACTCAGTTTCTCTATCTGTTCTAAGTTTTTTTATTTTATTTCTTAACTGATTTTCTATTTCAGTTTTATAGTTTCTGAAAGCTCGATCAGCGTCATCTTTTGACCTAAGTATAACTAGTTTTGCACATCTAGAAAAGTCATCTGTAAAGGTTATATAGTATCATTTTCCTCCTCTAACTTCATGACATTTAAGGTCTCTTAGACCACTGTGAATAAGTTGTAACAATTTTGTTTTTCTTTGTACACTTTTATGAGGTTTCTTAGTAAATTTTGCATCTACACATACTTGGCGTTTTTCATTTGTAAAGTTAATAGGATCATTCAAAATTCATAATTTACATAAACGTTTTAAATAAGGAGCATTACGATGTCCTAGTCTAGCATGCCAAATATCAAAATATTCAATAATATAAGTAGTAGAAGAAGAAGAAGCAGTTTTATTCATAATAAAATCAGAGATGCTCAATACAAATAATCCACCAGCATTTTACCCATTTCCAATAAACACATTATTTTTAGTTAACATGACATTGTCTGCTTCAAATGTGAATTTCAGTCCTACTTTGTTGAGGAATGCTCCTGATACCAAGTTCTGTCAGATCTCCCACACTTGCAGTACATCATTCAGCATTAGGATTTTTCTTGAAGTCAGTTTTCGGAGCACCTTTCCTTCGCCGATGACCTTCGATGTTTGTGAGTTTCCCATGAAGACTTGCTCTCCTTCAAACAAAGTTGTATACTCATAGAAGGAACTACGGTTCCCACATATGTGCTTGGTAGCACCAGTGTCCAGTACCCACTCATTCGGCTTATCAACTAAGTTTACCTCAGTTACCACTGTTGCGATATCATCCTCAATCAAATAGGCTTTCGATTTCCCAGAGTCCTGCTTCTCTCGGTACCGGCGATCCTTCTTGTAATGTTCGGGTTTGCCACATACATAGCAGTTTCCTTACTTTTGTTGTTTCTTGAATTTCTAACCATTTTTTACATTCAGTTTCTTTTTGAATTTGTTAGTCTTTTCCTCCACCTGATTGGTTTTGGAAAACTAGTCATCATTTTTCTTTCTTTTACTTTCTTCAATCTTAATTTGGACCACTATTTGGTCCAAAGTAATGTCCTTCCTCTTGTGCCTCATACTGGTCTTGAAATCATTACATGTATGTGGTAGTTTCTCTATGAGAGAACCGACAATGAATTCATCTGGTTGTACCATGCTTTCCTTTGCCAGTTCTCCCACAAGAACCTATAACTCACGTATTTGGGTAGACACATCCATGTCTCCTTGCATGGTGAAGTGCATGAAGTTGACAATTACATATTTTTTATTTCCAACATTTTCTATAGCAAACTTAGTGTCCAATGCATTCCAAATTTCATAAGCATAATTATAGGAAGAATATACATTGTACAGTTCATTGGACAAGCAGTTTAGGATATGGTTGGTGCAGAGGTGGTCGGCTGTAGTCCAATGTTCTGCAACAACAGAACATGCTAGTTCCTCCATGTTTAATGGGTTTAGTTCAGTCAAAGCGAAAGCTACCCCTAACTGTTCTAAGGCAAACAATAGGCGTTGTCTCCAACGCTTGTAGTTGGTTCCATTGAAATGTTCAATTTTAGAGAAATCATGAACTGTTGATAGTACTCGGTTCATCATGAAGGGGTTAGCAGAGATAGGTTCCATAAATATGGTTTTAAGAATGTTGTAAAAAATAGTAAAGAGAGAGCAGATGGAACTTATCGGTAATTGCTTTCCAAACCGAAGTTGTGATGATTTAAAGTTGTTGCATGAACTCGAAACTGGGAATTGTAGGAAGATTGAGGGCTGAGTTGTGCCACTTTGTCACTCTCCTTAAAACCATATTTGCCCCCTATGGTGCAGCCGGATGATCACAAATCGGTCGCCAAGATAAAATAGCCCATAGGCCATTGGTAGGTGTGCACTCGCTTACCAAACATCCGCAAACCACACAAGATTGATGCTCAGATTTCTTAGAGAAAACAAGAATGTCGAAAATGGTCTCAAACCCGAATGGACACAGATGTGTCCTTTCAGACATGAGCCTCTTTAGAATAGTGCATCTGTTTGAAGAGGCACAAGGAAGAAGAAGAGACACGATTATATCTCCATATCAGGCTTGGGTTTTAGGTCCGTATGCTAGGCCGACACGGCATGACCGAGCGGGTCGTGCCGCCTGCAGCCCGACTTGGCTCACATATATTTATATATTTATATATAGTGTATATAATATATTATATAAATTATAATTACATAATATTATATAGTATATAATATGTTAATAAAATAACAATTATTTTTTTATTGTACTATTTTACTTAATTATTGTATATATAAACACTTGTATACATCAAAATTCTTATCAAATAAAAATTTTAAGATTTTTTTTCAAATTTTTAAATTAATAGCTTCGGCATAGTCCACGGCCTGGCCAAGCCTAAGGCTTGGCCCACAAACCAGTCGGGCTCATGACATGGCACTACACAATACAGGCTCGCACGGGCTCCAGCTGTGGGTTGTGCCGGGCCGACACCCCAAAATATCCCAAGGCAGGGAGGCATGACTAGCAGACCGATACGACATGGCCTACACTTTGCACGAGCTGCACGCAGGTCAGGCCATGCCGACCTAGCACGACCGTTTTATAGCTCTACGGATGATACATGCTTAGGTTGTGAACACAACATACTCTAGTACTCGTTATGCTGACTTCTCTCACCAAGACCCTTATGACTAGACCTGTTCATGGGCCGGGTAGCTTGACGGGTAAGCCCAGTCCGACCCGATCTAAGTCGGGCTTGGACAAGATACCATGACCGCAGTCTCGGGCTCAAGCTTTCTCAAAAAGCCCGACCCTAGCCTGAGCCCGACTTGATAATGTATTTAATATATATATACATAAATATATATTTCTTTATTATTCTTACCTTTTTTCAAGCAATAGTGAGATCTTTCATTGTTTTTCAAGTTTTGGGGTATTTTAATATAAATAAAAATAGTTTTTTATTAAATAAAAAAAGAAAAAAAAAACTTTTTTCCAATTTTTTGGCCGGGCTCAGACTCGATCCCAAGTTTTAGGCTTTATACAAGGGTTGGGCTCAGGCTCAAGACCTAGGCTCGCTGGTTGGACCAAGCTTGGGCTCGGGCTTGGGTATATTCTATTAATACAGAAACAAAGCCCAACCCAAGCCTAGCCTGACCTGACCCATGAACAAGTCTACGAGTGACGATCCACAATCACACCCAACAAGCTTCAAAGTTTGGGTCATTGTACTTACCTATCACCTGCTAGAGTTTGCAATTAACTCCCAATATGTGACAATTGCAATACTAACCCACGAGTGGATATTATGCTAAGCAATTTTATTACATGTTATGTTCCATCAACAATAATTTCCCTTTTAATCATATGATTATCTCCTTCATTCAACTATCATGTTGTTTAACTATTTTGGTAGAATGTTCTTTAGGCGTAAAAAATTATAATGTTTGTTTCGTCTTTCAGCATTATATAGTCCGAATCAAGCTCTAGGGATGGCAATGGGGCGGCTTCTTGGAGGGCTTTGTAAATTCTAGACCCTACCAATTTCCTTAAACCTCGCAACCCATATTCGCCCCTAAACCCATAACGGGTTGAATTTTGAGAATCTAAACCCTCCTTTCTCTGCATTAAAGTGTAAGGGTGAATTGGGTTTAAAACATGCATATAATTTTCTATTATTTTTGTCATACATAAGCAATAAATAAGTAAAACAACACAAATAAGCAACGAAGTTTCCAATTATTTGATTAAAAGATATAGAAATCACATAGACTAACAATCACACTTCACATAAAGTTCAAGAATACCAGTAAATTCAACACCTAGTACATAAAGTTTATATATTTTTAAACAATATGCGAGTCGGAGAGGCCCTGTCCCAAAAACCATCATTCAAGCAAGAAAACCCACCACGTCGGGAGGGTGGGGGCGAATATCCATCGTGTAGCGTATAAATTACTATCCTTACTGATGAGGGATGATTTGGCCTAACCTAATAAGTAAAGGACACATAAATGTGGCCTGCCAATCAGACGACAAATCAGCATATGGTGCCACATCAATAGATCGCGGGACCTCGGGTGCTTAGTCACTTTAGAGTCGGAGCACCTCGGTACCCATGTATGCCGAGGTGCCACAAAACCAAACCTAGAAGCTCGCCTCTCGAACTTCTCGGGATCACACCACGAAATCGTAGGCTTTATCCTCGCCCCGCCCGAATCGGAGGGAAACGGTAAGCCTCATTAATTAGTACATTATCATCATTCCAAAGCGGAATGGATCCCTACATCACAGGCCGAGAATTCCGAGAGCATTTCGCGAGACCCACGACAACCCAACTATATAAGGGCATCAACCCTAAGACTTAGGTACTTACTCACTAGCCTACTTGCATTCAAACTTTTAACTCACAACCAGAGTACAATATTGACTTAAGCATCGGAGCGACCTCGCCGGGTTAGTCACTCCGGATTCTCTGGTCCTTTGTCTTACAGCTTGGTCCAGCTCGCTACGCGACTAGTGTCCAAGTGATCTTCCAACTAGGACATTACATATCGCGCACCATCACCTACCAAGCCCAATAAATAGATAATATTGAACATTGAATACAACCGATGTCGTTTGTCTTATAGGTGTCCTTATCTTTTTCTCCCTCCATTTTTCTCTTGTTGGTCTCATTCTAAAGCCGTAAAGAGCCTCAAGACTTTACCATCAAGGTCACTGACCTTATTGGCGCAAAACAAGAGATTCAATGTAGCTATTGTTGGTCGCTCTCTAGAATCTTTCTCTGGGTTATAGGCTACATCAGTTATAAATAAATTAGCTTGGCTAAACAAAAAGTAACCATGAGCACCAATAGAGAACAATACAAAATATATCTACAAACGACATAAAAAAGGAATGAGATGGAAAAAAGGAAGTCCAACCTCCAACATAAAACAATTTTACCAATCATGGCACGGGTAGCAACAAACAATAAAACAAATTGCAATATTGCATAGGAAGGGGTTATGTAGAGATTATGGTAGTGTTCAACATTGTGTTTGGTCTTGTCCACGATAATAACTGGTATTTGGTTTGTTGGGAATGGTCCCCATCCTCAATAACTTATGGACAAGGACCGCCTTAGGTAAATTTCTCATTCATTCTAATTTTCGTGGTTCATCGATGGACAGAACGAGACATGCGATATATACATCACATGCCTTAGTATTTTATTGTTTTTTACCATCAAACCCCCGAAGCTATAATTTGATGACATACCTTTTAATTTCCTAGAATAAGTTCTTCACTTCTACTATTTTTATTGAAGTTTTAAATAGTCCAATAAATGTAGTTTTAAATAGTCCAATAAATGTTATTTGAAATGTTTAATTTTTTAACAATAAATTAATATTTTTAATTATTTATCACTTATTTTCAATTAAAATAATTTTTTTATCAGTTAATACGAATTTATCGATGATATTTCCATATTAATTTGGATGTATACCTTTTAATTTCTTAGAATAAGTTCTATTATTTTTATTGAAGTTTTAAATACTTTAGTAATTGTTTATTGAAGTATCTAAAATTTTTAACAACAAATTGTTATATTTTAATTATTTCCCAGTTATTTTCTATTAAAGTATTTTTTTATTGGTTAATACAAATTTATCGATGATATTTCCACATTAATTTAGATGATTGGGTGTAATTACTTATTTATAATCGATTGTATAGTTATTTCACAAACTGTATGTGAGATATATGGAATCAAAAAGTGTCTACACCTATAGAATCTGATTCGGTTTTATCAACCACACTACAAATTTTTTATCAACCATGAACTGAACATCATTGATCATCAAGATTCCGTTATCGATCCAATTTTTGTTCTTCTATTTTCTTATTCTGATCGTATCCTTTCTTTGATTGATTCTTTAAGCGGGAAGTTAATAACAAGGCCGCTCTCTAAGTAGGTGTTCGGCATCGGTGTTGGGAACACTACACCATTTTCTCATAAAAACGGTGTTGGGCACGTAGAATTGTAAGCACCATTTTCTCTTTGGAATCGGTTATGCCATATAGGAGTTTTCTGAGAAAATAACGCTTGTTTTGTTTGGTACCACTGTTGGCAGCAACGTTTTCAACATTGATCTATATTATCCAACATCCAAGATGATGCCACATCATTGCAGTGCTGGTAGCAACGCGCCATTTTTTCATAAAACATTGAATTTGGCGTTGCTCCAAACACACTTTCCCGATTTCCAAGGTGTGGTCGGGAACAACGTTTTTTTTTCTATAAAAATAATATCAAACAAGAGGACGTTGTTTGAAGCATCACGTTCTCTGATGTAGCGCCTACGTGGTGTCGATGCCAAATATCAACTAAAGCAATTGATTATGAAAATAAAAGGCATCTCTTATATAACTTATTTGTTAGTTTTTTGAAAAACAAGCCAAGAGACTTCATTAATGCATTAAATCCAAGTTCAATACATGTAATAAGAAATTCGGAGGAAACGACTAGGTGACGATCTAGTGATATTATGATCATGTTTTGCAATACAAGCAACTATAATATCTCTACGACGAGTGAAAGAACTAAAAAGTGTTATGGTCCCGCACGTAGGATCCCGTCACGGGTCGGTCCACGGTGCGAAAGCCCTGCTTCCCCTTGCACCTTTCCTTGCTTGCAGACCCGATTACGGAAACTGAATGGGTGATTTGTCTAAGAGACCACCCGAACTCTCCCTTGGGGTGATTTGTCCAAGAGACCACCCAAACTCTCCTCACTCTTTTCTTGGCTGGAAAACTGAATGCTTTATTTCAATTCGTGTCTCCTTAAATAGGAGCTTACAGAAGGAAATTCCTAATTAAACTCAAACTCCTAATTACCTACTCCTATTGGTAACTCACTATTACTTAAGATAAGATAAAGATGAGATTAAGATAAAGCTAAGGGATAAGGGATAAGATAAGGATAAGGTAAGCTGGCGGCGAGTTGGCTTGATGTGTCCAGATGGGGGTGGGCCCACCCCGCGGCGCAGTCATAGGCAGAAGCCCGCACAACAGGCCGCACAACAGTGGGCACCGCCTGGCAGCACTGCAGCATGCACCGCTGATAGCGCGCAGCACGCATCGCCAGGCAGCAGCGCACACCGCACGGCAGCATGCACCGCGCACACACACGGCACCGCACGGCAGCGGCACCATGGCGCAGCACGCACCGCCAGGCAGCAGCACGGTAGCAGCACCATGAGGCGCGTGCACGGCAGCGGCACCCTGAGGCGTGCGCACGCACTGCGCGGCAGCAGCACGGCACGCACGCACCGCGCGGCAGTGGCACCATGAGCCGTGCGCACGCACCCGGCAGCAGCAGTAGAGCGGGGCCCACATGACAGCTCATGGGGGGTGGGCCCACCCCCATCTGGACACATCAAGCCAACTCGCCGCCAGCTTACCTTATCCTTATCTTATCCCTTATCCCTTAGCTTTATCTTAATCTCATCTTTATCTTATCTTAAGTAATAGTGAGTTACCAATAGGAGTAGGTAATTAGGAGTTTGAGTTTAATTAGGAATTTCCTTCTGTAAGCTCCTATTTAAGGAGCCACGAATTGAAATAAAGCATTCAGTTTTCCAGCCAAGAAAAGAGTGAGGAGAGTTTGGGTGGTCTCTTGGACAAATCACCCCAAGGGAGAGTTCGGGTGGTCTCTTAGACAAATCACCCATTCAGTTTCCGTAATCGGGTCTGCAAGCAAGGAAAGGCGCAAGGGGAAGCAGGGCTTTCGCACCGTGGACCGACCCGTGACGGGATCCTACGTGCGGGACCATAACAAAAAGCTTGAGGAAAAAATGCTCATCTTCTTCTCAAATTACACCACTAATTAGAATGTTAAGTCTCCTAATCCCATGTGTATGGAACTTAAAATTAAAAAGGTTTCAACTTTAGGTTATTTTGCTTTTAAAAACAACTCTTACCAAACATTACAAGACATTATCATTCGTTAGCATTTAGCAATAGTAAAGGGTAGCGACATAAAACACTCTTTTTAAACACGTGTCCATTATCAATGGCATCCAACGGTCATGTGGGTGCCATTTAGGCCCCATTTGCATTTAGGTAAGTTACTTACCCGGGTAAATGAAATTGCCTAGGTAATTGTTTCCTAGGAAAGATTTACCTGAGTAAGTGCATTTACCAATGTTCTTTTATTCCCCATGTAAATAAGTCAATGACTATTTTATTCATAAAAATCCATTATTACAAGGGGCATTTTTGTCCCTTTCAAGTGTTGACAACTTTCCCCCAAGGTAGGAAAGTTATTTACCCACCTAGGAGATGGGTGGGTGATACCTAGGAAAATAAACTTTCCCTGTTCCCTACATAAATATGAAAAAAGAACATGGGATTTTTGGTCAGTGGGAATCAAAATCCCTGTTAGGCAGTTATGCCCTTAGCTCTAATCAGATTGTGGTGTGTTTCTGTGTAATACCCTTAAACTAGACACTTATGAGACTCGTGTTAGTTTAGAATCTTCATAGCCGTTGGATAGATCTAGGGAGATTTATTCTGTCAAGGCTGACACTGATGTGCCGCCAAGTTGGTTGGGGTGGCTTGTCTCAGCCACTAGGGTGAGACCTGAGGTACATGTAGTGTGGGTTATCTTGAAACCTTGAATCAGACCAAATTCCAGTATTGCCTTCGACCTTGGAGACAAATGGGCAAAATTGGAATGTTACACCTAACCCCTATACTCGATTATGGTACTGCACTAGGTGTCGGATTGGGTTATCTTTGATATGCCAATCAGTTAGATCCTTAGAGGGGGTCAAAACCTGGGTATGTTGGGACAGTCCGAAAATTCACCTGAGTGGGTGATCATAGTGAGAGGATTAGCCCCTTTGTTGGACAAAGTGAATGATCGGGTAATGCACTCTCTCTGATGAAAACCTAAACTGTCGGCAGTTGATTTCAAACGTTAAGATTTGTTTTGCAAAATATATTTATATAGACACACACACAGATATATATATATATATATATATATATATATATTATGGTTTCGAAATGTTTGCAAAAGGTTTTAATTCCCGATATCCATGTGAGTAGAAAGTGCAACACTATCCCTTGCAGCTGAGGGAAATGTCGTCTATTGTCGGGTAGTGTTTGATCATTATGGGCTGAGAGGTTAAGTGGACCAATGAGGGTAATACCTGATGGGCTAATCTTGCATCTGCTCATAGTCCTTGGGTTTTCATAAGGTGGATGGACCCAATGACCATTTAGTGTAAATGTTGGGCCCATTAAGAGTCCATGGTGATGGACTCAAGGTTCACTGTCTCCTATAGTGAATTCGGCCAAGCCTTGTAACAAAGGCTGGGCTGAACCCATGTGGCTGACGTGTAAATTAATGTTTGTGTCCCACGCCATACAAAGTGAGCCAACTGGGCAATAGGTTAAGGGGTAAGTGAGCACATAAGCTTAATGGGCCTAAAGCCCAATTCGAGCTGGGCTTAAATTAGTTAATTAAAAGGAGGAAATATCTGATTAGGATTAGCTAAAAAGATAAGATAAGTCTTATCCATTGAAGAGTCCAGATCCAAATATCGGATTTGGATCAAGAAACTCTCTCCTAATTAGATTAGGCGGCTGATCCAAAGAAGATTATAAATAGGGGGCGAATTCCTTAGTTTTAACACACAACCTGCAGAATTCTCTCATATTCTTGCCATCCCTGCCCAGCTCGATCTCCTTTTGAGGAATTGATCAAGAAAGGTTCTTGATATTGTTTCTTGGTTAAAGAAACAATTTGAAGGCATGCTCACCAGCCCCTGTTCGATTATTACTGAAGAGCCATCCTGTTGATCCTATTTCATCACACACTGTGTCATCTTCAATGGAAACGGGTTTTGGTCTTCTCTTTGGGTGTGAACACATTCATTGGGAGTTACTGCTACTTCGTATCAGGTATATCCTTCTTCTCCCTTTTGGTTTCAGATCTGGTCCAGTTTTGGGTTCAAGATTGATCATTGAAAATGCAGTTCTAAAATAAGGAATGCGATACGCAGATGGGAGAGAAAATTTTTTTGAAATTTCGCCCAACCTTCCTGCAAGGGTTCGGCCATCCATATGATGGATCTCTCATCCCTTCAATCCCATTGACCCACTTCCCCCTCTCAAAATCTAGAAAAAGAACGCCCCCTTAATATCTCGAAGGCAATGGGCTTATGGGCATTCTTGTCCATTTATGAAATACAAATGAGCATTTTCAATTTTTTTACACATGTCCTTTGAAATACCCTCAACCTATCCTTCAAAAAGATTAAAAACAACTTTTAACGATTGTTAGAATATTTATAGAGTATTCACTGAATGTGCTTCCTATGTTGGGCCAATAGGATCCGGTCTTTAGTGATTCAATTTGGGGTTCATTAAGGTCGTATTTGGCTTGAAGGAGAAAGTTGTGATAGGAAGGGAAAAGTAAGGAAACCTTTACAAACCTTTATAGGTTTCCCTTCCATTCCTTACCTTTCCCTTCAAACCAAACATAGACTAAAGTTAAGCATGGATGGATAAATGGAGCATGAAAATGATGAACCTAGCTTTACTTTATTTTGCAAGAGTGGCCATAACGATTTGGATTTAGGTAGTGTTCGGTTTCATGGAACATCCACGCTACCCTGTTGTATGAGATGACGAGTTATCCCATATTTCGCATCTAATATTTACTGTTGCATATATCATGCTATTTAAGTTTGCATGAAAAAGTCAAGGTTTTTAAAATCGATCCGGAGAACGAACCAGTCAGGGGTCTGGTTCCCAGGTCAAATGATCTGACCGTTTGAACTGAATGATCGACCCATTATGACAGAAAAATAAAAAATAATAAAAATGGACAAAACTGTTGAACGGTTCAACCACCCAAGTCAGCGGTTTGCTGACAAAATCAACATTTTTTTATGGAACCAGTCACCTAATCGGTTCCTGGTTTTTCCAATCCAATAGTTCGGTCCGGTCTGGTTTAAAAAACCATGGAAAAATTAATAAAATTTAATTGGATAAATGTATATTTTATTATTTATTATTTTTCATGGTTTTTAAAATCGGCTCAGAGAACGAATTGGTCAGGGGTCTGGTTCCCGGGTTGAATGGTCGGCCCGTTCTAACAAAAAAAATGATCAAAACTGTTGAACAGTTCAACCGCTTGGGCCAGCAGTTTGCTGACCAAATCAACGTTTTTTTGGCCAAAATTTGATTTTGGCGAAAAACGAAGCCGGTCACCTAACCGGTTCCCGGTTTTTCTAGTATGACCGTCTGATCCGGTCTAGTTTTGAAAACCATGGAAAAAGTAATAACATTTAATTGGATAAATGTATATTTTACTATTTGTTATTTTACAAGGTTTTTAAAACTGACCCGAAGTACGAACTGGTCAGGGGTCCGGTTCCCGGGTCGAACAGTCAGCTTGTTCTAACATAAAAAAATAAAAAAAATGATCAAAACCGTTAAACGGTTCGAATGATTCAAACGGTTCAAACAATTCAAATGGTTCAACTGCTCGAGTCAGTAGTTTGTTGACCAAATCAATGTTTTTTTTTGGTCGAAAACAAATTTTGGCAAAAAACGGAACCGATCACCTGAGTCAACCATCCGGTTTGGTCTAGTTTTGAAAACCATGTTATTTTACATAAATATATAGTAGTAATGACAACTTGTCAATAATATTAGTAATATTATTAATGTTATTTGTATTAATTATTAATTTTTTTATAATTTATTAATGTTTTTTCTATTATATATATTACTAAAAAATAAAATATTATATTTTAATGATTAACAGCATAAGTAATATCACATGTTGTAGTTGAGATGCATGGAATAAAACACAAGATGTGGACAGAAATGTGCCACACCTTGTAGAACGCCCATTAAGGTGTGGTATGGATCAATACACACACTTTTGTCCATAGTGCAGAACAACTATCTTATTGGGGTGTGGATGAAAAACACCACCCAATTTCTCATCTACGTTACAGAACACTCCCTTAATCAAGAATTGTTGCACTAACCAAAATAAATAGTGGAAATAATTAATTAATTATTTTATAATTATATTTAATTTAATTTAAATAATTAAACCATGTTTAATTTATAATTTAAAAGTTTTTTGTGATGATTCTTCTATTTGAATCTATGTTTTTTTTATATATATTTTTTAATGTTTTATGAACATTGTCAATGTTTTAAAAAACGACCCGGAATCGGAATCGTTATGGCCATTAGTTTCTAGGTCGATGGTTCGGCTGTCCGGTTCGAATTGACGACCTATGATAAAAAATATTAAAAAATAATTAAAATAAAATGGCAAAAATTTGTTGAACAAGTCAACGTTTCGACCACCCAGGTCAACGGGTTATTGATTGATTCAGCGGTTTTTGGCCAATGACCGAATTTGGGGTAAAACGGAACCAATTGCTTGGACAGTTCCCAAGCCGAACGATACAATCATCTAGATCAACAACGATTCAAAAACCATGAACATTTTACTTGATTGAACTGATAATGTAACAGAATATAAACTACTAATGCTTGGAAGAATGCAAATATAAATATGTCCGATGAAAATATAAGGTTTAGAAATATCATAAGATTTTTATGAAATGTGTATATTTGTATTTGCACTCTTCCCAAATATATAGAATAATGCAAAACCTTGTATTATAGATTATAACTATAAATATATAGAGTGTAAAAGAGAATAGATTGATAAGCAATTGCGAATTTATGGGTGCGAGAGAATAGACTTCAAAATCTTCTTAGGGGTTGCTGGAGTTTTAGGTGTGGGGATGGGCTGCCCCCAGTCGTGTAGCTCAATGATAAAAGGAAAAGAAAAAATCCACAGGCCCAGTTTAAAGTTTAAACAACTTGGGGCACCAAGCAGTTGGCCAGATAGGGTATAAATAACCCTACAAGTAACATTGGAGCACAAGGGGGGAGAAGGGCACAACCCCAATGGGAGAGCAGAACTTCCCTCCTCTCCTCTTTCCCATGCAACTTGCAAAAACTGCGAGTATCTAATCCCTCTCTGGAAGGTACATAATGCAATACCTCGTCGGAGCTTGGATTTCCTACCTATAAGTCTACAACAATTCTACTCATATTTATACACTGGAAATATCTCCCATAGGTGTTTATATATTATCACTCATGGGAGATGTTCTCAATGTACAGCTGTAATGTCCTATAAGTGAATATGGATAAAATCCTGTATTGATAAGAGATATCTGGATTCCCTTGAAAGAGTCGACAGGCTACTTAACTCATCCATTTCAGTTTCGAAATAGACCGCCAGTTCCAAACCCCACCATGGTTACAGTGTATCGGAAGCTAGGTCGTTATTTAATGACAGGAGCCAGGAGGGCATCGATGATTTTGTTTTTTCCCTTGTAAGTCGTAACCCTTTCCATTATCCATTATCGGTGCCTTCAATCCTTATTGCAATCTGATCCGCGAAAAGAGGGCTTAGGTGCCTGACTCGGCAGTACAGTTGCACTTGTCAAAAACAAATTAAATAGGGCCAATCGTCGCACCTTCTCAGTGTTTTCAGCCACTCATAAGAAAGTCCCTGGACTTGATTAGTTTCCAAATATGCACGTCTTCCAATCAAGTCTGCCCTGGGACTTTAGTCGTCTTTCTTGCTAGCACTGCTCGCCTTCATCGCCCCAGGGACCCTTTTATTGCCATCTTGATATTCCCAGTGATAACATTAACATTGTGGCTAGTCAATCAAAGGCCAGCACTTTTTTTGAAACTTCATTAATGAGCACATGGGATTACGGTACCCATAGTCATTTTGAGAATTGGAACAAATTAAGGGCGAGTACAAGCACCCCGCTGTCTTTTAGGTTTGATTCTTGAAACATAAATCAGTGGTTGGCTCAGCTGGTGAACATTACCACCTTCCTTTATTTGAGATATAGACGATTTAACAACCAGCAGACATCAGCTTACGCCATCTCCAGATCCTAATTAACTTATGTAACTTTAATCAGACTCTGATCTTGATCAAATTAGGCCACATTTGGTATTCCTTATTTGATTTATCTTTTTATTGTTAAAATGTCTCTCTAAATATTAAGTTTTTAACTATAAAAAGGAGATAAATCCTTAAAATAAGAAATGCCAGATACAGCTTAAAACATATTAGATCCACTTAAAATTTCAAATTAGGCTGCGAGATACAAAGAATTAATGAAATAAAAAAAATGTTTTTAGCATTTTGGAAAGGGTCGGTTTTGAAAACGATATATATATTGGTATAAACCCAAAACTTTGTGCCTTGGGTCTTTAAAAGGATATAATATATCGTGAAACTCTTCCAAGGGCAATATTTAGTAATATTATGGACCTATTCACTTTTCGGTAAGTTACTTAGCAGGGTAAATGCAATTACCTGTGTAAGTTTTTCTTGAGAAATACTTACCCGAATAAGTGTATTTATCCGTGTTCTTTTATTTCCTAGGTAAATAAGGCAATGACCATTTTAGCCATATAAATTCATTATTAAAAGGGGCATTTTTGTCCCATTTAAGTATTGGTAACTTTCCCCTTATGTGAGAAAGTTATTTACCCATCTAGGAGATGGATATCACTTTCCGAGGTAAGTGTTACCTAGGAAAATAAACTTTCCTTGGTCCCCAAATAAAGTTGAAAAAAGAACATGGGATTCTTGGTCAATGGGAACCAAAATCCCATTGACCAACTTTCCCCCTTCTCAAAATCCAAAAAAAGAACACCCCCTAAAAGTAATTGGAGATGTTGAATAAGAAAAGGTGGAAAGAACTTATCGAGGTGCCAACTAGCTCGATTGGTGAGGCTCAAAAATCAGCTACTACCATTGAAGTAGATCTGGAATCACAACCCTTTGATGTATATCAGGCGATGTCACTTTGGATGAAGTGAGAGAAGGTCTACAAGCCTACAACAATGTATTCAAGCTAAGTTAAAATTTCACAGCTTTTAACCTAACACTATTCCAATGTGTGGTTGATTTTTCCTTGTTGATATGGTATTTGGCTAGGATCAAATCTCGCCTTCACCAAGGTTACATGGGTTATTCATGATTATGCATGATCTGGCGTTCTCTGTTGATAGACAACTTGGATGCTTAACTAAGTAGGTCACCTAGTTGAGTTGCAACGAAAGAGATTAGAGTGTATGGGTTGCTTTACTTGGGATGGACTCTCTAATGCTTAAGTGAGCGATGAGTTTTGGGAGAGCTAAAAAGTGAAAGAGCTAGAGAGTTGTGAATGTTAAATCACGCCTACCTTTTCTAAGGAAGGGAATGCCTTTATATAGGCTAACTGTCGTGAGCTTCATGAAGCGCGTCCGAGATCTTTGGCCCATCTGATTCGGAGGCGGTTTCATGCAAATAGATGGATTCCGCATAAGCAATAAGTGCTTATCCGATCGCCCTCGAAGCGGGTGGGGCAATAGTTAACTCATTCGATAGGGTGACGTGATCCTGGAGGATTCGGAGACGAAAGCCCACTCATGATGGGGGTCGATCACCACGTCCTACAGGTCACCAACTGCGCTTCAGCCAGGTCAACAAAGAGAGGTCCCCCCTCATGCTGAGGTCCCTAGCTCAATCTTGTGATAGCTGACCCAATCTTGCAATGGACGATTTGGTCTTGAGATTGCCGACCTGGTCTTGGGCCGAGGTGCCTACGTGATGTCGAGGTGTTAAGCAATCGTTCAGGGCCGCCACATGGCACAATGTCACTAGAGGGCCAAATCACCCCTCACCAATTGCCCCCACTCTCAAGTTGAGGTCGGTTCAATAAACGAAGTAGTTCATTGTAGGTCTCTATCCCAAAGTGACTTAGTTCAACTGCTTCGTTGGTGTTGGCCCGATTTGTTTGCCTGAGCTAGAAGCGTTTAAGGGCTGAACGTGGCATTGCGTAGCACATCGCCATCTTGATCATTGGGGCACATGAGCGAACTCGTCATCATGAGGAGGCCGAGTAGACACTCCAAGGACATCCATCGATATAGGGATATAGTCATCGAGGAGTTCGGTTGTTCACCGGAGCACCTTAAAAGCGAAGTTCGTCATGCCCACCCTCAAGGAGGGCTTCAAACTATGCCCCTACTTCCTCAGGTCACTCCACTCACAAGCTTCTACAGGCTTCTACTTAGTGTGTCTTAAGCCGGTCCTCGAGGGGGTGACCGACATGGTCGACGCGGAGCCCAAAACTGAGGTGGAGGATAGCGGAGAGGGCAACGAGAATGATGCTGACGAAGGTGTTGTTGATGAGGACGAGGACGATGTTACATGTTTGCTCGAGTTGAGGTGCGCTAAGCGCAGGTTAGCCATATGTCGTCGTCGTGTTTCAAATAGGTTGGCTTAAGGGAGCTTTAATGCTAAACGCGGTTTGGCTTCCCATTCGTAGATTTTTTCCGAAGTACGTGTATCACGAGTCAGCTCATACGAGTCACCAAAGCTGGTCTTAGTTAGGTTGCCGAAATTTTAACAAGCCAATTCATTCTTAGCACTTCGGCCTACAGACACTTTGTCACCACGGTAAAGGTGACCTGCGAGGGTGGCTCCATAGTCTGTTGGTCGTTAACTCCCACGAGAACCATGGAGTTCTCGACCTGCGGTGGCAACTCCACTCTTTGTTGGCCATCAACTCCCATGGGAACCATGGAGGGCTCAACTTGTAGGGGCAACCACAAAGTTTGTTGGCCATGAACTCTCATAGGGAGCATAGAAGGCTCGACCCGTGGGGGCAACCTCGTAGTTAGGGTTGGGAGATTCTGTCCGGGTGAAACCGTATAAACTTGTCCATCTTGATCATTCTAATTTTAACCCCTACCGGGGTTCCTTCAATCCAGGCGTACAAGCGGACAGATCGGATGCCATACTAAGTAAGTTGCTTGGTAAGAATGTCGGGGTTGCTTTACCCGGGGTGGGAACTCCGATATTTAAGTAAGTGAACTGATAATGTGACTGCATGAACGTGAGAGAGCTAGAGTGTGTGAGAGCTAAATCGTGCGTACCTTTTTTGAGGAAGGGGATGCCTTTATATAGGATAACTGCCATGAGCTCAACGAAGCACATCTGACATCTTAGGCCCATTCGATTCAAAGGCGGTTTCAGGCCTGTAAGTGGAAAGTGCTTATTTGGTCGCGCCCAAAGTGGTCAGGGCGGTAGTTAGCTCCATCGACGGGGCAGCGTGATCCCAGAGGAATTGGATACGATAGCCCACTCATGATAGGGGTTGGCCACTACGTCCTACAAGTCACCAACTGCGCTTCAACCTGGTCAACGGAGAGAGGTTGTCCCTCATGCTAAGGTCCCTAGCTCATTCCTGCGATGGGCGACCTGGTCCTAAGATTGCCGACATGGTCTTAGGCCAAGGTGCCTACGTGATACCAAGGTGTTAAGCAATGGTTCATGGCCGCCACTAGCATAATGTTACTGGAGCACCAAATCATTCCTCATCAATTCCCTTTTGTAGCCTCATACTAGCTACTAGGGCCGGAAATTTAAATTTAAAGATCTAATTCAATTTGATAAACATTTGATGTATTTTTCTATTATTCTTAAGCTTAAGGATGGGTTGGAGTGTATAAGGAGGTATGCACATGTCTTGTTTACTTTTTTTAGCAATATTAGTAAGTGGTGAGAGCCGACGATAGTGGGGTTGGAAACTGCATCTCTCCTAGGACTACCTAGTTTATATGTAAATTGAGTCACTGCTCAGTTGGCTTCTCTCTTTCTTTCTTTTGATAATGGCTAATTATATATTTGAATATACTTAATCAATTGAATTTGAATTCAAATTCGAATATTGATTGATTTGATTTGAATTTGATCCATTTAGACCCCACATGATGCCAAAACGATCTCTATACAAATTCGGTTTATATTGCCTCAATTTCTATGGTTTTGAAGGATAAGATGTCAAATGAATTTTGGTCGATCATAATCCACTGTGAAATTTGATAGAACACAAGTTGATTGATTACCATTTCTCGGAATCATAATCGGGCTCGTTGTAATTAAAAATTTAGAAGTTGCCAAAATAGTAATTTTTAATAGTGAAATATCAAGTGTTGATACATGCCCTCACTGTTTTGCTTGTTAATGGTTTCAAAAATTAATCAAAACCGTTTGGTTTGAAAACAGATTGTTTCTTAAAACGAAAACGCAAAAAAAAATATGTTCTTTGGTATTAGGGTAATCAAGAAATATTGAAAAACCGAAAAATGAACCAAATTTATTGTTCGGTATTTTCGAGAAACTAGGTATATATATTCATGTATATTATATTTATTTTTCACATATTTTACATTTTCTATATATTTAAATGAATATGTATGCATTGTAAAAACAAATATATATATATATATATATATATATATATTATTTAGAATATAATAATTTATATGTATTTCTATTTTTATTATATATTTATATATTTATTTATAATATATTTTATAAAATCCAAAAAATAGAAAAATCGATGATTAGCTGAATCAATCAACTTATTAACCTATCAGCTTCAGTTTAGTTTCAGTTAACGGTTTTTCAAAAACAGATTATACTGATTCAGTTTGGAAATTAGACCCACAGTTCGGTGAGCACTCCTTCTCGGGAGTCGGGTGTATTGTGTGGTTTCTGTTTACAAAACTGAAATCCAAACGTGTTCTTGAATATGATTTTTAAAATCCATTATCTTCCATGGTTTTTAAAACAAAACGAACTTATTTTTCTATTTCAAAACATAAACATTCAGAATATGTTTTTGTTTGTTTTTTATGACGTAGCGATTCAAAAACAAACGAAAACAAAAACATTCATATGGCATAACGCTCCCTTCGTGTTTTCACGAGTCTCAACAATCAGCTACTCCCGTTGGAGTATCCCTGGGCTAAAACCGTGAATCACGGCCCTGGATGTATTGATGCAGCCCTACCTTGAACATGATGGAGTGACGTAAGGTGGGACCGTAATCGAAGGCCATGATTTCACCGTTTTAACCAAGCGCAACTGTAACGGGTGTAGCTGATTTCTCCTCATTCACGAGTGTATGTACACGAAAGTATATGAGTCACGATTCACGGCGTGGAATTTAAGTCCAACGACTTCGTCGTAGAGGAGGACTCCTTGGTTCTTGCTTCCACCCGCGCGCGCGTATGTAGTAGCAAATCATAAGTCATAACAGATTGCCTAAGAGTTAGAAACCTTTCACTCCATCCCAAATTTCCAATCTCTTCGTGTAAGGCCGTAAGCTTGGACTATCTTTAATGGCAACGACAACGGCCAAGATAACTCCCGTCGATCCCAACTCTAGCCGAGTGTGTTTCTCCTTCGCTGCGTACGCCAAGAACTTAATAGATCATCTAAAACTATGCAGGATTCCAGTAACCGAAGGCCTCACCGACGATGAGTTCTCTTCCATTGAGACTTCCTTTGGCTTCATCTTCCCTCCTGATCTCCGTTCCATTCTTCGTGAAGGATTGCCGGTCGGTCCTGGGTTTCCCAACTGGCGATTGTCGTCTCCTCAGCAGCTCCAGATTCTCATCAATCTCCCCATCTTGGGAATCTGCAAAGAAATCTCTAAAGGGACTTTCTGGTGCCAATCCTGGGGTGACGAGCCTGATTACCCTAACGAAGCCCTATCCCTTGCCAAACAGATCATGCGGAAAGCTCCCATTCTTGTCCCGATTTATAGACACTACTATATTCCTTCTATGCCCAACATGGCCGGAAATCCGGTCTTCTTCATTCAAGGCGGATATTTCCGGTGCTCTGGTTTCGACGTCGCCGGATTCTTTCAGCAAGTCGAAATCAGGCAAAAGGACTGTGTTTACCGGTCATTGAATTCATCCCCAGCTTGGGCAGCAAAGGCGGCGAGGAGGATCGAGTTCTGGTCTGATTTAGTGGAGAATGTCACGTGCAGTAAGAGAGATAACACGTGCAGATGGCGGAGAGGAGTGCCATACAGAATTTTCAAGGAGGTAAGTTCGAGACTGCGAGAGGGCGGGTGGACGGAGGAGGAGGTAAGAGATATGATGATGACGACGGAGGGAGATGATGGGAAGGAGGGAGGGTCGTCATTTCTGAAAGACAGACATAGCTTGGAGCTGCACCTGCGGTTGCTATCTTTTACCTTGCTTCGAGCCGGGTGGAGGATTCACGACGTGGTCTACTCTCTTGGGTTCCATGAAGGCGGCATTCTGGATGCGGACTCTTGCTTGGACGTTCTAATCACTAAAGCTAAACAGCAATTATCATGACGGTCCCTAAGTAAAAAAGATAGGAGGAAGAATTTCCTTCGTTAAGAGAATTGCAGGTGCAGGTTCACCTGACAGTGCTGGATCGACACGTGTATATGTTTGGTTCTTACGCTTGAATGGGTTGGATCTTCGCAAACAGACAAGCATCAATTCTCAACCCTCAACCATGGATTCACGGGTCTCCAGTTTCCACAGTGCAATGACCATCCAGTTGTCCAGAAAATTCTAATTACCCGTCCAAACTTGTCAAGCAAGGGCCAATAAGTCTAATTCTGTGGGTCCTGCATCCTTAGTTCTTTTTAATTTTTCTTTATTAATTTATGATGAAGAAAATCAGTTGTCAAAATAACCTTATTTCCCAGTCTCAACTTCCAACCATTTCTTTTGACACGGCATTTACTCAATATATAGTCCTTCTAGAACGGAGTATTATTTTCTTTTTTCAATGCCTAAGGTTGGCCCGGAAAAAAATGCTGTTAATTATTTACAGTTTTCATGTCACTATCATCACATTTAACAAATTAATTGGGAGAATATATTTAATTAGGTGAAAATAAAGTGTGGTAGATTAACATAATTTTTTTTTGATAAATAAGGCCTATGGTCATATTTTATGCTTCATTCATAGCCGTTTGATGATTTATTTAACAAGACAAAGATCCACTGGTTGCATTTGGTTGTTGAACTTGGAAGAGAGTGGAACAAAATGAAGCTGGACTGTACTGTTGCATAATTCACAAGTAGCGACAAATAAGACAAGAATGCTTTGACATGTGAGTCCTAAATTTATATAGAAGATTTCTTGTGTTCCCACAGGCCTTAATTTATTTGTCTGCCTCCCTTTTCGCCTCTTTCCACAAGTTTTTATGATGGGTATGACCTTGTTCTTGTTTTTTTCTTTTTTTTTTTTTTATCAACTTGATAGGGTTGGAAGTGTTCGATCAAAACCATTTGCTTTGATCCACCTTGATACGACTAACTAATGATATATATGACAATGCTGTTATTGCAAAATTTTAATTTATATAAACCTGACCGAGAATCTGCAAGAGTGGATAATCAATATCTTGCATTCACAAACGCACACGCTGTGGTCCTCGTGTTTCATGCTGCTGTGGAGGGCCAGAAATTAATTGTTGAGCAAAGTTAGAATGGATTGATATATTCGGTTTTCTTTGATGAGTAATCAGTCGTATAACACCATCTATATGATGGTGGTGGTGACTATTGGCTCAAGCGTACTATTGCCCCAACCATGTAGTCTAGTCTCCATTCTCCAATTCATGGTCATCCAATTCCAATGGTAATCGAACATGTAAAAACGCCACAATTTTGGTGCCCAATAAAGAACAAAATTGATGCCTCAAAGGGAAGGTTTATCTGAAATCAAATCTTGTAGCAACGCCTAAATCCACCCAAACATCCAACTTGTTGTTATTAGGGCTGTCAGTGGGTCAAACAAACTCCATGGAACAAATCCAAACTGATTCAATATATGTCATATTGGCATATATATTACAAAAAAAAAAATAAACTGTCCATTTAATATATATCTTTTTCTTATGAGATATGCATATAATATTGTGATGTTTAAATGTAACAATTAAAAAATTTATCATCAATTTACATGTTGGAAGCATAACTATTACTTATAATTGGGTCTCATGTATATAAGTTTCATTAAAAATTGGGTCTAGTTCAGACAGGGTCTACCCAAACTGTATATTGGGAATATCTCTTCATGAATTATAATATGTTCTCAATGGGTGGCTGTATTGATGTGTGGGTAGGAAGATCCGGATTGTTATTTGTCGTAAAATTGAAGCCTTTCCCACTCACTGGCAGAGACTAGAGAGTTGACTAGTTTATGGATTTACTGCACTTTTTTGCCAGTCTGGATCTCCTGCGCATAAAACACCACAGCTGCACATCCGGAACATCTCCTGGTGAATGACAACATACACATACAGGAGATGTTTCTGATGTGCGCCTTTGGTGTCCTGTGGGTTGGAGATCTGAATACTTTTGTTTTTGCATTGCATTTGCAGTATACTTCCATTCAGTTTATTTGACGGATGTCCATTATATTTGTGGGATTCATATTGTAATTGAATGACAGTGCGACGCATGGTCGTTTAAATTACATGGTCAAAAACCTAAAATTGGAAATAAAACACTTCTCAAGGTCCTAAATATATGTCATTCAAGTACACTAACTATTCATAGGTTCGGCTAGTTAATTGCTTAGTTGGTCATGATTCAGAAATTAGCCTCAGAAGTCAGAAGCATGTATTGCCATTTGTATCTCATTTTCTCATATATTATTTTATATTTAGTTCACCTTCTGGGCATTACCGGGGTGAGGACAGAGCAGGGTGAACCTAAGGTCCATTGAACTTATCACGAAGAGTAGATCTACAGTTACACAGGTATGTCACCTTGTTATATTAGGGGAATACATATGCTGGTATTGGACTTGATGGCATTATCTGCCCTCAACCCTAACCTCAGAGCTGAGGTTGTATTTGGACCCTTACATTGGGTATTCATATGCTGGTATTTTGTATGCTAGCATAGAAATGATATATGTGTATGGACCCTTCCATTGGGTATATTTACTAATGGTTGTGTTTGGTTTGAAGTAAAAAGGTAGGAAAACTTATACAACCTTACCTTTTCCTTTAAATCAAATACACCCTAAGCGTTTATTTTATTAAAACTTTGATTGAACTGATTTTACTAAGCCTAATTCACATCCGAGCCCTGCATACACATCTCAACGTGTATCGGGAACATCTCTTATATTTGTCATTGGAAAATGTTCTCAATACACACAATCAGGATGTGTCGTGGGGTGTCCAGATGTGATCTCCACTAAGCTGCTATTGAAGAAGCTACTAGAGCAAGCTTTGCGGAAAAGCCAGTTTTTTTGCTGAATGACAACATAGCAAAACATAGCTTATAGTCTGTTTATATATGCAGGACCCACCTTGCGAATCCAAAAGCCACTGCGTGGAAGACCATAAGATGCCAGATGACAAACTATCACTCATCAATAGTATTTTTAAAATGCCAACTAATAGAAATATTTTGTCATTATCAAGATTAAGGGCATAAGATTCTCAAGGTCCAAACTTAGTATGTAATCTTATATATGGAAAGTAAAGATAATTATTAGCCATAAATTTAAATTTTAGACAGCTTTCAAGTTGAAAATTCCAAAGAATGAACCCCCCCCCTTAAATCTCCATGTTCCTCCCCTTACTTTGTTCCCACGTCTATCAATCTACTCCATTCATCTCTTATTGCTTTGAATATGATGAAGAAGACTAGCATGGGTCGTCAAAAAATCGAAATCAAGAGGATTGATCGGGAAGACTCTCGACAGGTGACCTTCTCTAAGCGCCGAAGCGGCCTCTTCAAGAAGGCAAGCGAGCTTTGCACCCTCTGCGGTGCTGAATCTGCTCTAATCGTTTTCTCTCCAGCTGGTAAGGCTTTCTCCTTTGGCCACCCGTCTGTTGACTCCATATTAGACAGATTCTTTACCCAAGATATCCCTCCTGAGGATAGTGATGGTGTCTCATCCTCGCTGCCTGAAGGCCATCGTGGAGGCATCATTTACGAGCTCAATCGACAATACACCGAGGCTTTCAACAAACTGGAAGCCGAAAAAAAGCGAGCACAGATGCTCAAACAAATTAGCAAACCAAACCAGATCCAATCCTGGTGGGAAGCGCCAATTGAGAATCTTAGCTTGCATGAGCTTGAGCAGCTAAAGCTGATAATGAAAGAGCTTAAACACAGTGTAGCCAAAAGAGGCAATGAGCTCTTGATGGATTCTTCCTCTCAGTCACCATTCTTGGCTTTTAACTCCTTATCAATGGTGGATCCTTTCGTACATGGCCATAAACCAAATGAGCGTAATACTCCTACCTTTCCTCATGGTCATGGTTATAGTTTACCAAATTGGAATAGTTCTTCATCTGTTGCCTTTGGGCTTGGTCTGCCCACTGTTCCCCATCGTCTTGGCTTACCATCCACAATTAATACTTCCAATAGTGTTTCCCATAGTTCTGGATTAATTGGGGATAATGTTTCTTTTATTCCCCACAATTTTGGTTTTGGGCATAGACTTTTCTGAATTATTGTACTTTCATATATGTTTGTGGCTTTGAGAAAGTACTTTGGATTTGAGTGTGGATTTATGATTTTGTTTTTTTGTTAACGGAATTATAGCTACTTCTCGATACCATTTTCAATTAATTTTTTCTTGTAGAAAATAACTTACATTCTTTTTGGTTCATACAGGAATGGAAATGAAAATTGGACTCACAGGAATGGGATTTCATTTCCAAGGGATAGGCAAGGAATGGTCATTCCCAGAAATAGAGGAATGCCATTCCAGCAGGAATAAAAATAGATTCCGATTCCACCCAATTAAACAATTAAAATCGGAATAACCCATTCCGATTCTGATTCTGGGCCCCTATTCTAATGAACCAAACGGGGCCTTACTATTGATAACATTTTATTTTGCTTGATTGGGAAGCAAGGCCCATTGGGGGCTTGGGGGCCATACCACAGAGCTTACAATTATTTAGGGCCAATCCCATGCCTGCTATATGGGAGTGATTCGAACTGACTATCTCAGTTATTGGGTCCAAAATGGGAAAGTGGAAATTGAAATTAGTTGATGCCAAAGACATTGCAAGTACAATGTTAGAAAGACAATGAAATTTTATTCAAATAACAATTAAGATGTTTTATACATGGCAATATATACAGAGCTTTGACCGATCAAAACCTAGTCGGGATCTCCTGCCCACAAGAACTTTTCCCACGTCTACCTATATAACTTCGTAATCACACATAGAGAATATCTCATCCTCTCATATGGTATTATACACGGGGAGATGTTCCCAATCCGTGGAGGTAATGTGTTGTGGGTAGACGTGGATAGAGTCTTTGGGCAGGAGGTCCAGAGCCATCAGAATCCCTCTTGTTAATTTTGAATAATACCAACTGATTGATTGCCACTTTTATGATAATGATTGATTAGATTTCTCAATTACATATATAAAGATCTAACATTTAATAAATGTCATATAAATGTTTAAGCCGCTGTTGGCTGATATAATTGCAAAATCTTGGACTGACAAGTATGAAATATAGGTTCAGTTTAAAATGCAAAACCTTACATATATCTCTAAGTAATTACGTATAAGTTCATCTCCTAAGAACCTAAGGCCTTGGATAGATGGGAGTAACATTAGGTAATTACCTTTATATTATGGTACAATTTTATCCATTCAATCCATCAAATTCATTTCTATTAAGATGCCATGATAAGCAGCATGATATGGTTCCTATTCAAATTATCCATATTGGTATCAGAAATTGTATATATGGACAGCTTGTAAGACTTAATGGGCTATGATGTAATTTGTGTATATGTTAAGAGATGATTTTCTTTGAAATTTATTTGTTCTCAATCAAATATTACAATCTAAATGAACTAGTTTTTATTACCAAATTACGTTTCTTTGTGTCCATCCCTATATAGATGATGTACAATCAATTTTTGCATGCGACTTGTTACGTAAAAATATGAGTAAATCTACCCTGCAGAAAGATATTATGATACGAGAAAGAATTTTGATCAATCAAAACCCTCTCGTGAAGTTTGATACATATCAGGTCATTAGTGGTCGTGTATGTGTATTTGCACATGGTTCATACTTAACGCATTTGCGGCGTTTATTTAAGCCTTTAACTATCGATGATGAAGTGTGGGTGTTGTATGTGTTATTTCTCTTTTTGATCCCCATAACACTCTCATTATAAAGATTCTTTAGTAGACCTATTATTATACGGTTATAAGTGGGCAGTTTCTAAAATGAGAGTAAAGGATATATATGCCCTCTTTTAGGGACGCAAATTGATCGGATCATTATTAGATCCGAGATCCTATCCTATTTGGTCGAATTCGAATCACCCCTACTAATATCTTTGGATTGTATTCGAACCCCCCCCCCCAAGAAGATCCGATCCGATGTGTTATATATTTATAAATATATATAGTACATATATATGTTATTTATTTATTTATAAATATATTATTTATATTGTATTTTTATAAATTTGTTATATTATTTATTTTTTTATAAAAAAATGTATATATGTGTATGATGGAAATAATTAAAAAATATTTATATTTTTCTGTTTTTCTTTATTTAAATTGGTATATTTTATTTTTTTTTCTTTTTAATAATTTATTAATTTTTAAAGAAAACAAATCAGATTCGATAGGATTCGAATTCAGATCGAGTCCTATCAAATCCGATCGGATCTTCGGAATGGATCGGATCCGACCTGAATAGTGTAGGATCGGATTTGAATATACCCTGATTCTGATCCGATCCGTTTGCATTCCTAGTCTCTTTATGCCCACTATATGCTTAGACAAGGGGGGTAGAAAATGTCTTGTGAAAATTCTAGAAATAAGGGACATTCACTAAGGTAGTATAGATTGGTTACCACTTTTGTAATACCGATATATTGGTTAAAAGTTTTTCCTATATCATGTCTTTTTGGCATCATAGTCGAGCCCTAAAAATATATCCATTACAAGTTGTAAAGGAAAAATTAAAAGAAAGTTTTTTTCTAGTGAGCAGAAATTCATACTGATTCCTTGATTGGGTGGGGCTACAACATTACATTGAAGGCTTTGATTTGTGGTATAGCTAACCTCGTTAATTGTAACAAAAATGGATAGACATCAGTTTACACTTCGCACTGATCACTCCTTGTAACTTAGGATTAGTTGAATGCTTTAGCTATAAAGTGGGTTATGGAACTAATGATGAAACTTCACTCAGATAATATATTTATGGGCCCCATTGTATTTAAATACTAGCATGAAATCATATCATTGATTCCATAGCCCGCTGAACAGCTAAAGCGTTCAGCTAAACTTTGCTCCTTTATAACAGTTTCAGTAATGCATGCTCGGTAGACTAACGTTGTTGGACGGAAGTGCTGGTGTGTATATAATGCATTGCTTGGTAGAGTAATGGGTGTACCAACGACTAACGGTTTAGTCCTATTGATATAGCCCTATTGATAGCCAGGTCTGTCGGTCGTGAATGTTTTCTCTCCATGAGGACCCACTCAATTGGCCATGTCAGACCACGGGTATCGAATTGTCGATTCCCATTAGCAACGGATTAGCTGAACACAAAAACATACACACCCGACTGGACTATCTATCACAGCTGAATACTCGCGTCGTCAACCGTGATAGGTAGTTCGCGCGCATGTTTTTGTCTCCAGCTAATCTGCTTCCAGAAATAAAACAACCATGAACGTTAACTTCGGTCTCAAGAATGCCAACGTTTTTTTGCAGATTTGGAAATTAAAGATTTTACTTCCTCCAATTAATCATAGTAGCGATTTATATATAGTAATTAATAATACCGAGGATCTATAAACAACAGCTAGGACAATTACAACTATTATATATTTAACGCCCCGGTTCCAGTCAAATCCCCATGAGGAATATAGAGCCCATTTACTCTCCTTTGGTCTGTTCTTTTCATTAATTACCTATTTTTTTGAAGTATGGTGAAGGAGAAAAGGCATAGCTTGGGCCGCCGGAAGATACAAATAGCCAAGATTACAGACAAAGATCGATTACATGTTACTTTCTCAAAGCGCCGTGCAGGATTGTTCAATAAAGCATGCGAGCTCTGTATCTTATGCGGTGCAGAGGTCGCTGTAATCGTCTTCTCCCCAGCTGGTAAGGCGTTCTCCTTCGGCCATCCATTTGTGGACTGCGTACTAGATCGCTTCCTTTCCCAGAGCTCCGCTCCAGAAATCTGTTCACACCCTCTGGTAAATGCTAAAAGTGGGGCTGGCGCTATGTCTGAGTGCAGCCAACGGTATATGGCGGTCCTTAGCCAATTGGAAGCTCTGAAGATGGGAGGAGAGACGACATTGGACCCATTGAGCACAGGACAGTTCTGGTGGGATTCGCCTATTGGCAATCTTGGGTTGCATGAGCTCGAGAAATTTAGGGCAGCCTTGGAAGAGCTGAAGAAAAACTTGATAATGCGAATGAATGAGCTGCTGATTGGGTCTTCTTCTCAATCAGGAGCATTCTTCAATGAGAACTGTGGTGAGGTGATTGATGATCCACTTGCTTTTCTTACACCGAACTATTTTTCGCCTATTGGTCCTTTCGATTTTGGCTCCGGATATGGACCTTTTTGAAGGAAGCTATCGTCTCTAGTTTAAGTGAGGACTTAAATGTCTTTGGTTGCACCTATACTTTTCTTTTTTTATTAAAAAAAAAAAAAAAACAACAACAACTTCTTGGCTTGGGAGATGGTATGCGGAATGTGCATGAAGTAAAGCGGTTGTTATCTTCTGCTAAATTATGTTTCTTTTGGCTTTGATCAAATTATTTAAATAATTTTAGATATTGAATGTTATAATTTGTCATCTTTCTCTCGTGCATTAGGAAGAATTACACAGAGAATAACTGAGAAAAAAAAAAGTAAACTGAAATTTGAGAGAAACTTCTCAAGGAATTAATTAATTTCACATATTTTATTAATAACTTTCCCTGAAATTTCTATTTCTCTGTTATTTTCTGTATTACCAAACCTAGCATTAAGGGAACGCAACAGAAAAGCTTTACCGTTCATTAGCTGTTTTTGTCTTCACCCCCCCCCCCCAAAAAAAAAAAAAAAAAAAAATTAAAGAGGCGAGGTCCTTTGCTTGAAGCTCAAATTGGGTTGAGTAATAAATATTATATCCTTGAATGTTTTATTATTCAAGCTCTTACCAAGAAGGACTTTTGCTAGCCAGCTCCGGCTTCATCTTGAATTGTGTTCTGCCTGAGGACGGAACTTGGGTGGGTTGAGTTTACTTTTTTATTGGGCTTGGGCCTTCTGACTGGACTCACTGACTTTTTGATAAAACCCAACTTGCGCCCACCCGAGTAGGCGAGTAGCATACACTTAACAAATAACAACACAGCCATACTAGTAATTTACTCACGCAAGTACATTAGCCACTCAAACCCTCAACCTTTTTTTTTAAACGCCTAAGGGCAACTGGGGTCGCCGCATAAACCGACAACCTCCGATTTGAAAGACTTAAAAATGAAAATGCTTCTCCACATTGAATCCACATGCACGTGAGAGGATTATTTTGCTGCCCATCCGAGGGCCTTTCATGGGTGATTCTGTTTTAACGATTTCGACATTGGTGAAAACGGGAAAAGATAGAGAGGGGGCTTAAGGGAGGGAGTGGGGATAAGTAGGGGTGTCAATTGACTGGTTTTGGATTGGATCCAAATCTTTTCAAGTCAGATATGGATAGTCCATTATAGTTATTGGGTTGGGCCAACCCAAAATAAAATCATCCAAACTCTTATCGGTTTGACTCGGCCCTAGACCAAAACCCCAATAGTTTGATTGCCGAACCCTATTGCATCAGCGGCAAGAAGACTATCGGTGAAGGCAGACGTATTCAGCTTCGGAATTGTGGTCTTGGAGTTGATCAGCGGCTAGAAGAACTCCACGTTTTACCTTGACATGGATTGCCAAAATCTACTAGACTGGGTGAGGACTCCAACTTGCACCAACATCCTCTACCATAACTTGCAGCAGGGTCTATAATTGTATTGTATGAGGGTGTCCTCATCTGTGATGCCATGCCCCTTCCCTTATGAAGGGTTTCGAATCGAAGGGCGGAACTCGGAAGGGGGCCTCGCTCGCATCACATGAATCAGTCACAGAGTCACTTCACCATGAGATGATGAAGGCGACGCCGTGAGCCTTCAGCCATACTCGACAGTTGAGACCACCCGAATTCGCTCAACTTCTGAAATCAATGTTGTCATGATCCGACCAGGAGACCACCCGGGTCGGTTTGAATCTTACAACATTGTTTAAATTGAACGATGACAGCCTGCCAGGGCTACGGCTGACATATTGGCGTATTGGGTACAACCAACCGTACGTATGGAGTATATGCAATCCTGTCAATGTCATGAACAGTAACACCCCCCATTCGGATGCTTGATCACGTGAACACTGTTGAAATGTCAAATAGCTCCAACAACGTGGTCATTTAGTTTGGATCGGTCCATTGTCATTTGGGAGAAGTACCAATCAGCCCATATCAGAATTCTCTTGCCCCAAAGTACAGGGGAATGCATCCTGACCGTGAATTGATGTCAACTTCATGGGCAGGATGTGGTTTATTGGGGGCAGAGGGCTAGTAGTAGGGGGGGCTGGAATTCAGAATTCTGCATCGTATGTTTTTGTACTTCTCCCTTTTCATTTTAATTGGACCGGACTGAATCCAATTTGTATGGGATTTGGACCGGATTTGGTTCAATGATGGACTGAATCTGATTGGACCAAATCCAATCGAATTGACAGCCTTAGGGATAAGAGAATGAGTGAAGTGACTGATTAAGATAACAAGTGTAAGGACTGATTTAATTAATGTAGTCAAGAACATGGAGGTTCTAATATAAAGGAAAAAACTGTTATGTTCACATAAGAAAACATGAGAGATTATAGGAGATGTTAGTCATCGAGAAAATATGTTTTTCTAAGACTCCATTTGGTTTGTGGGAAGATTTGGGTGGGATGGGAAAATATGGGATGAGATGGGAAGGTGTAAAAATTTAAGTTTCCATTGTTTGGTTTTATATATGGGAAAATAGTAGAAAAAATAATGTCACGACCTGGTTCTTCGCTGGATTCATGTAAGATGGAGAAGAGAGCTCCATGACTGCAACTCCCCTGCTATCTTCGACAAAGAGAGGAGTTGCAGTGACCTAACGATAAAGGGAGGAAGACGAGAAGAATGCGAAGAAGAAGAAGGTGAGGGATAAGAGAGAAGAGAGAGAAGAGGAAGATGGAGGGAGAGATAAAGAACATGGTTTGGTTCGATGGTAACAAATCGCCGCCTCCTCTGTTCGATGGTAGCAGATCGTCGTTGCCCCTCGCATTAGTTCTCTTGCCACCGTCGCCTCCTTTCTTCGAACGGGGAAGCCAATGAGTTATGGTTCAATGGTAACAGAGGAGAAAAACGAAAACGAAGGAGAAGAAGAGAGCAAGAGAGAGAGAATGATGAAGGGAAAGGGACCGTCGTTGGTTCCTCGTCGCTGGTACGTTGTCGCTCTCGAGTTTTCTTGAGTTTTCCCACCGGGGTCGCATTGTTTTGGTGTGATCCCGATTACACAATTTTGGGATCTTGCATCCTACGTTTTTCTCATCCCATCCCACCATTTCCCTCGAAAACAAATTAGCAAAAAAGGAATATTTTGGAATATTCCCATTTTCTCATCCCCATCCCATAAACCAAACGGAGCCTAAGTGACTAAGTGAGATGATGCTTATAGTGAAGATGATCTCTCTCTCTCTATTCGTCGCCAACAAATTGCCAAAAAAATGAAGATGGCATTTGTCCCTCTATCTCTCTCAAGAGTGTGTAACCCAAATTAAATTAAACAAAATTCATTTTTTTCTTTGGATTCACACCGTTAAGGCCCATACATTGTTAAAATTTAAAAATAAATTCCTGATTAGTACCCTGTACTTTGGGCCTAGTGCCACTTTGGTCCCCGAACTTTAAAATGCGACAATTCAGTACCCGAACTTTTAAAACATACAATCCAATTATGGATTAATAACATTTTTTTATTTTATAATTAATAATTAAAAAATAATAGTAAATTTATAATTATAATTAATAATATTATTTATGAATTAGTAAATTTTATAATTCTTGATTTATAAAAATATTACTATTATTAATAGTAATAATAGTTAGTCTAATAATCAATTTAATTATTCATGAAACATTTATTGATTTTTAAATTTTAGTATTAATAAGTTAATTAATTATTATTGGTAATTAACTAATTTGTTGATAATATATCACTTATTAATTAATCAGGAATTATTAATATATCACTAATATTAATTACTAAAAACAATAATATGTTTTGATATTTACTAATTAATCCTTAAAAGAATTAATTAATTTTAAAAAGCTATTAGTAAATTGTTGACAATATTACTAATTAATCCCATAAATATTATTAAAATAGAAATGTTGTTTGAGAATTTGTAATTAATCACAAAAATAATTAATTTATTTTGGTATGAGTTATAATAAAATTAAATGAAATTATTAATCATAACCAATACGCAATATACCATTCAAAGTAAATGGATTGGATTAATGAAAGCCAAACCATGCCCGATCCAAAAAACCACACCACTTTAGTTAAATGGATCAAAGAGAGAGATGAGTTGAGCTATATATTTTAGGTAATATATATTGAGTTAATTAGGAAATATAGATAAAGGGTGCTGAATTGGCTTAATAGGAGTGGTGTGGGAAGGGGAGATGATAGAGAAAGAGTCAAGGAAAATGAAGATTGGGGTAATGGAGCAAGGAGAGGCATGATGACAACTTGGATCATCTTGCTATAGATAGATAGATAAATAAATTATTGAATTTTAATATAAAGTTCAATAAGATTAAGTGATTGGGATTCAAATTGATGAAGGGTGATTTGGCACGACGTATTAAGAAGGGGATACGTAGATGCGATCTGCTTGAGGGGTGACAATTCAGCCAAACGAACCCGGCCCGCAACATTCGGAGCTCGAATGTTCAGCCACCCCAGCCCAAAAACCACCTCGGCGTAGAGACACATCGACACCCAATTCAGTTCGGGACTAAAGAACCGAAGTACCAATTCGGAGCTAAAGAGCCAAAATACCACGTAATCGACTCGAAAGGCCTCCCCAATGGACCTCGAATTTCTCGGATCACGACGAGACTCATCCTAGTTCTGCCTTAACCGGAGGTAGACGATAAACCTTATCAACACATTGCTCTCCTTCAAAAAATGAACATATCTTACCTGCACAGCCCGGAGATCCCGAAGCTCTTTCGTAAGGCCCACGACTACACCATTATATAAGGACATAAAACCCAAAGGCAAAGGTACACGTGATTATTTTGCTCACTAGCATTCAAGCACTCAAGTATTCAAACTTGCATCCATAGTATAGTACTAACTTAAGTATCGAAACGACCTCACTGGATTGATTATCCCGGGTTCTCTGATCTATTATTTTGTAGATTGGTCCAACTCACTATGCAACTGGAATTCGGATCATCTTCCGGTTAAGAGTATCTAAATCGTGCATCATTACACATAAAATTATATATTTTTCCACTTATTAATTTATAGTTAATCTTTAAATTTAGTTTAATAGAATACATATACAAATATATACAAATAGTACGAAATACAAGATTTTGCACTCCATATATTTGGATTTATACTCCTTCTGAACCGAGCCGTATGTACAGTTTTTTGAAATTCAAATTATCCTGGTCCGAATAAGGCATCATGAAATTGAAATCCATGTTCTATAGATCAACTGGCATTAATCGAATTTGATATCCGAATTCGATCTGATCCATTGTTGGTCATACGGGTTTGGTAAGATACACATACCCGATTCTATCACAAGACATTTACTAGCGTAGATCTATATAAATACTCTTGATTAGACCGGAACGAATCAAGTTCTACCTCTTTATTAATAAATACATTCAGGCCTGACCTGAGCCCGTACCTCCTATAAACCAGAAGCTATTAATTGCTAATTAATCTTAAGTTTACAAACCTGAAATCATAAACGTAACCTTTTCGGGCTACTCGGGTCAGGGCCGTAAACTTAACTTTTTTTCCGGCGAGAAATTTAGGTTTATACAACATGATTTGAGCAATTAATCTTATTAGTAACGCTTGAATACGTCTTTTATGCCGGGATGATAATAGGGCATGTACGGAGAGGGTTTTGTAAATTACAGATGCTATTCGCCTATTTAAACATCTCAATCTTTATTTGCTCTAAAATTCGTAGTGGATTGGGTTTTTGAGAATCTAAACCCTTATACTATGTGAAAATGCAAAACCCTCCCCGGCCTTATTTTTTTTCTATTTAAGGGTAAGGTCGGGTTGGATTTAGAACCTATATCTAATTTTCTATTATTTCTTATCATATATAACCAATAAATAAGTAAAATAACATATAAAATTTTAAATTATTTGATTAAGACATTTAGAAAACACATAAACTATCAAATTATCAATTATCCTTCACGTAAAATTTGAAATATTATTAAATTCAACACTTAGTACATAAAATTTTATGCATTCCAACAATTTGCGAGTCGGGGAGGAGCAGGTTTAGCTTAATATCATACCCTACTCATACCCGTACGTGTTGTAGAATCCCAAAACCCATAATTCAAACAAAAACTCCGCTCCATCAGAGATGGCATGCATGGGTATCGAGTAGGGTAGAAATTAGGGGTGTTCACGGGTCGGGTTGGGTCGGTTTATTGGGGTTTTCCCAACCGACCCGACCTAGTCGGGTTACCTGAGGTGGAAACCGAAACCGACCCACTGATACGCCAAACCGACCTGGTCGATTTGAATCGGGTTGGGTCGGTTTCGGTTTTGCTCTTGTATAAAATGACACCTAATTGAATTCTAATTGTAATTGCCTATTTGGTGTAAAAGATTATAGAAAGTTAGAAAATATGATAGATTGCCTGTTCTAATTGTAATTGCCTAATGGGCCTTCTAGTTCTAGTAGAAGACTAGTTATAGTTAAGTAGGAAACTACTCAAACAAGGAACTACGGTTCGGGTCGGGTTGGTTTCGGTTTTCACACAAAAAAAACCGAAACCAACCCGATATATCGGTTTATATATTTTCCCAACCCGAAACCGACCGGTACTGATGAAAACCTGGCCGACTCGGGTTGGTCAGTTTGGTCGGGTTGGGCATTCTTATGAATAGCCCTAGTAGAAATTGCCATCCCTAGTTTTATGCGTCTACAAGACTACAAATTGGTTGAACTGAACCATTAGATATTTATAGGGATGCTCACGGTTCGGTCAACTGAACCGTGGGGCTTTTTTTGGAACCAAAATGGTACTATCGGTTTTTGGAAAACCGGTAATCAGAACCGAATCAAAGCTAGTTGGTTAATCAGTTGACCGGTTTGATTCATCGGTTGTTTAATTTTTGTGATAAATATTATAAGAATATATATAAATATAAAAAAAATATATATATATATATAAAATATTATATTTTAAATAATAAATAATAAATAATATATTTATATATAATGCATATTTATTATTTTATAATATATAAAAATATAAAATATATATAATATACATAAATATATAAAATATATAGAAATATATTTATATTGGTCGATACCGCCAGTTTTCTATATTGGTTAATCGAAACCGAACTGATACTTTCAGTTTTTAAAAAATACTGGACCGAAACCAAATCGATCGATTTGATTAACCGATTTTTTGTTTTTTTTTTCAGCCCTAATATTTAATAGTCCAGGGCCCAATGTTTTACTTCACCAATCCATCTACTACATTGTCCTCCAGATGAACGGTTAGAGTTGCGTAATGACGAGGTATGGGGTTCATCGTAGCCCACTTATCTTGCAGTTCGTTCCATTCGAACAATTGCCTTGTTCCCGTAGCACTATCTCCTGAAAACAATATCATGTACACACCTGAGAGAACTACATCTCAAATATCGCCCGGACTTATATGTTAAATTATGGGAAGATATACTCTATTTACGGCTGGAAGCTGTGCTCTCAGGGTGTGTACACGATTGTTACTTCGAGGAGATACCATTCTTATCCCTCGCCCTCTCTCATAAAAAGGCTCATTGGGAGATTAGGGTTTTATTTCTTCGGCCGACTGCTGAGTCCTTCGTTTCTCCTTCTCCAAGGTTTTCTCTAATCTCCTCTCGATCATGGCTGAACAGGTTAGATTCGTCACTTAACGGTTTTTAGTCTTCATGTTGCCATTAGGTTTTCTGTAGGAACGTTCTCGAACGTGGTAATCCCACTGTTTTCGTGTTTTCCATTTTTATTTCCGTCGTGTTCTTCTCATGGTTGAAGTGGTTCACCAGTTTCGGTCGTTAAATGCCCCTTTTTTGTTTTTGTTTTTTAATTTTGTATGCAGACGGAGAAGGCATTTTTGAAGCAGCCGCATGTGGGCATAAGGTGAGACTAATTGAAAGAACCTACTTATTCTTGTATCAAAATCCGTTTGTTCTAGTTTTGAGTTGTTGCCTGGTTTTCACTGTATCAAAACGTTGCAGCTCGAAGAGAACTGGAAAGGGGAAAAGGCCCGGAAAGGGTGGAAATCGTTTCTGGAAAAGCATTGGATTGGGGTTTAAGACTCCCAGGGAAGCCATCGAAGGTTCGATCTCTTCTTCTTTATTGTATGATGGCTTCTGATACGGAAAATACTGATCCAAGACCAAGATGTATAGAGAATAAGTGTATAACATCTCCAGATCTATGTATCTATGGTACATAAGCACGGGATAGCGTCCACATGGTGTGAAATTACGTTAGGGCTCAATTAGGTCTTATCATATTCTCGTCTATTCCCCATTTTTGTTATTGACTTCTTATAATGTCTAGAAACCTGAAATCGTTAACTTTTCCCTTGGTGGCTATTAATTGCTTATTTATGTTATATGAACCATAAATTTGATGCGAATAAAGAGGCTTCTAATAGGTCTATACCATGTACTTGTATTAATCCAGGTTGGGCTTGGATATCTCTTCGTTCTGGCAGCTATGCTAGTTATGATATGTGTATACTTGCTGCTTAATTATAATCTATGGACTGCTTTGTAGACCATTTCGAGGTGGAATGGGAATTTGTTCACCTGTTCTAATTTATTTCATACTGTCCTGGTCCTGGGACTATGCCAATTTGTTTTGATGCTGTTGATGTTTGTTTTGCATCATGGTACGTTCAATGCCATTGCCTGCTGCCGTATTTCTTTTGGAGGTGAAAAATGAAATGGAGTTTTCCTTTGCACCGGGCCACCGGCCTTGTAGTTATCGGCATAAATGTTGAATTTGATGGTGTTCAACTTTGTTCTCTGTAGCTTCAATTGATTGGTGATTCTAGTTGCAAGAAGATAATAATCTCTGTTTTTTCTTTTGAGTACCAGCAATCCAAGGTCAATTGCTAAAGCAAGTAGACAATCAATGCTAACATCCTTTGTGGTGATTTAACTTGTATGTGTATGGCCAAAAACTAGGGCCGTTATGTTTGATTTTTATCATATCTTCTTTTACATTGTGATGTTTAGGTTTTGCTGCATGTAATTCTTGATGATGCTTGACATTTGTAATGATTTCTCTCATACATTACTGCGGTGTTAATGTCAATATAACTTGTTCTGATCGTTCTCATCTGTGTCAATAATCCTATTAATTTGATAGGTGCAGTCTATTGTTATGTCATGAAAGGTTACTCTTGAATTCCTCTTCCAACCAATGCCATCTTATGTCTCATAATTGCATACCTCATCCTCTTATTCTTCTTGCTTTTAACCTTTCAGCACCCTTCTGGTGGAAAAAGGTTCTTTCATTTAATCAATTACAAAATGTTTCTCTTTAGTTCAGAACCTATTGTTTCTAAGACCAAGGTTTAATGGAAATTGTCTCCCGTTTGGACCTATAGTTTCATTAAAGAATATTGATGCCTAAAAAGTACCCTTGCTGTCATAGCCTTTAATTCATATATTTGACGGTTGACATGGTCTCTCCATTAATCCTATTTGTTGATTTGTGTGTCTGGCCCCATGTTATTGCAGGATTTGTGGTATTGCATAGTTTGTATGCCATGCACTCACTCTGCTATTTCCTCACCACTATTTCTTTGAAGCTGTATTTAGTTTGATAGAAAAATAGGGAAAGGAGGGGAAAAGAAGGGAAAGGTATGGAAACCTATAGGTTTCCCTGCATTTTTTTGTAAAACAAACACTGCCTTGTCTCATGATGATCCCTTGCCCAACAATTTATATTCTCTGAACATTGTGATGTGACTTGAACAATATGGAGCTGATCCTTACAAGAAATTATGAACCCTTGAAATGTCCTACAGCTGTTCAAATTTTCACTTTAAACTTTAAGCTCTTGTTTACATTCATTTTCTTTAAAAATGCTGAGACCATGTTGGTTTTTTTTTTGCAGGAACCTATATTGATAAGAAATGCCCTTTTACTGGCAATGTTTCCATTAGGGGTCGTATTCTTGCAGGCACTTGCCATAGTGCTAAGATGATGAGAACCATTATTGTCCGTCGAAACTATCTTCATTATGTTAAGAAATACCAAAGGTAAGTTACTGAACAACTCCAAGCTTATATGATATTATATGATGATGACCTTATTGTGAGGAAGCTGATGGGTTACTGAACTCGTGACTGGATAGATATGAGAAGAGGCATTCCAATATTTCTGCTCACATTTCTCCTTGCTTCCGTGTGAAGGAAGGTGATCACGTTATCATTGGCCAATGCAGGTAAATGCTTAGTAACCTTGGTATATCATATATAAGCAATTTTATTATAATGTATTTTTATTTTGCAGTATTCATTGATAGTTTTGTATCTTTGCAGACCGTTGTCCAAGACTGTGAGGTTCAATGTGTTGAAGGTCATTCCTGCAGGATCTTCTGGTGGCGGTGGGAAGAAGGCCTTCACTGCTATTTGAAGTTGATAGTCTGTTATTTGTTACCCTGCTTTTGGCTGTTAGAACTTGGAACATTCCCCTAGAGTTTTAGATATTGTAGATGAGCAATTAGTGACAGGTCCCTTGGACGCGGTTATGATTTCTTTGGAATGGTAATTTTAATATTTTGGTTTTGGCGGACGGGATGCTTCCAGTATCCGTTTTTGTTTTGAATTTTAAATCGACATCAATGAAGTCTAAAGAATTGTTTGAAGGTGCACTATACCGTTAATTTTTCCCTTTTATTGCTTGAAGCTATTTATTATTCATCCCCTTCCCATTCTGGGTCAGATTGTTATATAGTCGGCCAATGAAGCTGATTACTGATGCTTTGGAAGTGTTGTCTTAGGTTTGTTCATTTTAACTTTTTTCTGAAACGTTTCTTCTATTTTCAATTTTGACCGATAACAAAAGCACCCGTTAATTTAAGGTCCTTTTACATGTTACATCACATTTGGCTGCAAAGTTTCATAAACCCAAAAGGAGCCGCGAAGAAAATAAACACTAATGGGTTTTTGAGAGTTGTGGAAGATTGAAGATTCATTTGTTGGCCGGGACGTCGACCAAGCATAACCGGGAGGAAGAAAGGCTGTAAAGTGTAAACCAAATATAAGCTAGCCTGCCAAAACGAATAGAGATGGTTCCTTGCATGGAATCCCGTTCACACCTAGGGCAGGGGTTGCCTTTTTTAACCAGAAAGAGATGTTACTCCCTTTAATAATCTATTTGAGTTTTATTCAAACTAGAACTTTTCAGAACCAAATCCATGTTTTAATAAAAAATTCCACCATTTAATCTTCGACTTTTTTCCCAATCCAATTTTACGCTCTTCTATTACAAATAAATAAAATCGGGCTGCAGACACAAAAGAAAGTCCATCCCTTCTTGGTTGGGGATTCTTATTTTATCTTATATGTATGCATCACGGAAAAAAAATTGGTCATGCTAGCTTTTGCAAAATTAAATTTTCTGCGAATGTTTGTCACTGGATCATCCTTCTGAAGCCTAATCCTCCTTTTTTTTTGGGTTTTCTAATCTTGTCCCAAGCAATTGTGTGGGAGCCCTGCTTTGAGGAACTACCCTTCCACCAGATTTTCTTTTTGCAGTTTTTTCCATTTCTATAAGACTTTCTTTGGGTAGGAAATTTGAAGACATCTGGTAAATTGGTAGTTCTTGATCAATAGATTGTACCATGGTAGATCTTCGTTCATATGAAAGGAGGTTGGCTTTCCACATTAATAATTTGTCTTAGTTTCTCCACTAGATTTAAATAAGCTTGAGTTTTTTTTGGTCTCCCAATCCATAATCTGATTCCAAGTTATTTGTCATTTGTTTCACTCCAAACATGTAAAGAATAAATCTTCTTTTCCTTCTATGAATGCTGGAGATATATAAGATTGAGCTTTTTTGAGGATTTATTTTTTCCCTGATATTGATTCAAAATGACTTAGAATATGCTTCAAGTTTTCCAAACAACTGGAGAAGACTGGACGAGAGTTCTTTGATAGGGAAATGCCTCTTAACATCCCTTGCTCTTCAGCACTTTGCAACAAGGAATTGCATTGACAGTATGAACAAGTATGGGGAGAGGGTGTCTCCCCCTTTGAGTGGCAGTTTTGGGGCCCCGATCTGTTTTGGACTTTGTACAATCAACTGGAAAAGACATTTTACTCTTAGCAGGTTTTAGCCCGTAAACCTGAACCTTATTTTTGGAATGATACAGCTTTTGATGGTTTTATCAAAGGGAAGGTGTAAGCATTTGCTAGAAACCTCAGTGGAGGTATATATAAGTCTTTATCCCTTGTTTTTTCCTGTTGTGATCCGTGGCTACTCTCCTTTGGCAGCGCAGCTCTCGTGAATTGTGGTCATGGTATATGATTTGTTTCATTGCATCTTTAAAGCTCTGCCCTCTGCCGATTGCATCTTAGACGCCGATTCTGGTGGAGTTATTTCATGCCAGAGGAATTGAACCAGAAGCTACCGATAAGAGGAAATGAATTTGAGGCGCAAGGGTGATCCAGATGGAATAGTCCTGGCCCAAAGCCCAAGCAGGAAGCAGTGTAAATTGTTTATGGGCCAAGCTCGAGTCTTGGCCATGAACAGGTCTACCTCTCGTATACTAGTGCAGTGTGGCTAAACAAAATAACAAACACGGGCCTAATCCTGAGTGTGGAGGAACGCTTGTTCCTGCAATGGAATAACAAGGATTGGAATTTAAATGGCGATAAGATGTGAAAGTAGATGTGCGAAAGATTGCTTATTTCTTGTGGTTCTTGAGAAAAAAGAGATTCTGCGTGATTTAAAAGTGTTAAAGAAACCTGAGCCTCTAAGGCCTATCATGAGTATCTGAAGCCTGAAGATTCATTTGAGGATCCACCCATCGACCTAAGCATGGAGAATGGTGGTGAAATAATAGCTGAAGTACCGTGTGTACATATATTATATTAGTGGTGACCCGTGTGATGCAGCGATGCTGTATTTCTACTTTTCTTATGTGTAAAATAGTAGAAAAGGTTTTCATTTCTTTTTCAGTTATTGGACTTCGAACTTTTCTTTCTATATATAGCTTATATATTATGAGAATCACATAAACCAACCCATACCTTATGGGTTGGGGCAAAGGGCTATACCTCCCATTGTGTTGCCCTATAAAGCCAAAAATTGTGTTTAGTATGAGATTAATAATCAAGTTAAAAAAAAATTCAAAATTGAACCGATGAAGATAAGATAAAATTCACATTAAGTTCTTTCTTACTACATTTTTTTATTGAACAAATCTACATTAAATTAAATTAATAAAAACAAAGGGAAAAACCTGAACCCAAGGAAAGGAGCAAAATAGAGGACACATTAATTTCTGTCCAAGCTAAGGTTCATATTTGGTTGACCCTTAACCTAACCGAACCCATCTAATTTACATACTACTTTATTAGAGAGAGCCAAAAGGGATTTAAGATAAAAATAAGGATTTAATGGGCAGGGGAGATGCTACAAAATTTGACTATTAAGGCGTGTATATGAGTGAGAGAGAGAGGGTGTATATGTATAGATTTTATGAGAGAAAATAAAGACCCATGAGGTTTTTAATGATTTAATATAAAAATAAATATGCACATGTGTGAGACATGAAAAGAGGAAGAGGTACTCATGAGCCCTGTGGTTAGAGGACCCTCACCTCCCCTCCTTCCTCTTTCTATTATACATATAGATACCAATATATAAGACATTATATATACATTTAATATTTTGTATCTAAAATCATAGGCCAGAGAGACATGGTAGATTAGTAAAGGGCTGCTTAGTTCTTACAAAGTTATGATAATCTTAAATAGGGATAGCAATGGGTCGGGGACTGGGTTCTAGGAGCGTTTTGTAAATTTTAGACCCTATTTGTCTCCATACGCCTCTCAACCCCTACCTGATCCATAACCCATAACGGGTTGACTTTTGAGAATCTAAATCCTCCCCACACATGAAAATGCAAAGTCATCCCCAACCCTATTTCCCCGCATTCAAGGATCGGGTGGGTTGGGTTTAAAATCCATATCTAATTTCCTATTATTTCTTGTTATATATAAGCAATAAACAAGTACAATAACATAAACAAACAACATTTCCAATTATTTATTTAAGACATGTAAAAAACACAAACTATTAATTATCCTTCACACAAATTTAAAATATTATTAAATTCAACAACTAATAAATAAAGTTCATATGATTTTCAACAAGCAATAATATGTGGGTCTGATTTATCCTAATACTATACCCTACCTGTATTCATAAGGGTTGTAGAATCCCGAAATCTGTCCCCCCCTAAAATCCGTCCCTAAAAAAAAAGAAATCACCCCACCAGGACAAATACGCAGTGAGTGGGGCAGAAATTGTCATCCGTAGCTGAGAACATTTTAGATGGATCAGAAGTGAACCATTCAAATCCACTCCGTGCTTTCTAGTGGCTTGAGAATAAAGCCTAGTTTGGAAAGAGGGCAAATGCAGACATGCTCAGTTCCAAACCTTGTATACTCTTTAGTTTTGTTATCAACCAGCCGATGGTTGCTTGTAAATTTTCTGGCTACTTATGGGGGAGACTTGGAATCAAATCCCACTGACACCAGCATCGGGGATGGACTACCCCTGTTATCTAGCCATATGAACCCAAAAAAAAATCAATAGCTTTGAAAATAAACAACAGTTATCAATTAAAGTTTAAAGAGTTAATATATTGTTTACGATAATCACCTATTTCAACAATGTGAACTATAGAAAGAACAGAAATTCCTTTAAGACTCGGTTTGAAAAAAATATAAATAGAAATATGTAGGATGCAAATACAAAATATAAGGTTTGCACTGTATATATTTATATTTATACTCTTAGCAAACTGAGCCTTCTGCTCAACTTTCTATTTTTTTTCTTATTTGCCATCTCAAACCATATATAGCTTTATGGAGCTGTATTTTTCCTAGAGTTGTGGGTTGCGGAAAATGAAACCCAAATACACATCATGTTAACAAAAACATCCCCTGCTATTCTGTGATTAAGAAATACCATATATCCCTTACCGGAATTTGCATGAGCGCAACTTCCCTTAGAGGTTGGCACATCCTTTATAGGTGCATACATAAATATGCATATAAATAGTGGCATGCACTCATGAATTGATGTGTCTAGCTCAAAGCTCAAGTTGGTTTGAAGTTGGCCAAATAAAGCCTCAATTTTAACACAAAAAGATTGTTGAATTGGGTTCCAGTTGCCCTAAAGGGGACTACGCAAATTGCATTTCTAAATTCTAGCTATGTGGGAAATTTGTGGAGGAAATTGTATGTATATGTCAATGTCTAAAAAATTGACATGTAAAGGAAATTGCTTTTCCAGGTGATGGGTTAATCGTCCAACCATCTATATCAAATAGGTTATCTTTTGATATCATAAACCATTTAATAAAAATCTAAAAACTGACAAAAATACAAAACGTTTGTAAAAGTATATATATATATATATATATATATATATATATTGAGTGTCAGTTGATCGATTTGACTGAAGGGGTTAATAATGGGTCTATGTTCTTCTTTCTAGGGAAAATTCCATATCAGTACTCTATATTTTGGCTTGAGTGATAATTTGGTTCCCAAACCTTAAAATGTGACAATCCAATATTCAAACTTTCAAAATATGACAATCCACTACAGAAATATCTATGGACATATTTTTGTTTTAAATTTACAAAACCATGACAGTGATAATTTGCATTGTTGACACTGCAAATTATTGTGATATTTCTGTAGTGGACATATTGGATAATCCACTACAGAAATATCTACAGACAGTGATAATTTGCATTGTTGCAAAACCATGACACTGCAAATTATTTGACTGTAAATTCGGACCTATTTTTGTTTTAAATTTTACCTTATTTTGTTTGATTTCCGTACAAATGAAGTAAATTATGACACGAGGCATAATAAAGTAAACTCCAAAACAAAATTAAACAAGAATTTGCATTTCTTTACATTTGCACTTCCATGTATTTGTACTAGTGTAAATAAATTTTGCACTGCAACAAAACATAACGTTGGGGGAAAAGTTTATAAAATATAATAGAATAAGTTTGCCCATTTCAACATTGGCCATTTTTTGGGTAATAAGTCATTGTATTATATACATAGTAATCAAAAGAACGTGGGTAATTGAGCTTATCTACGTAAGTGTTATGTAGGAAACATTATCTGAGTAAGTGTTATATAGGTACCTTGTACTTTGGGGTTAGTGATAGATAGGTACCCTAAAATTTTAAATGTAATACTTGAACACCTCGAACTCTTAGAAATAGACATCTCAATCTAACCATTATTACGTTTGTTACCCACAACATGTAAACTCACGTGTGACTTTTAAACATCCCAAAATCACAAACTACCATTTTTTCCAAATGTTTGTGATTGAAGCTATAAAGTGGGTTGGACTGCCTGTAGTGGTTTTGAATCCCATAGGCTGAGGCCCACATTATAATTGTATACATCAAAATTTATATAGAATAAAATTTTAAAATTTTTTTGTTTATTTATTTATTTTTCAGTTCTCTAAAATAATTCATACCACTCATGGCCGAACCCAATACGGCACAGCATGGGCCCGCTTAAACTCTGGCCATGCCGGGCTTCCCTTTTGAAGGATTCTGGGCCAAGTAGACATGGCCCCGCCAAAGCCCACATGCAAGCACGAGAAGACCCACAATGAACCTAGTAATTAATAATAATAATAATAATAATAGATTAATAGAAGTAGCTTTAGGGATATAAAATTCAAATTTAAAATGAGAGATAAGATTCAAAATTAAATTAAGGTTCAAAATTTTACAATATATTGACCCGCATGAGTTATGCAAATTATGAAATATTTCGAGGTTTGACCTGTTTCAGGGATAGAAAATTCTTATTTAATTATACCGACCCCTAAAGAGGTTTGTAAAAAAATATAAATCGTCTATTGATATTTAAAATCTTGATGGGATTTTTTTCTTCAGTTGGAATTACATATATCAGTGATGATTCAGTCCAAAAATCTTCAAATGAAACTCTGCTTATGCATCTATCTTCACCTTTTATCCTTCAATATTTTTAAAAAGGGATCTGTTCTGATTTTAATAGTGGGACGGACCCCACGATTTTAATAAAAATGGTATGGTGCAAACTGAGAACCTGTGCTAGAAAACGTACGCATATGGCAGTCGTAGCCCCACCCCTTCTGGGCCAAGTATGATCCAGAAGGATCTAAGACTACAAGTCTAAAACCATCCTCAACATTCATCTTAAAGTTGTTTCATTTTCACCTTCAATATGGTACGAAAGTCAACAGTTGTCTATTTCTTATGGGCCCCGTGGTGTCCTTCAACTTTTATTTCTTTCTCCATCTGGTTTTTAAAGTCGACCCGGGGATCGAACCGTTAAGGATCCGGTTACTGGGTCGAACAGTCCGACTGTTTAAATCAAACGATCGGCCCGTTCTAATAAAAAATAAAAAAGGTTAAAATTATTTGAACGATTAATCACCCGAGTCAATTATTTGTTGACCAAAATCAACGATTTTTAAAGAAAATTCGATTTTAAGAAAAACCGAAATTAATCACCTTACCAATTCCCAATTTTTCCGATCGAATCATCCGGTCTGGTCTGGTTTTGAAAACTATGCTTGTCATCATGGGCCTCTGCGAATCAAGTCAAATACCCCATTTCAAAATTGCGTCATGGGCTCTCATCTCTCTGGATTCCAATATTTATTGCTATTAATCTTATTCTTTCTCTTTTTTTTTTGCCCAATTGCTTTTCATCTGTAGTTTTCATTTCGTTTTCTGTTTGCATATTTTTGTGTCACAACTAGAAGATTGCAGTCGAAAATTCAACCACGCGTCGTTTCAGATTGTTGAGAAATATTGTGAAAACATTTACAGTAAGACCTGGAAATCACCTCGTTAGAATATTTTTTTGTTCGCAACGAGCCAAGCCCATTGCAAGATGTGAATCTGTGGTCTGAAACCATTTGATTGAAAAGCAAAATAAATATCATTTCATTTCACGTGGTGTCTGGAAAAGGCTACCAGCATCCTTCCGAAACGTCTATAATTTGAGATCCGTAGAACGTCATTTGGTTTGTCATCAGTCAACATGTTTGATTTCAGATCCCTCCGTGGACCATATATTATGCTTTGAGCGAGGAACTAAGTTCTTCTTTTCATTAACTTTTTTGATACTTTGCTTAGTATTAGCACACAGCAGTTATCCAGCTGCAATGGTGATACGTAGAAAAAGTAAAAGCAAAATAGATATAACTGACAAAGACTACTTTCATTTCATGTATACTACAGTGCATAATTACTTATAAATCTTACATATACATAAGGCAAAAGGATTGGAGGACGTGACCCTCGGCTATTGCAGTAAACGGAATATTTTGAAACCATAGTCATCATTTAAACCATATTCCAACCAATTTGAACCGGCTTCGGCTATATGAATCTTGTTTCCTCATTATATTTTGGTTAATATATAATTTAAAGCAAAGTCCAAAGTATTCAATACAATATTCGGGTATACTATATCCATATCCATTAGATATGTTCATGAGTCATGATCAAGGTTCAAAGTATCAATACGTATTGGTCCGTATTAGTATATCGTTTTGGGACCCTTTCGATATGTTCTTACAGTAGGTGTATTAGGGGTTTCTGATTTAGGGTGTGGAAGAGGCCTAAACGATACGCCCATAACGGCGTATCAGGCACATTGATATTTTGAACCTTGGTCATGACTAGGTTCGGGTTTGGCTTTTACCAAATATTGAATGGGCCCTGTCCAAAACCCGAGCTCAAAACCCAGCCCTTAAACAAGTTTAGTATCCATAATTATATATAAGATTTGCCATACATATCACACAAGTCATACATATCGGCACTATATTCTTTCAAAATGGGCCATATCAAATTGTATCGATAGATAGATGCCTAATTTTACAAAACTGTATATTGACCACTTTTTGATTGTTATTGAACTTTTATATAATTATAAAAATTGAAATAAATATTTTAATATTTAGTTTTTTGAAAACAATAAAATTAATAACTACTGGAAGTTATACAAATAATTTATTTTATTTATCCTAAATGATCTTTACGTTTTATTTTACATATAAATTATATCTAAGAAAAGAAAATATATTTGATGTAGCGCGATCTAACTGCTCCCTGCTGGAGGTGATCTGTTTTCCGGTCGGACAACGGACTAGGTTGATCTGCAAGAGGAAGATCAAAGAACCCGGGGTGGCTAACCCGACGAGATCGCTCCAATGTTTAAGTTAGCAAACTTGTTGCGAGCTGAAAAACTATGCTTGTCATTGTGGGTTTCATGGATCGGTTCCGGGATCTTCGTCACAATGAGATCCGTTTCCGTGTTAATTGAGGGATAACGTCGTCAACTGATAAGGCTTATCAATTCCGCCCGAATCGGGCGGGGCGAAGATAATGCTAGCTGTTATGCAGCGTGATCCCGTGAGGTTCAGAATCCGTTGGAGGGATTTTCGGGGTCACCACGTAGTGATCTAAAGTTGGTATCCCCGAGCTGATGCTTTTAGGTTCCGAACTAAGTTGAATGCTGAAGTGCCTTGGGATTGAAGTGATCCTGTTGCAATCTGATACCGAGCTGATCTCATCCCGATGTGACCTTGTCCCAAGGTCACCTTATCCAGAGGTGATTGAATATCTGAGCTCGATCTATTGCGGACTGGTCGTGCTAGGCTGAGTTATAATCTCTTGGTCAGGTCGTGTCCACGTGTCCCCTCTTTACTAGGTCGGGCAAAATCACTCTTCATCAATATTTCTTATTTAAAAATAGTTATTATTTATATAAAAATACTGAATAAATAGAATTGTCCAAAAAGTTTATTAAAAATTGAAAATGATTCTTTTATTTTATGCATATGTTAGAGTTGTGTATTGTTGATTGTAATGCTTCTTTTATATAACCCATTAAAATCTGCATTTCTGATGTATTTATACTTTAAGTAACTTTAGATTTAATATTACTAATGTATTTATATAATTTATTTGTATTTTTTAATATATTTAAAAAATCAGTAAAATGATTTAATTGGTAAGCTATGTTTGATTTAAAGGCAACGTAAGAAAAGAAAAGGAAATCTTTACAAAAACTTGTATAGGTTTCCTTTCCCTACTTTTTCCTTCAAATCAAACACATTTAAAATAAATTGTTACATGTCGATGTTACCGGGTTTGATCGTTGGCCCACTATTGATGCCTACAAGAAACCGTCATCAGTCATTGTCTCATTGATGCTTTTAAGCCATCCAGCTAGTAGTTTTGTAGTGTCACAGTGTGCTCTTCTCGCTGGACAGTCTGGGACCCCATGACTCATCATGGATCTTCTTCTTGGAATTTTGGGCCGAGTGGGTCGCACCTTTGAGATTTATTGACCACATCTTCTCTGGTTCTATGCACCTCTCTCTCTCTCTTAATTTTGATAATCAAATAGATTTTACAATACGGTCGGACGGATTAATGTGTCCACAAGTGCTCTCTGTTCCTCCTGGAATAAGAGCGATGGCCGATTGGTGCAAGCATAACCTGATAACCCATCCCCTGATGGCCTGATCCCCACCCCAACCCCGGTGGCAGCGGGATTTGATCTCAGCATCCGTTGCAACGAGTCATGTCAACTGAGTCCAGGTAATTAGAGCTAATTTTGCTGTATCCGTGGGTTATGCCACATTATCGTGACACTTTCGATCCTCTCTGCCTGTGCCAATCATAATACGACACATTAGCTAGGTACGCTTTTTAAAAGTTTCATAGGCTGACCTCGCCCTGTCCGTTTCCAATTGCTGTTTAGCCCGTCATGGGCTGAACGTTTCGCTGAGCTCCTTGGTCCTTTAGCTAGTACATGGTTCCGTGCTCGCCCGTTTCGGTTCTTGCCAAGGGATTGCCAATGGTGTTTGGTTGGCTGTGAACGGGGACGATTCATAATATAGTGGATTATCTTCGCCCACCTCCTAAATTCTCGGTTTTATATATATATATATATATATATATATATTTCTTAGATGTGGTTGGTTTATAATATTTTTAATTTTATTTTGATACAATATATCTTTTTTATATGTTTTTCTTTTTTTTAATTTTAATATTTTATTAATAAAATAATAAATTTTAATGTTAATTTTAACATAAATCTGATGGTTTTTCATTTCCATTATTTTTCCATTTATTTAAATGTTAATTTTTAAATATTTTATCAATAAAATAATATTTTTATTTATTTTATTATACTTTTTCATTAAAATTAATATTTATTTATTTATTATTCATAAAATATTTATAAGATATATCTCATATGAGATATGTAATCGACTATATGAAACACTACTGTTGGTGTAAATTATTCTGACTTACATAATTTTTTTTATAATTTAAAATAATTATAGATGAATTGATCATAATCACAGAATATAATTTATAACCACCAATTTTTCATTCGCACAATAAAACACTCTTTATCTATTCGTAAGGGCAAGCGGTGGGTTAATTAGTTCAGCCGGCCATACTTTGGCCCAGCACAGGATACCCATTACCCATCCCGTGTGCATCCCCTGCCCGTAACTCGTACGTGAAAAAACACTTTGAGCTCAGCTTAGTTCAACGGACTTCAAAAGAATATTACACATCGCGAATTCTTAACATACTAAAAGTCTAGAAGAAGTACTGAATACTGATGCTGTGTGGAGTGAGCGGGACAGGGGAACTGGACAAGGCAAGTGGCAGCTTTTGATAAAATAGAGGAATCATGAAGGATACTGTTATTACTTACTACTACCATTTACCATTTATATTTGTAAAATAAGCATGATTAGAGGGGGTAAATTTAGTCCAGCTGGACTAAAGGCTGGGGTTTGAGCTTTGTACTTGGTAAAGTGCGGCAGTGCGCAGGGTTGGAGTTGTGGCTGGGTAGGGTTGGGGTGGGGGCCCGTTCCAGATACCGTCGACTTCGGGTAGGACTGGCAAAAAACATGTGCCCAGCCTGTAAACAGCTGGATGCCAACGAAATTGTAATTAATGAATGCTTTATCTCTTTCTTCCGTACAGCTTAGAGCGAGGGACGAATAGATAGACGAGAGATAGAGAGAAATTCTTGATTTCTTTATTAATTTTCCAGCTGAAACCTGAAAGAGAAAGACTGGCCACAGATAACAGATTTGTGGGGAGAGTAGAGTTGGGTTGGGAAACAGCCGAAGACAAGTAAGTTAGTATAAGAGGAGATTGGTTTGGCGTACGTGCGCACTGCGCACCAGCTCAACTCACCATGGACGCACGTATCTCGATGGATTCTTCTCTACGGCCCAGCTATTCCAGCCTGTTGCAGCGCATGCACCATCGCATCACTCCCCCCTTCCCTTAAAATCTACCCGCTCGTGTTCTCAATCTCTCTGATCTATTTTTTTAGATCAATCAACCACTCTTTATACTTTTTTTTCTTATCCATTGAAGAGGTGAACATCTCTCGCCGGAAGGGCACATGGATCCTTGTCCTTTCGTGCGTCTCCTCGTCGGAAACCTAGCTCTTAAGATTCCGGTGGCTTCTAAACCCTCTCGTTGCGGTGTGCATCCTGTCTCATCTCCTTGTTTCTGCAAAATCAAACTCAAGAACTTCCCCCAACAGACTGCTATCGTCCCCTTGATTCCGCCGGAGAACCAGTTCCCGGACGGTCAACAACCTCACACCCTAGCTGCGAGTTTTCACTTGAGTAAAGCCGATCTAGAGAAGCTCGCCGGTAAGTCTATCTTCTCCTGGAAGCCTTGCTTGAAGATTGCGATCTACACTGGCCGGAGAGGGACTACGTGTGGTGTCAACTCTGGAAGACTCTTAGGGAGGGTTTCCGTGCCTTTGGATTTGGCGGGAACGGAGTCTAGGGCTTCTATTTTCCATAGTGGTTGGATTTCAGTTGGTAAAGATGCCAAGGGATCGTCCGTGCAGTTGCACTTGAATGTGAGAGCGGAGCCTGATCCTAGGTTCGTGTTTCAGTTTGACGGAGAGCCGGAGTGTAGTCCACAGGTCTTTCAGATCCAAGGGAACATCCGGCAGCCTGTCTTTACTTGCAAGTTCAGTTTCAGAAATTCCGGCGACCGGAATCAGTTGTCAAGGTTAGTCTTCCAATCGGTTACTTGGGGCCTTTTGCTTTCCTGCGATTTATTTCCTTTTTAACATTTCAGTTTTTATTTTACTTGAAAACTTCGGAAAATGCCGCCTATATACACAACGTATACTCTCTACTTCTCTACTGTAGATTTAGCATTCTCGTCAACGAAAAACCTGCTTAAGTTGTATGGTAAAGCTATGTAGTAGGGCCCTGAACTTTCTCTTTACCTTCAAAATGGTTACTACTTACTATTTAGTAGGCGGGGCGTTTGGGTTGATTAAAAGTGAGAGTTGTAACTTTGACGTGTACGGCAGTGGTCTGCCTTTATAATTTCGAACAAGAAGCGTTTATTTTAAAAGAATTTCATTATTCTTCTTTTTGAACGTGCAAAGAGTTCAATTTTGTCGATTTTTATCAAGTCAAAACCATAAATTTTGTCGATTTTTATGGTATGATTTTTGTCAAACCACGAATTTCCCAAAAAATTATTAATTAGTTCCGTGATTCTTCTTATAAACTCTTTTATTTTTAATTAAAAAACGCCGATTTATATTAACTCGTAGTCTGGTGCCAACAGATCACCAAGCAGTTCAAGAAGCTGGTTAAGCTCATTTGGAAGTGAGAGGGAACGGCCTGGGAGGGAGCGCAAGGGGTGGTCGGTCACGGTCCACGACCTATCTGGCTCTCCGGTGGCGGTCGCATCAATGGTAACCCCGTTCGTTGCTTCACCTGGTTCAGACCGAGTCAGCCGATCGAACCCGGGTGCTTGGCTTATTCTACGCCCGGGCGATGGAACTTGGAAACCGTGGGGCCGGCTCGAGGCCTGGCGCGAGCGAGGCAGCAATGATGGGCTTGGCTACAGGTTCGAGGTCATGTCCGACACGAATGGTGGCATGAGTGCAGATGGCATCGTGCTTGCCGAGTCCACACTCGGCACTGGCAAAGGCGGCAAATTCGTGATCGACATGAGTGGGAGTGGAAGGTCTACGCCGGCAAGTTCGAACTCGCCGGCGTGTAGCCCAAAGAGCAGTGGTGACTTTGGGTATGGGCTGTGGCCGTACTGCATGTATAGAGGGTTCGTGATGTCGTCAACGGTGGAGGGGGAAGGAAAGTGCAGTAAGCCGACAGTGGAGGTGAGTGTGCAGCACGTGAACTGCACGGAGGATGCAGCAGCTTTCGTGGCGCTGGCTGCTGCCATGGATCTTAGCATGGATGCTTGCAGGCTTTTTTCTCAGAGGCTAAGGAAGGAGTTAGTCCAACATCAGGACTTGCTGGGTTGATGATTCCGATTGTTTTGTCGTCATGTTATTTTTTTTAATTTTTTTTACCATTTTTCATTATTTCCTTGATTTTTAAGTGGTTTTGGCGATAGGTTTTGTTTTCGTCACCGTGAGATAGAGATACTACTAACGGCAGCTTAGCTGGTTTTCTGTAAAAGCTGTACAGAGAGAGAGAGAGAGAGAGAGAGAGAGAGAATTAGATAAGGCAGTTTTTTTGTTTAATTATTTTTCTTGGAAGTTTGTAGGTGTCGTGACTTTGTGAATTTAATTGTTATTTTGCGGTTGTAGTAAATAGCTGACTCAGCTCCAGAATTTGATAAAGTTTTTTGTCGTTGTCGAGCTGGCAAATGAAAAATTATTTTGATATGTTCTTCTGGCCTGTTTGTTTTGGTTGGAATCTAAGGTTGGGTTAGGGGTTAATGCAGTTGACAAACGTGGCATTGGGAGGTTATGAATATTATAAGTAAAAATTGCGTAAATACATTACCATTTTTGGTGGGGGCGAGAGAGGTGGTTGGTTACTATTAGTGGTCCACTTCATATCACTGTGAGGGTGAGGTGTATGGTATACAATGATATGTTTGTAAAAAAAAGGATAAACTCGAAGTGGGTGATAGCTGTAAGCCTGGAATGCGCGCCTTGCCTTTCTTATTGATTGAAAAGAGGATTACCTAAATACCTACCAGGTCACTACTACCTTCCGGTCCTCCTCCGTTCACAGCCATTATCCTCGTTGACGCAGAGGAGACAGACTTGAGAGAAACACATGCGGAAAAGCAAAGCACTGGGTAACCTGGAACTGGAAGAACCCATGCCCCATCTAGCCCTATGGGCTCTGGATCGAGTTTGAATTCTAATTGGAAAGGAGATCAAGGTGGTTTCCGGCAGGAAACGGCAAGAGATGGAAGTGCAGCCGTGACAGTGATATGATCCCAAGGAATGAGTGGGGGCCACCCCCACCCCCATCTTGCCCTTAACCGTATGTATTTGCCCTAATTACTATATCATAAAAGAAAAAGATGCGCCACCACGCACGCTTACATGGAATGGAGGATGATCCGGTTTACGTTCTTACTTCTTACTAGTAAGACTAGGAATATTCAAAAGTCAGAATGATTCAATTTGTTTTTTAAGTTTAACAAACTGCTCTATGCGTTACGTTTCTTCTTAATTCACAATAAGTAGTAGTGCACCGGCATACCGCTGTGCTGTGCATATAACAAAATGAACACGATTAATTCTATGTTAGGCCTGCCCTGATCACGGTTTTATTGGAGAGACGTGAGTGCAAGAGAGCAAGAGGCCTGACTCGACTCTTTACTCTTCAGCACATCTCCCCCCAAGGCCAAGGGCGTATTTCACACACTGACTACATAAAAAGAACTATATATATATATATATATATATATATATATATATATGTATATACTACTCTGGTAAATAAATTATCAGTTGTTCCATGCTCGGGCGTCTGTTGGACTTGGACTAACGGATTCAAACCTTCTCTATTCCACCTTGGAGATGGTCCATGTCTCAAATCTCAACAATTAAAATTAGTAAATAAATCTCTTTTCAAGGAAAGATGCCCTATGTTTTAAACCTTAAAGCTCAAGTACTAATTCATGTCATGTTGACTTAGTTTTAAACAAAAAATAATAACAATAATAATGGTGATACTGATACCCAGTTCTCTCTACTCTTATTAATTGGAGCAGCAGATGACCTGGATGGATCCTATGTTTTGGTTAGCAAGCCAATGCCAGTTTTGGACAGGCAACTTTACAGGAATTCTATGTTTGACTATGACCCATAAGTTAAACCCAGATTTGGGGATTTAACATACAGCTCATATTATCTTCCAGTCTCCACAACCATTGCCCAGCCGGCCCCATGACATCAAAGCACTTCCGCATTGAATGTAATAACCAAGCTCTCGCTCTACCTCTGAGCTACTGGCACATGTGAGGTCCTTTCAAACAAATAACCAAGATCAACAACCATACTTTGGACGTAGGCTTAAGTTTGAACTTTGAAGAAGGGAAATTTCGGATCCCATATCTCTCTCTCTCTACAGATCCAATCACATTCCCTTCATATGAAACTGTTGCCCCCAAAGCCCATGCAAACATTATTACAATGAACTCAAGTGGGGAAAAAATAATGAGAGAGATGACATCCAATTAAATGCAAGGACACAAATTTGTCTAAGCTTAATTAGTAAATAAGTAATGGAGTTTTCAAGTTGCATTTACAAAATTAATAAACACCATGGCATTAACATTTCAGTCCTATAAATTAAACTGGCGTATGTGCTCTTTCTTTCGTCTCACTACCTCTACTAATCTTCTCCCTTTTGTTACGGCTCCTGCTAATTAATTTTGATTCTTTTTTCTATTTATTTATATTTTGGTTTCATGGGACTATACAACAGGGATATCCCATGAGTCCATATCTGGTCCCTCATAGCCATTGCAGCTGTACGCCACAACATCTTATGATCAGGGCAAGAAATTTTGACCTATTTTTTTTTTTAATTTTAGCTTATTTAGTTTGATTGCAGTACAAATAAAATAAATTAAGACATATAAAGTAAAACTCAAAACAAAGTTAAACCACAATTTGCATTTTTTTCATTTGCACTCTTATGTATTTGTACTAGTGCAAATAAAATTGCACTGCAACGAAACGCAACCTAATGCATGGTTTGGATCTCCTCCCCACATATCACTACAACGGCACATTGAGAACACCCCGCTTATAGGTGATTTGGATGCTGATTGATGGTGTGCGATCTGACTGCTCTCTAGTCGTCTGGCTACTTCTTGGTGGTTGATGACTCAGAGGTCGAGATGGAGGATTTATGATGGATGAAGACTTAGATGCCGAGTTGGGTAGCTCTTTAGAGAAACCTTCAAGGAATCAATGTCAGAGGACCCAGGGTAGCTAACCCGGCGTGGTCACTTTGATGCTTAAGTTTGTAGTAGCTGTATTGCGAGCTGAAAGCTTGTAATGAGAGAGCTAGTATGCAAATAATCGCATGTATCTTCCCCCTGTGAGATTGGAGGTGAGGCCTATATATAGGCGTTGCTTGGCGTGGGCTTTACGCACCGTGTCCGAGGTCTCCGGGAAGACGTGCCTAACTAGCCCGATGTCCTCGGAGGTAGTTGTGCACGTAGATCAGTCTTCGCGCCTTGTTCGGTTTCATTCGAAACATTCGGTACGGGGGCCAAATTCCGAGAAACCCGAGAGTGTTGGGATATGCATGCCGAATTGGTCGGTGAACACGTCTTGCAGGTCATCATCTGGACCTCAATCAGGTCAGCAAGCCCTCAAGGGAGGTCATTTTTACTGTACTAACGAGGTGCCATAGATCGGCCCCTGGACGAGGTGCTACAAGCCGCTCAGAGTTGTGGACAAGGTTGTCAACTAGGTTTTTGTCAGGTCAGTGGTGGTGCAAGTCGCCAGGTTGGACTCCATATCTTTGGCTAAGACAAGTAATCACCTAAGTGGTGTCGATGTATCATCCAACTGTTCTGAGATGCCATGTATCATGATGTCATTAGAGGGCCAAATCCGCCCTCATCAGTTCCCAATATACATATGTGAGTGTCTTGTGAGTAGGTATGGGTAGGATTCCTGTGGACAAGAGATAAGGATTGGGCTGTAATGCCGTTGGGAGCAGTTATCAGGACCTTTGTCTTCGGATTAGATCTGAACTCGTAACCCATCCCCCATCCCCTTAACCCCCAAACCGTGGTGGCAGCGATATTTAACTCTGTTTTTTAGTGCAAATATTTATTCTAATTTCAGAAGAGTTGTTTGGAGTAAACTTCTTATTTTTCAGTATTATTGGTTTGGAGCAATTCTTTCTTCGTGGAAAAAAGGGGATTTTTTTTATGTTAAAAAAACTAAAATAAAATAGAAAATATCTATGATGCCAGAAAAGTATGGTTTGAGAAGGCAGAAGAACACCAATCAAAGTCCTCGTGAATTTTGATAAAAATCACCTGATTGGTTAGCACTTTTATGATAGGGTTTGATTGTTCATAAGATTTCTATCATGTATTTTCGGTATGATAGTCAGATCTTTAATAAATTCCTTTAATTTATTTTGAGTTTGTTATAGTTTTATTGGTAGAAAAGGTAAAATAAAATAATGTAATGATTTTTAAGCATGAAACACTGTAAAAAAATTGAACATGTACCGTACTTCAAGATAGATAATTAAGGGCCTATTCAGTTCTCAGCAATAGGGGTTTGGATCACACAATTGGAATGGCCATTCCTCCAACTATTTGGTTGGGCATTCCTGATGGATTGACATTCTTCCGTTTGAGATGATGTCCATTCCTCTATTCCCTCTCCCTCTTTTGGAAATAAAATTCCATTTTAGGTTGTTCAAATTCTCAGTGTAATTCCTGTTTGAGCCAATTAACAGATTATAGACCAATTTCAAAGGATTTAGACCGGTTCTAATTCCAACTCTGTTTATAAATTAAATGGACCCTAAGCTTTTTAATGTATTTCACATGCTTGCAAGTTGCAACCTTTGTTATACATCCATGAGATTCATGTTGCTATTGATCTACTTTGTCATGTTTTAATTTCTTTTTTTCTTTTATCATGTATTTATTTCATTCACTTTTCACCAAATCCACTTTGTTACCCTTTTTTAGGTCCTATTTGTTGTAAAAACTCAATTTGGAAGGAGTAGAAATACAAATATATAAACTGCAAAACCTTATATTTCGTATTAGTTTATATTTTCATATTGTACATTTTTTATTTATGTTCTTTTTAAATCGAGCCTAAAGAACAAACAAAATCCAGGTTGAAAGGAATTTCGGTTTCCGCCCCATTTATTGAAGTGAAACAAATGGATCCTTAAGAAAACCCGAAATCGTCTCACATTTAAACCCACTTGCAAACTTGTTTAATTTGTATCGACCTTCAAGGAAGGCGAAGTTGTTTGTCTGTTACCTGGGCTGTTCCAACAATGCCATTCATTCCCAGGCTTTGTGAGTTGAGCATGTTTCCACTCGTTAATAGGTAACCATCATTTGTCCTAGTATGTTGATACTTAGATACCCTTAGGTTGTGTTTGCTTGGTTCACAAAAAAAAAAAACAGATTATTAATTTTCACAAAATTCCTTTAGGCTCAGTTTGAAAAAAAAAAGTATAAATATATAGAAAGTAATACAAATACAAGATTTTACTCTCTAAATATATATTTTTGTACTTCGAAATGGAACCTTACAAACTTTTCATCAAATTTTATTTCTTTGCATTTTGACGGAAGGAAACACGACTTAAGGTTTAAAACAAACGGCGAGACCTAGCGAATGAGAGGCTCAATGTTTTTTAGTATTATTTTTAATAAGTATAACTTCCTTCCCTAATCCCTAGTTCCCTTCCTAGGGTGTAGGGATGTCTCCCATTTATTGAAGGAAGTGGAAGGCCGGTCGAGAGGGTCCATTTTTTGCCTGTCCAGCGTATAAGCCATTCGAAACATGTTTCTATTTATTTTCACATTTCACTCCGAGAATCATGATTTAATTCTTTGGATTTTTATACGACGGGGCCGCTCAAAAGGGCAAAAGATGATGATGCTGTCAGATTTATTTTTCATTATCCAACTGTTGGGTACATGGTTGAGCTGGCCCAGAAGTCCATGGCCATCTTTCACTGCTCGGCTACGTTAGCATAGTCCGACCAAGTTACAATATTATTGTAATCCCATTGACCACGTCAGCCATGCCCCTCACGGATAAGCCCACCTAGCGGATAGAGATGGAAAGACAATTCCACCGAGGGGACTCTACCCCCTGTAACCTCGACGGAGAAGTCTATCCCAATTTTCTTGGAAACCTATTCTGATCAGGATACGAACCGAACCCTTTAGCTATAAAAAGGAATGATACTCCATGCTCGAGGTAAGGGACTCTCCCAACTTCTAACACCCATACTACTGATTAGGTCGAACCAGCATCCTTATTGTTCGGCCCGGCCATTCACCACCTCCTACTGACTTGGGCATCGGAATACTTACCCGGGGATAATTCCTCAGGCCTCTAACTTCTTCTTTGATCGCAGGTCTTGAAGCGCAGTCTCGCCCTTAAAGCTTGGACCCGACCTGCCAGAAAGGATTATCTTATTGCCATCATCGATTTGTGCACTACCTTGGATTGAGCGGCATCAGATTTGCTCCATCTGTGAGAAACATATTTGGTTTCACTTGAAAATAGATATATCTGTCTTAAAGAAAAGATTCAATTCATCGAAAGTTTAGGCCGTATTTGGTTTAATTCTTATTCTTTTTCAATTTTATCCAAAATGAAATTTTAAAATAGACAAAAAAAGTAGAATGAGAAAATATTACTATGAACCAAAACTGTGTTGATAATCATAAATTGCCAGCCTAAATCTCCAAACATGCTAGAATATATGTTTACTCGTGGATGGCTAGTAGTCAATGTATGTCGAGGTGAGTTTCCAGCTGGTAAACATCTACGCATGGTTTTCAAAACTGGATTGAACTAGACGGTTGGATCGGAAAAATCGGGAACCAGTCAGGTGATCGGTTCTGTTTTTCCCCAAAACTGGATATTTGCAAAAGGATGCTGATTTGGTCAGCAAATCGCTAACTCGGGTGGTTCACCGTTTGAACCATTCAACGGTTTTGACCATTTTTTTATTTTTTTGTTAGAACAGTTCGAATGGCCGGACCGTTCAACCTAGGAACTGGACCCTTGACTGGTTTTTTCTCCATGTTGGTTTTAAAAACCTTGCATCTATGGCTGCTGTTTTGTAGGTATAGAGTTTCTTTAGACTATGTTTGGTTTGAAGTAAAATGTAGGGAAAGGAAGGAAAAGACAAAGAAACCTATATAAGATTTGTAAAGGTTTCTTTACCTTTCTTTTGTTTTCCCTACCTTTTCGTTCAAATCAAACACGGCCTTAAAGAATGAAAGTGAGTAAGATGGGGCATGATTATTTTTCATACTTGACATTACTTTAATTTTTTGTGCTATGAACTGATTTTTTATTCTAAAAAGAATGTGCCCTATGGTAAGAATTTTGTAATAAAAGACTAGTGTTATTCATTGTAGCCCAAAATGAACAAGAATTAAAATAACGAAGCCCGGCCAGAGCAATGAACCAAACATAGCCTCAATTTCTTTCATTTTGAATCCAGTTTTGGAATTTGGATTTGCTGTGTTTTTTTGGTGTTCAAGTCAAGATCTGTTACAAACAAGATTTGCACGTCATCAAGCTATAAAAATTACGCAAAACTTATTTTTATGGGTCCAGATCAGGTAGGCTCACTCATTGAGTGCAAAGATTAAACGCACAAAAACAGATTTTTAAAATAACTGTCAGAATGTTTATTTATTGATTGCTTATTCAATTGAATTCGCATCAGCACCCTACAGAGTAAATCCTACGGGTGGATGCCTAAATGCACATCCAAGCAATGTATTGGGAATATCTCTCAATGACAAGGGAGATATTCCCAATGCGCGCATCAATATGAACTCTATTCATTTGCTTGCGAGGGTATCTCTATGAGTTTGGATATGTTAATCACAACACATTTTTTGCTATGCTGATCCAATTGTACATCTGGAACATCAGTTGTATTTTACATCATTAATAATAATGTATTGGAAATATCTCTCAATGACAAGTAAAAAAGATGTTCCCAGTGAACATTGAGACGTGCATGTAGGCGCCAATGTGAATACTGTTCAATTTGCTCGGAAGGGTATACATATCTATAAGTTCCGATATGCTAATCAAAATGCATTCTTGAAGTGCAGGTGCCCAATAAATGTTTCATTTCTAATGAAACCATGGTTCATTAGAAATAGCACATATTGGTAGATCCAAATTTGATTTATTTGTTTCCTGATTTAAAGGAAACTACAACCACATATTGGATAGTATTAAAAAATAATTGAAATAGCACATATTATTAGCAAAATGAACTGAAATTGATTTTGATAATATATATTGTGAACATTTGTTGAAAAGCAGAACGCTCAAACAAGCTTTTAATATTACGGATAGATGAATATTAATTTTAAGTCAACACTCTACTATGGAACGATAACAGTTTGATGGACAAGACTTATTCATCATTCTTTATTTAAATTTTCGAAAACAAAGCATTTGAATAGTAACTTGTTGATCACTTGGTCTTTTCTTGACAATAACATCTTGCTAGTCTTTCTCCTTACGGCAAACTTTCTTCATTAATAGGGATTTCTAATGGATAGAGATGGGATTATCTTCCTTCTCTGTTATTGCAGAGGCATCTGAATAATTGAAAGAATTAAAGTTTGTTGAAGTATCCATGGCATAATTTTTTCTTCCTGTTTGATTTTAACTTTCAAAATTCCACGATGGTCCAAGTGTATAGAAATTCCGTTATGTGTTCTTGGCCTTCATTGAGTAAAGGTTGAAGGCTTTATTTTTGTTCGCAAGGTGGATGTATTGAGTTTTATTTTGAAATTTTGATGAATAATGAAGGGCAAAATCAATCACAAATGGATAATATTGAGTTTTAAAAATTTTTATGTGTGTGTCACATATATTTTAAAGTATCAATACATCCAAATGTATCAATACTTTTTTTTTGGCCATGCATATTATTATCTTTTTAGTTTTTTTTTTCCAAATTTCATTTTTATACAGGCTTTTGTATTGTTTAATTAATAAAAAAAAATCAGGTTCTTGAACAATACAATGAGGGGTGCAACTTGGGTGGACTGAACTGGAGCCCTATCGATCCAACCCACAATTTTACATGGGCTGGGCCTAGGCACAAAAGTTAAGACTTTTGGATTGGACTCAAGCCTAGCCTGTAGAAATCCCGAACCTGGCCCAAGCCTAACCTACCCTTATCCCAACCCGAGCCCGGCCAATTATATACATAGATATGTACATAAGAAGACATATATTTGTATGCATACATGTATATATGCATATATTTTTTAATAAATTATACATATATTTATACGCACATACATATACATACACGTATATCAATTTTTAATATGAATTAATTTATTAATACGAACTTGACCCGGGCCTAAGCCCATCCCAAGCGCATCAAAATTTAGTACAAATTAGACTCGAGCTGAATAATTTGAGCTTTTTCTTCAACCCTTGGGCACAATTCTTATGGTTGGATTTGGATTGATCTAAAATCTAGTCCAGCCTGCTTAACTTGTACTCGTAGATGGTCACATTGGATACGAGATATATCGATACTTTCAACCTTAATTGTGATGGAACTTTAGTAGATTTGCCCTATTCCCAATTCCCAATGCATGCTGTCCTGTTACCAATAAAGCACGCTCCTTCCAACGTGCCACACTAGCCTCACATTTGGAACATGTTTGTCATTCGTAGGGAGATGCTCCCGATGTGCGACTATAATTCTGTAATGGCATTTTGGGACATCGTTGGCGGTAGATCCAAAACTTGTGATCCTCACGGAGGTAACAATCTCTGCATTGGAATCTCATTGAGACCATATCTCTTTCTCATACAACGCGCCTCACACTGATCTCATAGTTTGATAGACAAATCCCAGCATGTATAGGGGATATCTACTGTACTTGTATGTTAGGGAAAATTCGAAATTAATATCTTATACTTTGGGTCCAGTTCCACTTTGTTTTCAAATTTTAAAACACGACGATTTAATACTCTAACTTTCAAAACGTGTCAATTTAATACATGCCATTAAATAAGAGTACTTATGAAACCGTGGGCCTTTTTTTGAATTGAACTGGTAATACCAATTTTTGGAAAACCGATAACTGGAACCAAACCGAAACCATTCGTTTAACCGGTTGATCGGCTCGGTTCATTAGTTTTTTGACTTTATAATATTTATTATAAAAATATATATAAATAATAATAATAAATTATAAATATATAATATTATATTTTAAATAATAAATAATATATAAAATACATATAATATACATAAATATATACAAAAACATATATGCCAATCGATTCGGTTAATCGTCGATTTTTTAAATTGGTTAACCAAAACCGTACCGATACCTTTGTTTTTTAAAATCATCGAATCGAAACTGAAACCAAACGATTCGATTAACTGATTTTTTGGTTCGACTTCTATCGATTCTCACTCCCACCCTGTTAAGTAGTCGTTAAATGCCATTTGAAAAGACAAAAATACTCTCTGAGTTTCATTTAATTCTTTTATTAACCATCCAAATATTGACAAAAAAAAATGAACAGTTCCAAATCCTTGCTTCTTTTATTTAAGAAAGTTGAGATCACTAGAATATCTATCAAGATATAACCTAAATTTTGGATTTGAAACGATTCAATTTTATTAATATATAAATGGTTGATAAAGAAAAATAGATGATACTCAAAAGGACATTTCTATTTTTTCAAATTTCATTTAACTTGAATTATCGCGTTTTAAAGTTGGGAGACGAAAATCAAACCGAGTTCGGCTTCTGTCCAGACACGCTATATAGGCGTACCGTTCGCTTAACACGAGGACGCGCCACGCGTCTTTTGATTCGTGCGTTCGCTTAATACCTGCGAAATGAATTAAACGGAGTCTATTTATGCCGTTAGCTTCTCATAAGTTCCGTTCCACTTCCTGCTCGAGACTCACCGGACTCTGCCGTCGCCAGTCACTCTCACTCTCTCTCTTTCCAACTGGCGGTGATTAACAGCTATCACCGGCGACCCCCTCATGTATTTTGGACTTTGCCCTGATATAAGCCGGACTGCTATCACCGGCAACTGATAGAAGCCGGAAACAAGAAGAAGTGGAGGTGTCATCGTCGTTGTCTCGTGTTTTCTCACTCTGTTGCTTGGGGAGTCGGTTTCAACCTTCAATCTGGAGAATGTCGTCTGCAGCCAAGGACTGTATCACAAGCGAAGTTGGATGCCCGGAAACGCGCAAGCAGAGCTTCCTTTCCCTGAGCCAGATGGAACAGAAGGAAATTGAAACAAACCCAGATTAACAAAAGCTGGATGCATGAAAGAAAGAAAGTGATATAGAACTAATGAAAACCCAAATAAAAAAAAATGAGGAAAGTGCTTAATGTGTAAAGAAAAAGATAGAAAGATGAAGATCACCTGGATCTTAGCTTCGCGAATTTCACAAACCTTCTTCGATTCAAACCTGTTCCATTTGTAATTATTGAACGATTTGTAGAACCTTTTTGTTGCAATGCTGCTGGTGAAATCCACAAAAGCGTAACCCAGATTGTTCCCAAGCCTGAGGAGTGGAGAGAGAAGAAAAATCCACAAATATCAACCTCTGAAACAAAGGTGATGAAGGGAAATTTGGCCCGACCTCGCAATCGCCCAACACGTGGCAAAGGCAAGCAGCTCGGGACAGTAGAGTGCCCGAAGCGAACATCGGAAGCAAGTCCAAGCTCACTACCGAGCCCGAACTCCAGACCGCTGTACTGAATCCGAGCTCCCTGTTAAGGGTCCGAACTCCCTAAGAGTTCGAGCTCCCTAATAGGAGCCCGAGCTCCCTAAGTCCGAGCTCCCCAAGTAAGAACTCGAGCTCCCTAAAGACCGAGCTCCCTATTAAGAGCAAGCTCCCTACTGGGAGTCCGAGCTCCCTATTAAGAGCGAGCTCCCTACTGAGAACCCGAGCTCCCTGCAAGGAGCACGAACTATACTAGGCCCCAAGCCTCACAAAGCAGACCCGAGCTGGCCCATGGCAGCTCGGAACACTCCAAACCGAACTCAAGACACCTCGCTCGCCACTCCAACGCTTCCGAAACACCAGGCTGACCAAACGTACCCGACACCAAGGACGTCCGTATCCAAGGGCGACACACCTGACTAATTTGGGATCTGACGCCTGACAGCCGCATTTCAAACGGCTTCCTGCTACCGCCACCTGCAACCGTCGTCACTAGCCGCAGAATCGGCTCCGACAAAATGAACAACAGCGGTTCTGTCCGGCCAGAGGAAATGACATCCGAACTGGCAGGAGTTCAGAAGTAATCATGCCCGATCTAACGGAAGCCTGGAAGCGAGTGCGCGAGGTGGTTATAAAAGGCTCCTACCCCCAGGAACGAGGTATGCTAACTTTTGCGCTATCTGGTTTATCTTGCCTTTGAAGGATTCTAACTTGAGCTTCGGAGCCCTTACGCCGGGTTCTCCCCAGAGCTTCTCTTCTCCTTCCGTTTCAGGTCCCTGTTACTCAGTTCAGAGGCAAGATCATTGACAGCTAAGACCGGCCAGATTGTGCATCATCAAAAGGGTTACTGGTGTTTTTCTTTCTTTTCTTGTTACAGAAAAAACGCAGCAGAAGAAACAAAAAGAAGATGAGACGATTACCAGAAATCCATGGGCTGGTACACGAAGTCGTATTCAGAGAGACATGAGTCCAACCCCAACTGGGCTTTCCCGTGTGAGTGGAAGGAGTTGAACGAAGATTATCTGCAGTCTTCGCTGGAAAAAAACCTTCTTGAAATACCGCCACTTTTCACCTCCATGCTCTTAATCTGGTTCTCTGTAGCAATGGTGCAGCTTGCGTAAGTAGGAAAATGTAGTGCTGGTCATGGCAATAGTGGAGTGGAGGATAGTAGAAAACGTTGCATGGTCGTCGGTACTGATGGCCTGGAACTGGGTAAAATGGATGATAAAATAGAGGCCCAAAGGCCCCGAACGGTGATAGCTGCGGTGGAAGAGTTGGAACCACCGTTGCCATCTTTGGTGGTGGTGGAGTTGGTGGATAGAACAGAGGAAGAGATGGGCTTTTCAGCTTGTAGGGCCTGGCGTATGGGTTCAACATTTTGGTTGAGAAACAGAGATGAGAGAGAGAGAGAGAGAGAGAGAGAGAGAGAGACAAATATACAAAAGGAGAGATGGCTGGGATTCTCAGGAGAAGAGGAGGAAGAAGGAGATGAGTTCGGCGCCAGCCCAGGCACGCTATATCCGCCATGAAGCCAAGGAAAGGGGTTTTGGCAGAAAGATTACGAACAGATGATGGTATCAATTTTTAGTGTTAAGTAACTCGTCATTTGGTCTGTTTCTAATTGATTGATGACTCAGAGGCTGAAGTGAAGAATTTTTGCTGGATGAGAACTGGATGCCGGGTTGACCAGGCCGAGATAGGGGCAGATTAGGTGTCGAGCTGACTGAGTCGAGCTGGGTAGGTTTGGTGCCGAACTGACTTGCCCGAGATGGGCAGGTTAGGTGCCGAACTAACTGGGCCGAGCTAGGCAGGTTAGGTGCCGAATTGACTGGGTCGAGTTGCATATTAGGTGACGAGCTGACTAGAGGTCCGAGCTGCCTATTAGGTGCCAAGCTGACCAGAGTGCCGAACTGCCTATTAGGTGCTGAGCTGACCAGAGTGCCGAACTACCTATTAGATGCCGAGCTGACCAGAGTGTCGAGCTGCCTATTAGGTGCTGAGCTGACCAGAGTGCTGAGCTTCCTATTAGGTGCCGAGCTTACTGGTGGCGAGTTGGATTAATTGTTGAGCTTCGTAGTTTTTTATAGACTTGCAAGAAATTAATGTCAGAGGACCCGGGGTGGCTAACCCGGTGGGGTCGCTTCGATGATTAATTTAGTACTCATAGTAGATTGCGAGATAAAAATCATAAAGTATGAGATCTAGAACATGCTTACTTGCCCCCCTTATGTCACTGGGGTTGGTGCCTTTATATAGGCATTGTTTAGCGTGGGCATCATGCACCGCATCCTAGATTTCCGAGAGGTCGTCGAAGTGGTCTGAGATTTCCAGAGGCAACCGCCATGCACGTTGACCATCCTCTAGAACGTTCAGTACGTGGGCCAACTTCCAAGGATCGTGGGAGTGTTGGGATATGCATGCCGAATTTGTCGGTGAGCACGTCTCGCAGGTTGCCAAGTCGGCGCTTGTGCCAGGTCACAGGTCAGACACTATCAGCTTGGCTAAGGCAAGTTGTTGCCTAAGTGGTTCCGGGATGCCATGTTGTCACGGGGGTAGTTCTACAACGAAAGAAACCCGTGCAACATCCAGGCCAAGGTAGGCCAGGACAAGCCTTTGTGTGCTACCTAGGAGTTGCTCGATGAGATGGCTCCCCCAAGGTCAATAACACTGGATCATGACCTCAAGTCGCATGGCCGGGCACTCGGCTGGCTCTGGCCGGTCCATGGGAGGCGTCTCTTACGTGCTAAAGGGGGATGACCATAATGAGAGGCGACTGGGCGCCGAAGAGGTGGTTGGGCACCGATGTGATGGGTCTCTTGTATGCCGATGGTGATGGGCACCTGTGTGCCATGTTGAGAGATCAGCTTGGGCAAGGGGCTGGCGAGGTGAAGGGTCATGCTTGAGCCAGGCCTGCATGCCAAACCTCCTTGAGTGTCGATAGCGCAGTGCCGGTCCATGCACTGTCCCCATGAGCATGCGTGCGCCCATGAGGAACCCTGGTAGCTATGCTAGCCAATACCAGGGCCGCCCCACAAGGGAAGTTGGTGTAGAAATGCCAAGGTTAGGCACCCAAGGAGGTCGACCACCCCTCCTCAAAGAGTATGTTAAGCTTTTGGTGGTTTGTTTGAAGATGACATCATTTTTCCCAAAAATCTTACACGCAAAAATGACGATGGTGTCCCTTAACGTAAGCCTGCCAAGCATAGTTTAGGCTAAGCCTGTGTCAGACCGTAACAATGTATCACAATGTCATTGGAGGGCCAAATCTGCCCTCATAAAGAAATCTGTAAAATATACAAAATACAAGGTTTTCTACTCTACAATCTGCATTTCTTTCTCCATAGAATCCTCCATTCTTGCTTGTTCAACAAGGGTAGGCGAATCTGAACTCTGGTTACCGTTAAGAGGAGTCGGCTTCTATCAGTAATCGGTGATAACAGTCCATTTTCTATCAGGCCAGAGTCCACAAATACTTGATGTTTTTCTCCGATTGCCAGTGTTAACAGTCGCCGGTGATGACTGTTGGTCGCCGCCGGTTGGAGAGGGAGCGGGTGAGAGTGACTAGTGAAGGCAGAGTCTGATGAGTCTCGAGCGGGAAGTAGGATGGAAGAAGCTAACGGCATAAAAGATAGACTCCGTTAATTCAGTTCGCACGTATTAAGCGAACGCACGAATCAAAAGACGCGTGGCGCGTACTGCTACGCGAACGGTGCGCGTATATTGCGTGCCTGGACTGAAGCCGAACTCAATGGCGCTAGGCCCAACCAAAGTACATGTTAATCGGGAATTTGCCCTATATGTTATTATTTATGGTCCCACAATACGATGAGATGTGCCTGTGAGATCAGTCTGAGGCGCGCTCAGTGAGGAGCAGATCAGGTCGCAATCTCACTTGGGTTTTTTGCTTGCTCTAAAACTCGTGCCACTGAGCTCCATTTGTTTGATCTCTGTCATTCTTGGTAAGGGAGGAAAACCGGAACAGGGGAAGAAAGGAAAAAGGAAGAAAGAAAAAAAAGAAAATGAAGGCGTTGGGGTGGTGGCTGATGTTAGTTGGTTCACTTCGACTGGCAGCAGTTTGGTTCGGATTTTTTGACATATGGGCTCTCCGACTTGCTGTCTTCTCCAACTCCACAAGTGAGCTTCTAGTTCTAACCATCTTTTTTTTTTTTTTCCTTTTTCTTTTTCCTTCTGTCAGATCAGATTGTGCTTTCGATGATTTTCTTATGGTCTTAGTAGCAATAGCAATGTAGTATGAAATGCTCCGTATACAAGATAGAGTGACTTAACGATGAGTGAACGCAGTGGATCAACAAGCTTATTTTGGTCCGACTGTGGAGATGCTGCTTGCAGAACTCCTGAAAGATGTCTTTTGCTGCTGTATTTCTGATGATTTAACCTGTTTACCAACTTGTTGTCATGGTTTTGATTCAATCTAAAGTTCACTTTCGCTCCTCATGCTCATGAATGATTCCTTACTTGTTAGCTCAAAATGATTTTATGTATGGCATATTCTTAGATATGATTTTATAAGTTCTACTAAATTGTGCAATAACCTACTTCTCTTTAACCAGTTGACAACATCTTATCATCAGAGTATAACGACGAATTGATCTTTTGAATTTAATTGTGAATAAAGTATCTTACCACAACGGATGAACTGCCTTGCGAACCATCTCATTGGAATACTGAGCATTAACAATTCTATGACAGTACTGCATCTATTATTCAAGACAGAAGAAAACATAGTTTCGGTTTTGAAGCCAACTAAAGACTGCAAGGAGTTGTGGCATAGGACCAACATACTTGGTTCTAATTACTGGGTTTAGGGCTTCAATTGACTGCTTTAAAAGTCCCAAGAATATTAACGAATGGATTTAAAATCCAGGTTGATTAGTCTGATGGAAAAGATATGTGGCGCCTAATATGGGAAATGTTAAGAAAAATAAGTTAGGGTTTTTGGGAGCAAATCTAGAGCTGGAAGAAGAAATACAGTTTGGTGGACTATATTACCGTGATGTTGAACCAGACATTCAACTACAAGAAGAAGAGAGATGGTTAAAGAGAAAATGTAGAATTGGCTTATGACGTGTAGAGAGAACCAGCATCAAGAAGAGAAAAGGTTTAGAGGCAAGAAAGGGGAAGTATCTTTAGAGAAGTAAGATAACATGGTTGTTTCTCTGTTAAATCTATGTTTCTCAAGCTGTTTAGTTCAGGTCAGGAGAATTTCCCTGCCAGGCAGATTTGGAATTCAACTAGCCCCTCTAAGGTTAATTTTCTGGTTTGGACAATGGTTCTTGATAAATGTCTGACTAGAGTTAATCTGGAAAGACGTGGTATTCAGATTCCGGATCTTTTGTGTGGCTTGTGTGGTACTCTTGCAGAAAGTACTGAGCACTTGTGTATCCATTGCCCAATTTCTTCTTATGTCTGGGGGCACTTTCTTAAGGCCTTGGAAATTAATTGAGTAATGCCAAATTCAGTGAAGGAGCTGTTGAACTGTTGGAGTATTGAGGGACTCAGCAAGAAAGGAAAGCTGTTTTGGAACACCATTCCGGCAGCTGTGCTTTGGTCCATTTGGACTGAGAGAAATAACAGAATTTTCTGTTGTAAAGCTAAAAGCCCAGATGAAATAGTGCAGAGAGCTGTGGGCAAGTTATTTTCTTGGGTGTCAGTAACGGAGGAATTTAAACATCAGAATTTGCATCTTTTGTTTTGTTCTCAGTCTTGGATGAGATTGTAGTCTGATGTGGACCCAGGCAGCCTTTATGGCCTGGGCTTTGTTGTAATGTTTTTTTGATGAATAAATTACCTTACCTTTTACAAGAAAAAATAAAAAATAAAAAGCAACTAAGAAAACTAAAATCTGATCCATTCTTTGCTGCTGAAAGGCTGCAATATATCAGCTTATATAGACCTCGACCACGATATTACTAACAAGTAAACTTCTTAAATTAATTACATAAAAGACTTCTCATTTCCTTGTCCTCATTGAAGTGTATCATTGACAACTCACCTCCATGTTGTGATGGCATCATGAACAAGTCACCTATTTGACTTTTTACTCCATTTACTAAATAAATACTACTAGTCCATAACCATCTTTAGTATAAAGGTGAAAACAATAGCCTAAACCAGATATGACACATCCAACTATGGTCCATATAACCGTATCAGATACAATATTCTAAAATGAAAATGAAACTTAATTTGCATTCTCTGAAAATCTCCAAGAAATGGGACGACAAGTACCTGCTTCATTTGCAAGGTCAGGTTATATGTTACCTGTTTCATTTTTCCTTCAAACATAAAATGCAAGAGAGGTTGGACAAGATCGTTCCATGCTTACTAAAAGTTAGGCATCAATCATGGTTCTGCTTTATTTTACTTGAACATCTTTTTCTTTGGAAAAAGGTGAACTTACAACTTACAAATTCCATTTCTAGTGGTGGATTAGGATTGCCATCATGATTGCTTCAGGTTTGTTTTATCTCATTCATGGTCTGCTAACTCACATCTTGCACAATGGATTTCTTTTCTTATCTGGAAGGGGAAATTGAGAAAGCTGTAACCTTCATTTGTAATTATGCTAGTTCCATAATGTAGTTTCATGTTTTGTCTTTTTCTTTCTCTTTTCTTCTTCTTCTTTTTTTTTTCCATGGGTTTTTATTATGTAGGTATTCTAACATATTTATGAGGTTCATATTCTGATGGAGAATCTTGCCTTTATGTAGTGACTGAAGTTCATGGAAGGACATTTGGAGTTTGGACACTTCTGACATGCACTCTTTGCTATCTTTGTGCATTTAACCTCGAAAACAAGCCACTCTATATAGCTACCTTTCTATCATTCATCTATGCCTTTGGTCATTTCTTGAGTGAATACCTAATATATCATACAATGGTCATTGGCAATCTGACAACCGTTGGCATCTTTGCAGGTATCAGTCTTCCTATTATAACTCAGTTGTTACCCCTTAATTCCTTGGTCATGGATTTCTGTGTAATTGGTTTCTTCTTTTGTGAAGCATAGCTTTCCTGTATCCTGTGCAATGATTATATTAACAGCATTGCGTGAATACACAGTAGATATTTGTGGTTGCTGGTGCAATGAATGTAAAATAGCAAGGAGTAACCAGTGTTACTGTGATATGTGATGCAGGTGCAAGTATTCTGGTGTCCAACAAATCAACCTCCAAAAATCATTGTGCTTGGTCACAGCACAATGATTTAGTTAAAGCAAAGGAAAATAAGAAAGTTAAATTGTGGAATCTACATTCGATGTTTCCTTTCTTGTGATATCTTGTTTATGAATGCTAATTGCCAAGGTTTTATGTTGATTTCAGTTTGGAACATTGTTGAAATGCTACAAAAAGTGTCATGCGAAGTAACAAGTGTTGGGCAAAATTCTACAACAGTAGGAATTATTAAAAGGAAGAGTCGATGCAAATTTTGGTATAGAACACCTAACGGCCCTTATATTACATTGATAGGTAATTAGTTGGTTTGGAGATGGCATCGAGGACCGTTATATTCCACTGATCTCATTAGAGAGGTCATCCTATTTAGATGGATCTAAAAATTGGTCAACTCCTGAGTTGATAATTTGGGAAGAACGGGGATATCTTGGCTTTATTAGGGGTTCTTCTTTATGGAATAGTCTTCCCTTAGTGTTTTTTCCTTTTTTTTTTCCTTATGCCTACTACTTTTGATCGTGTACTTGGGATTCATCTATAGCACCAGTTAAAAGAACTGATCTGTCCGAGGAATTAGGAGCAGGCCAAACAGGACATGGGTTGAAGTAGTAAGAAATGATTTAAGGGCCCATAAACTTAACAATGGATATGGCACTGAACAATGTGGAATGGCATAACAGGATTCATGTTGCTGACCCCTTGTAGTTGGGACATGTCTTAGTTGAGTTGAGATACCTGGTTGGGCCTAGTTTACCTCCTTTTCTGTTATGTTGTTGGGTCTTGCCTGCTGAGATAGATAAGATTGATTTTTTGTACTTCTAAATCTTTTTTCCACTGCTAATGGATTCTTAGCTCTTCTGATATTTCCACTGCTAAAAAATGATTAAGCATCGAACATGTTGCCCATCCCTGGCTCTTCAGCCTAATTAATAGTGGTGGGACAAAAGATATCAGAGTGAATAATCTGCCTGGGTGTTGTTTTGTGAAGTTTTATTTATTTATTTTTTCTTTTTTTTTTATCTCAAAAGTTTCCTTCAATCTTTGTCATTATTCTTAATATGCCAAACAAGTTTGCTAGTCCAGTGATAGTAAGGAGATTTTTGTGATTTGAGAACTTTCCATGAAAGTTCCATGTTTTTCTGCTTCACTCTGTCATCATGTGGTAACCTTTTTTTTTTTTTTTTAATAAATCATCATGTGGTAACCTTCACCCAATATCCCTCTGGCTGGGTCTAAGAAATCTCACTTCTAGGAGCCCTTTTCTGTTGAAGTATGGTTGATTTTATTGGTAGAGAAAATCTACCATATTGTTTGGTCACATGTGGAGAGGACCATTTAAAGCACCAGTTAGAAGTGATCTATTGCAAGTTGAAGGGTCTAGACGATCGAGGATCAGGCCAAAAATGATTTGTTGAAGTAGTGAGAAATGACTTGGGGGCCTATAATTTAACAATGGTTATGACACTGAACAGGAATGGCAGAACAGGAGTCATGGAGCTGATCCCATCCCATATAGTTGGGACAAGGCTTGGTTGAGTTGCAAATCTTACACATGGTGATTGATTGGCCACAATTGATTTGTATACTCATTTAGAATAAACTCTCGTTTTCCTCTTTCATCCATTTCATGTTCTACTGGCTTCTCTCTCTTCTAAAATCAACTTTCCTAGTTCTCTTCATTTAGCCTAGGTTGATAGCCACTGCAAGTTTCAGTGCATGAAGTAATGGCAATGAGCCAAGTCAACAGGTGGTCTATTTCTCCTTTTCTAGGGACTGTTCTATATGAACCTTTCTTTCTTTCTTTCCTTATGGATTGCTTGAACTATTATCTCTTGTTTCCTCTCTTAGGTTATTCTGGAATCAGATCTTCAACCTCAAGTTTGCAGTGCAACAAGATAATGTATTTGAATTATGTGATATAATATTCTGTCATCATCAATAAAGTTACACTGTTAATATAAAAAATTATAATTGAATTATGGGTTCAAATCCAGGGAATTATTTTTCATATGTGAATCTAAAAAAGAAATCAAGTCATACAAAGGAACCTAGGAGTAGCTTCAAATCTCCAGTCCTCATCGTCATCGTCGACATCATCATCAAGCCTTCTCCCAACTATATAGCATCAGCTACATCAATCCTGTTTCACCATTCTGTTTGTTTAATGCCATATCCATTGTTAAATTTTTAGTACTTAAATCATTTTTTACTACTTCGGCCCATGTCCTTTTAGTTTTACCCCTACCCCTTCTAGACCCTTCAACTTGCAATAGATCACTTCTTGTGGGTGCTGTCAAAATCAGTATTCATGATCATGAGAGTTGGGGAAAAATTTTAGTGCCAGATACCAACCTAACACAACCCTCCTTTATCTGAGCTCGGGACCATCTGTGTAGGACAAGATCACACTGGTGGAGTTTAGGAGTAGATCCAAAAGGTGATAAAATTAGAGAAAGTTGATTGAGATGGTTTGGTCATGTGAATAGAAGACCTTTTATAGCTAGCACCTGTTAGAAAAAGTAATCTATTTCCAGTTGAAGGGACTAGAAGAGCTAGGGACGACTGAAAAGGACCTGAGTAGAAGTAATAAGAATTATTTAAGCACCCATAATTTAATGGGTATGGCACTGAACAAAACAGGATTCGTGTAGTGAACCCCCATATAGTTGGGACTTAAATGGTGATGGGTAAATCTGGAAAAGGAACTGTTGTTATCCATTTTCTGTGGAGGAACTATTTCTTAAAGCCTTTTAAATTGTGCTAAAGCCTAAGTACAGGATGGGAGGACTTTTTCCCTTTTATTACCCCCTATTTGGGGGTAAGAGAAAGAAAGGGACATGCTAGTTCTTATCTTTAGAGTTCATTACTCTTTGTTTATCTGAAGTTATTGGTTTCTTTTCTTCTTTTCTTTTATTTGCTGCCTTTCTAGGTTAGAACTGCAATTCCCACTTAGAGGTTTCTCCTGGCTAAGACTGTTGGGATTCACATATGAGTAGTGTATGAAGAGAGTCCCACATTGGAAAAGTACGAGAGGTGCAAGGGACTTACAAGAGTGGCCCATAACCCAATAGCTTAAACTTCTGGGTTGTATGTGGTGTCCCTCTCTTGTGTGCAAGTCTTATGTGCGTGTATGTGTATGAGCCCCTGGTTTTGATGACTCCCCTCAATGCACAACAGACTGTTCTCTTTTACTCAATGGAGCTGTTAATTGAGCATGTCCTGAAACTACCTTCTTTCTATTACAGTTCAATATTTATGATTTATCTTTTCCTTTTCTTTTCTTACTTTTATCCAAGATTAGGTCAAGCTTTCTGCTTAATGCCTTGGATAAGTGTGTATAAATGGTATGCATATATTTTATCTTTGACTATTTGAATTGGTCATGGTCAGGGACCTCAATTATATGGATGTTGTTGCAGTGGAACGCTCATCAACCTCAAGCCACCTTGAAGACAGAGTGAAACCTTTGTTGCCTATTCTTCAAGATGCAAGAGGATTTGGATTTACTCAATTGCTATCATTTCTTTTTTGCTATTTGATTTGCAGTTCATGCTCAAACAAACAAAAGATGTTTTGGTTTGTTAATTTAATTATGATGGTTAGTATGAACAGCAATGGGCTGTTGGTGAGTCTCTTTTTGGGTAGAAAGCTGTTGGTGATCTTATTTTTTCAGGCAAGGACACAAGTCTCCTTAAAGCTTTCAACTTACGGAGACATAGTTGGTTTAAGTATCAGCTCGGGAGAGAAAACTCAAGCATTTAATACATAATCATGTAACTGGATGGTTAGATGTCCATCCATTGCATAACCGGAAATTTGGCTCCACTTTAGACAATGAATTGGTTCTATCAGATTCAGATTCAGATTCCATCCATTGCAAAACCATGTTATTTCATTTTCATGATTTCGAATGGGAAAATTCCACTTTTGTACTCTGAACTTTGGGGGTAGTTTCAAGTTAGTACCTGAACTTTCAAACGTGTCACTGCAGTACCTAAACTTTCAAAAAGTATCAAGTTAGTCCCTGCCGTTAACCGACTTCCAGTTATCTGTTGAAACTGTCAAAACTACCATTCAAAAGAAGATACTGTTCATTGTCTTCTACCTTGAGACTGAACCGGTTAAGGTGTTTGAGATTCTAGGTTAATGAAATCATTGTCTTCTACCTTCAGATCTGAAATGCATTCTTGTCTAGTTATTTCTTTGCTTTCAGTTATTGTTTCTCTCTATCATATTTCATGTTTTTTTTTTCTTTGAAAATAACCAGTTCAATCTCAAGGTAGAAGATAATGAACAGTGTCTTCTTTTGAATGGTAGTTTTGATATTTTCAACAGATAACTAACGGTTGGGTAACGGCAGGGATGAATTTGATACTTTTTGAAAGTTTAGGTATTGCAGTGACACGTTTGAAAGTTCTGATACTAACTTGACACTACCTGCAATGTTCAGAATACTAAATGAAGTTTTCCATTTCAAATATATGAAGAGTTGAACCTGTTGCACCTGCTGAGTTTTTTTTTTTTTTTCGATATTATATCTATAAACTATGTAAACAGATCCTTTAATGGGCTGCCATGAATAAACTGGCATATAATGCTTGTGAATGCTTATGTAACGATAGCAGCCTCACTGCTCCCTGTACTAGTTCTCCAATATCTTGATGGAGCTTAGGAAAAAAATTACCTTGGTTTTGCATAAATCCATCTTTTTAATCTGCTTAGAGTTGCATGAGCTACCAAGCCTACCATCTCTTATCAGACTTCAAACGTGAAACGCCCATTTAATACCGTAATGCTAAGATTCATCGGTCCCACTGTTGTGCTGTTAATTTGACGGTTTGGGCCAGGTCAGGGTACATTCGGTGAGTCGGGATCTGAGATGGATGTGCTGTGTCAGATCATATGTTGGAAGGATTATTGGAACGCGTTTGTTAGCAGGAGATCTGGATTCAAATTGGTTTCTTAGTCGAGGAGATCCGATTATAATTGATGTCTATTTTTTTTTTCAATATGTAAATCGGTTTATTTATTTGTCAATTATAGTTGATGTCTATTTCTTTTTATTTGTTCATTATGTAAATTGACTTATTTATTTGTCAAATTGACACATTTGCATAATAATGAAATATTATAAGTATACTAATTTTTTTTTTGCTCCACGGGTCGGGACTACACAATAAGGGTAACTCATCCCCCAAACTCCATAGTTAGTTACTCATAGAGGGTTTCGATCAGATAGGTCCCAAATCCATAACCCTCCCCCTCCGTGGGTAGATGGAATTTGATATTGTAGAGGCTTTGTAGAGAGAGTTTCAGATCTTGGATCTGAGATCCAAGTGAGGTCTTGTAGGGAGGGAGTCTCTGGAGTTTAACTTTAAGGAGGTTTTCCTTTTTGTAAAGTTCCTTCTTGAGTTTGTTATAAAGCAGTTTGATTCACTCCAATTGGAGTGATTAGGGTTTATTCAATTGTATTACTGGTAATATGTGATGATTAGTTGTTTGGTCTTGTCTTAGGTTGCAATCATAACGAGCTTTAATCAAATAGTTTGGGCTTAAATTTGATTAGGCTCAAATCGAGTTTGATCTAATCGAGCTTGAATCAAGTTTGAATTTTGGGGTAAGCTCTATAAATTGTTTGAACTTGACTGATAAAAAGTTTGATTCAAAAACTTGCGAGTTTGGTTCAATTAACACATACATACTATTGGGATTGTCTTATTTTACAACCACTAGATTAATTTTAATCTGACGATTGGTGTGGTCTTTTTTTAGGTTAAAGAGGTTTTATATATAAAAGCTTTTTTTGTATGTAAGGTTTAGGTTTTTTGGGAGAAAATGTGTGAGAGAAGAATACAGAGTGCTCTTGGTGTGAGAGTGGGTTTTTTCTCTTGTTTTTGTTCTTCGGGTTGAGAGGAAAGGGAGAATGGGTGTACAAGGGTTAGGGTTGGTTTGGGCTGTAAGCCGCAAGGTACTTGTATTGTTTTCAGTTTTCTTTCATAGTGAAGAATAGATTTCGTTTCTCCCATTGACGTAGGCGGTAAGGCCGAACCATGTAAATCTTTATGTCCTTGTGGTGCTTGTTTTATTTGTCTTTGCTTGGATTTTATCTTTTTTGCTTATATTAGATTTCTCATGGGTGCTATTTCAAATACCTTGTTATTTTATATTGTGGGTGATTGTTGTGAGACCCCAACAAAGTGGTATTAGAGCTCCCAGGTTAGCGTTTACAAAGTGTTTGTAAAATTGCTTGAGAGATAATGGCAACAAAAGGTACATGCTCTCAATTCCATATTGAGAAGTTTGATGGTAAAGGCAATTTTACCCTATGGCAAAGAAGGATAAAGGACATCCTGATTCAATAAGGCTTGGCTAAAGCATTGAAGGGAAAGAATGAGAAGCTAGAAGACATGAATGATGTTGATTGGGAGGACATCGAGTCAAGGTGTTAGTACGATTTGATTGCTCTTTGCTGATAACGTTATGGAGTAAGATTTTGCACCATAATTGTGGGATAAGTTGGAGAAGCTTTATTTGGAAAAAGCTTAACTACAAAGCTATATATGAAGCGACAATTGTACGAGTTGAAAATGGAAGAAGGTGGGAATCCCCTGAAACATCTAAATGTGTTCAATAGTATCTTGGATCAACTAGGTAAAGTTGATGTTAAGGTGGAGGAAGAAGATAAGGCCCTTTTGCTTCTTACCTCACTTCTTGATTCGTATGAAAATTTGGTGACAACATCGCTGTATAAGAAAGATACAATGAAGTTGGAAGAAGTTACTGCATCTCTTCTATCTAATAAGGTTAGGAGGAAGCCCAAGTATGAGAATGGGCAAAACTTTGCGTTGGTCACTGTGGGAGCGGATCGGAAAGGAATGTCGTCTGACAGGGAATTTGAGAGCAGCAGGTCTAAATCCAAGGCCAGGGAAAATGGAAAAATACGGTGTTATAGATGCAAGGAATTTGGCCACATGAAGAGAGATTGTCTTGCATGAAAAAGGAGTGGGGATGAATTCGGAAGCGTGGCAGTTACATCTGATGATGATGGAGACGTTCTCACAGTCTTTGAAGGTATGCGTAATTTTTCTCCAAATGAGTGGGTTTTAGATTCTGGATGTTTTATGCATATTTACTCCAGAAAAGAATGTTTTGACACGTTCCAAGAGAGGAAGACAGGTGCTGGGACAATGAAAATCAAAATGTTTGATGGAGTAGTTTGCACTTTGGGTGGTGTGACATATGTCCAAAAAATGTGTAGGAATCTAATATCACTTAGCTGATTATACTCCATGGGATGCAAGGCTTTTGCTATAGGTGGAGCCATGAAAATCACACGTGGCGGTATGGTCCTGATGAAGGGAGAAAAATGCAAGGGTTTGTATCATCTGGTTGGGAGTAAAGTGGTTCTCAAGACCTCGATAGAATGTTTGAAACAAAATGCACAAGGTAGTGTGACCACATGGAGGGTCTCTTTTGTGGATAAAATGGAGACAAGTGTTGCAAGTTTCTAAGGTATAGATGATGGTGAAAGGAAGATTCCTGCTAGAAGAGAGGAAGGAACGAGGTCCCTCTTTAAAGTTAATTAGGATTATTTGCTTGGGTATAGTTACATAGGTACATTGGCTGTCTTGTTTGAATCAGGTAGAGTCAGGACCGGATGATTCAAGTTATGTATAACTGGTGTTGTTTTACAAGGCCAATGGAAGTTTGCGGTATTTGCAAACAGGTAGAGGCACAAATAATATATATCTTTAGGGTGGTTCAAAAATAAGCCAAGGTGGAGATTGTTGGGATTGTGTCTTATTTTATAACTGTTGGATTAATTTTAATCTAACGGTTGGTGTAATCCCTCTTTAAGTTAAAGAGATTTTACATATAAAAGCTTTATTTTGTATGTAGGGTTAAGGTTTTTTGGGAGAAAATGAGTGAGAAAAAAATATAGAGTGCTCTTGGTGTGAGAGTGAGTTTTCTCTTTTATTTTTGTTCTTCGGGTTGAGAGGAAAGGGATAACGAGTGTACAAGGGTAAGGGTTGGTTTGGGCTGCAAGGCGCAAGGTACTTGCATTGTTCTCAGTTCATAGTGAAAAACAAATTTCATTTCTCCTGTGGACATAGGCAATAAGGTTGAACCACATAAATCTTTATGTCTTTGTGGTACTTGTTTTATTTGTCTTTACTTAGATTTTATCTTTTTTGTTTCTATTAAATTTCTCGTGGTTGTTATTTAAAGTACCTTACTATTTTATACTATGAGTGGTTGTTGTGAGGCCCATACCCATACTACATGCATATATACATATGCATACCCATACATATATACACAAATATTAAGCTTTCAAGCTAGTCAGCCTTGAACTTAAAAATAATTTAATCAAATCAAACCAAGGCATATCAAATTTGCAGTTCGGCTCAATGGCACCCCTAATCTTATACCTCAACCTTGATATAGGTGGGATTCAATCCTATGTTTCCATTACAAGCAGCCAAAAACCATACCACTGAGCCAATTCATATTTGATGATATGAGGCTATGTTTGGTTTGAAGGAAAAGATAGGGAAAGGAATGAAAAGATAAAGAAGTTATACAAGATTTGTAAAGATTTTCTAATTCTACCTTTTTCTTCAGACCAAACACAACCTAACTAAATTAGACTGACGTATCCCTGTAATACGCTACTTTAGACATATAAATTGTACTTAATTCATGTAAGCAGTCAGTTCGGATCATAATTGGTTTTGAAACTACCAAAACCAGACTCTATGTCGGGTTCTACCCGATTAATAGTTCAACAATATATGAACCGCTGAGTTTGACTTGATTATTTTACACGCCATTTCTATAATTTCATTGGAGCCTTTTTTTCCTACTGTCAGATTGGGATCTACTTAATATGTTGGTTTGATTTGATACCAATTATATGTGCTTCTTAATATGGACCCTAATCAACTAAGTTGATTTCCTTTAATTTGTTAGCTGATATTTACAGTGCGATAGGCTTTGATTAGTTAAACTTTGCATCCAACGGATGAAAAAAGCTGTGTAGAGTTGCGATTTGTTTTAGAGAATGAAATCAAGAATTCCTTAAAAAAGTTTCTATAATATATAGGCGAGAGAGAGAGAGAGAGGCAGATCACAGGAGAGCGTTTGGAGAAGTCAGAGAAGAGAAATGGCGACGGCTATGATGAGATCTGGTCTTCAAGCAGCACTTCGCAGAGGTGGACGCACCGTTCCTCCTAAGAGGGGTTTCGCTTCCTCTGCTCATCATGATGACGCCTGTAAGCTATTTATTTTTCTAATTGTTTTACTTGATTCTTTTAAACTGTGAAAAGGTTCAAATTCATTGTTACGTGGTTGATTTTGTTTCTCGATAAAATGCCCATTCCATCTGATGGATTAGGGTTTTATTTCATGTACAGGATTGTTTATGTTGTCAGTTAGATTTGAATATTATGTGCATTTCTGATTTTAGGTTATTCTTTTTGCTCGCATATTCGATTGAATAAGTTTCTTATGGATGGTTTTGTTTATCAAGTGGATCAATATATACCGAAATTCCTTGATATCTTTACTAGACTGTGGTGTTTGTAGCTTTGCACTTGATTTGTCTACTATATGTAACTCGATGATTCAATTCAAGAATTATGTTTTCGTTTGTCAGATGAGACGGCAAAATGGGAAAAGATAACATATGCCGGCATTGTCACGTGCACTATTTTGTCGATTTACAACCTTTCAAAGGGTCATCCACACCACGAAGAGCCCCCTGTAAGTTTCTATTCTCATGTTTCAATTGGCTTAACGTTTGTGTCCACGGAGCTTTGTCCCTAGGCGCCTGTTTTCTAGCAATATGTTGTACCAAAATGGATACCGGATGATGTCTTTCCTTCCTTTCCTTGTTTCCTTATTTATTTTTCTATTTTGAGTATTTTGATTGGTTAAGGTTTCTCATTCTTTTGTTTTCTCTATTTATATACGCAGCCATACTCATATTTGCACATTCGTAACAAGGAATTCCCATGGGGTATGGTTCATTCTATCCATAGTTCAAGGTCTTGTAATTTTTTGCCAGTTGCTGATCTCAATGCTATTCTGGAGTTATTGGATGTGATTCTTGCTATTGTGGTTATTCTGTCATCCTTTAACTCATCAATTAATTGCAGAATATAAGAAATCCATAATATGCAAAAAATTATTTCTGTATGGTTGTTCTTGATGGTTTGACTTATTAATATATCTGTAGTATTCTTTTCTATCATTTTTATGTTAATGCCATTGTTTTGATGTGGGATATCAGAACCATATTCATTGATTTTGTGATTCTGTAATTTAGTCACACTTCATTCTATTTCAAGGTTAGGGACGGAAGGTTAGCTGCATTATTTTGTGATTTGAGTTTGACAGTTTGGCGTCCATTTAACATAAGAAGTCAGGGATTGCTCACCCTTTTTCTTCGAGTTGGATGGCTTGGAATGAGCCAGAAATAGTTGGCAGAAGACTTGGTCATGAAGTAGGTTTTGGATGACCACTCTCTTGATGGGTATTTTAATGAAAGATATTGTATGGTTTTAATATGAAAATCCTAATAGAACTTTGCAATTTTGTACAGTAATAACTTTATTGACCCATATTTCTGAAGCCAAATATGAGCCTCTATTTTTTTTATTCTTTTCTGTAACATATAGAACATTATTTTCACGTTCATTCCTAAAGCATTAACTTTTATTGGAATGAGGCTTGTCATCATAAAACCTCATGGTTATGGTGGCAAGGCGACTAAAAATGATAATATAGCCTTGGGTAAATGGTTTTGGTGATTTGCCTATGGATTTTAGACACGTATTGTACAAGGGACTCGAAGTGGGACCAGGGGAAGTAATCTCTTCGTATGGATGTGTGGTGAGGAGAGGAGTTGAGAAATATTACTGATAGTTTTTTAGCTGGCCCCATATAGTTGGGTAAGGCTTAGTTGATGATGGCGATAAGGTATTAGATATTAAGTGGGTGTTAGCTCAAGGGTTAGATACTTGTTGGGATTTTCCCATCCTTGTTTTTGGTAAAATACTTGTGGCTGAATATTATGAGGTGAAAAACTAGGTCACTATCTGGAATCTACATTTTAGAAGAAATTTGAATGACTGGGAAATTGGATCCATGGCTGATCTCTTGCAGAAAATTCAGAATTTGAAGCCTTGCCTAACGAAGGAGATAGTAGACTGGGCTTTGACAGGTTAGGATGAACTCACCAGAAGAAAACGCTTTACCTAGCTCAACTATTAGGTAATTTATTTTCCTAGCTTGGACAGCAGCACTATAATTGTCTAGCAGCAGGTAATCTTAGCAGGATGGAGATGGAGTAGATAACAATGATTGTGTGCTATGGTCTGCAACTCTGCATATCTGGCCTTGGCCAACCATCCATTCTGGCACTGCCAATGTTTTAACAAGCTGTGAGTGAAGTTAGGGATTTTTATGGTAAAAGTATGCTTCCTAGATTTAGTTAAAACCTTCTTCTATGGCTGGTATCTGATTATCTGAAGGGGATGAGCAAAAGAGGTGTAGTTGTAATCTTTGGGGCCATATGTGTGAAAGAAATGCACCCATCTTGAATCTAAAATCAATTCTGATCAGCATTTTCAAACTTTCTACTAGTCAGTGACTAGTCAACCAACTGACTACAAGTATGAATCAACAACTATAGATTTTCCCATCCTTTGACAGCACCCATAAGAAGAAGTGATCTGTTGTAAGTTGAAGTGCTTGCTGGTAATTTAACAATGGATTAAACAGAATGGAATGGTGGAAGAGGATTCATGTAGCTGACCCTATATAATTGGGGTAAGGGCCGTAAGGCTTGGATGATGATGGTAAGGATTCATGGAGCCTTCAAATCAGTAGTATACTGGTATGGATTTGCCACAAAGGGGGCTGAAATAGTCAAGGTTGCATTCTTTCTTTAGAAAACAATGATTGTAACTCCCTATCCTAGGATAGGCTCTTAACTCTTTTATGTTTGCAAAACAAACACTGTAAACTAAATGTTCTATGTTATACTTTTCTGCATGGTTGTAGTCTAATTAACTTATTTATGGGATTGCTATCTTAAATATTGAATATAATTTTTTTCGTCATCTAGTCTGTGCCTAGGCAGTGATTAGGCATCACTGTCATGCTTCTGTGTTGGAGTTTTGATATCGGTTGATAATGCATGACTGAATTGTTAAACTGACTATAGGGTAATTTTAACATTTCTTGGTTGTGTGAACTATAATGCAGGTCCGGATGGCCTTTTTGAGACGAAACATACCGACCATTGACATCCAATCTTTAGTGGTTGTTTTTGGACATTAATGTTCATTTAGCAATCTCCTTAGACTCCTGTGGCAAGTTGCTTTCCGTGTTTATCTTTTGCAGCATAACAAAAATTGATTAATTGCATCGGCATGATTCTGTTTGTGTTCCTCTACTGGATTTTTTGAGAGTGGTTTTCCATCGTGTTCATTAAAAGCTTAATTAATTGTGTTCTGATCGGGAAAAAAAAACTTGATTGTGGTTGCTTGTGTTGTATGCGCTTGCATGTCTGTATATATGTATGTTTAAATCTGGAATTTGTCATCATTTGGCTTTACTATAACAAAGCTTCGCAATCACCTTGAATAGTGAGATGGCTCACATATTTTTTGATTGCATATAGAAGACACTCCTTTATAGCTATATATACACTACCCCTGCATGTTGAGCTGATTTTGCATGACACCAACTGGAACCACCCACATAGAAGCCTCCACGATCATTCCTTCAAAAACTGCCATCGTTATTTGCTTTTAACCACTCGAGTTTCGGCGGACATCACAAAAAGTTGCCATCTTCTGCATTACTGTTCATCTTAAGTCCATCCTGTAGAGTGTAGACCAAACGGGATTTCCTACTCACTTTTCTACCCTCCGTGAATTGCAGCCACACATCTCTAGGAAATCTGGGTTCCCTGTGGAGTGTGGACCAAAAAGATGTTAAGAGAAGGATTGTCATTTTACACTATTAAAAACATTATGGCAAAGGCTAGAAAGGTGAAAAAAAAATCAGATTTTGAATTTCACCACTGATGTTATTAGTTCTCATCCTTATCATTCCCCCTTAACCATGCTCGCAGTGCATGGTTGCATTTAAAAAAGAGCATGCGGGATAGTTTCTTTGCCCTCTTCCTCTGAGAGAGTTCGTATCTGCTAGACCCTCCAATAAAAAAGAGCCACACCACTCGATCAAAGAAAATTCAAATTTAACAGTGATTAGAGATTTTACGGTTAGGGCGTAAAAAAATATTTTAATTTCCGTTTATTTCTTCTTTTGAGTTACATGAATTGATGGGAGAAAGAAACGGTGTGATCTTCTTCTCTCTACCCAAAACTAAAACCATTTTCAAAACATGGTGGGCAAAACAAAGTTTGTTGGGTGAAAATTCCAGTGATACAATCGAGGCTGGAATTACAACCGATTTTATTCGTTAATATGATTGTTTGTTCTTTATCAACCAAAAATTAGTGTTATAATGTGTGGGGTAATAAAGTAATTGCCATCTGCTTTATTTTGACCAAAAAAAACTAAGGTGGGGTGTTAATGGTATTTGAAAATTTGATTTTAAATTTGAGATTTGACATAATTGAATTGAATTTGGATAATTTGAATATCTAATCAGTTGAATTAAGATATCCTATTCATGTTGAATAGTTAATCGGATTCGATTTTGGATATGACCTGATTTGATTTGATAAATATTTGAATTTGATTGATAATTTAATTCTTATATATAAATATATAAGATATTTAAATGTATTATATAATAATTAAATTATATAATTATATATTTTATATAATTAAAATATTTATTTTATATATTTATTAATTACCTACAATAATTAATTGGTCGAATTTGAATCAAACCGAATATTTGAATATTTGACTGAATTCAAATACTAATATTCAATATCTGTCGGAAATCGAATCGAATTTGGATATCAGTTTCAAATTTAGATATTGCCTTAATTGGTTTGAATTCGATATGTTTACACCTCTAACTGAATGGGCTAATTTAGAAGCATGGAGCCCGAATTTGTTGCACATAGTTGCTTTAAAGTCGGTAAAAGTCTGGGCATTGTAACAACTTAGACTATGTTTGGTTGCATAGGTTTTCTTACTTTTTCCTCCAAACCAAACAAAGCCTTAAGGAAAGGGTAAGTTGATAAAATCTCGCTGTACTTTATGCAGTATACTATGTTCCAATTTACCATTCTGGCATGGTTGCATGTACACTCCTCCATTATCTCCAATCAGGGGGAAGTTGGTCAATGAGATTTTGATTTCCATTGATTAATAAACGCACGTTCTTTATCCAGATTTATATGAGGACCAGAGAAAGTTTATTTTCTTAGGTATTTTCATCTCCTAGGTGGGTAAAAAACTTTCCCACAAAGGGAGAAAGTTGCCAACATTTGAATGAGACAAAAATGTCCTTTTTAATATTGAAATTTTATGGCTAAAATGGTCATTTCTTTATTTATTTGGCAAATAAAAGAACATGGGTAAATACACTTAACCGAGTAAAAAACACTTATCTGAATAAGTGCATTTACTCAAGTAAATAACTTACCAAAACGCGAACAAAGTCTTAATGTCATTATCTCAACATTTTTAAATATCAAGATTGCCCTTAAATGAAAAGTTGGAAGCCATGTCAACATAATTGGTATCAAAGGGAAGGGCAAAATTGAAAGACAAGTTATCATTCAAATGGTCAAAATTAGTTATTTGGATTAGTTTGCCACTTAGCCCAGCTCGATGAAGGGGGTAGATGCAATGATATATGAAGTTCAAAGGGATGATAGTATAAAGCACTAGAGCAGGGTACTGAGTTGAGGGTAAAAAAGTATAGTGAGGTTTCAACAATTTACCAAAATAATAATGGGGTTTTTATTGTTCAAACACATACAAGCAACATGAGGGGTTCAGGGAGAAATCTTTTGTATGCTCCATTCTCACCGTGTATTGAGTGAGAATATCAACGTGTCTTTCATCTCCAATTCTCCATCTCCCATCTCCTGATTTGATATTACTGCTGTCAATGAACCGAATATTGGTCCAAACCGACCCCATATGAATTCTTAATGTCTGGATTATCCAATCTTTTTAAATAGATTATCCAATCTATTTAATGCTTTGAACCATTGGTCTAATTTAATGTCTGGATTATCCAATCTAAATATGATTCATTGACACTTGTATTATAAGGGGTTTTTGTTGTTCAATTTACTCATACAATTCTTAGTTTCACCATGAGATGAATCCTGACCGTAAATGAATGTCAAATCTACGGATAGGATGCGACAGAATGCGATTTATTAAAGGATTACTAATATACCAGAAGGGCCATAATTTCAGATATATGAGGTGGTGTGCATTTTATTTATCCCTTTTATCTTTTGTAAATGAACTGAATATTCTTTCAATTCCACTAATCCAATATAAATCCATTACATGTGGATCCAAATAATTGATTTTGATCCGGACGAGTCGAACCCAAGCCCAACCCATTATCAGAGGACCTCGATGATTCGTAAAGGTGACAAGGACCCGAGATTTATCTAGAACTAGAAGCACTTAATAAGAAAGAAAGGTTAGAAAGAAAAATGAGAAAAAGGGTTTTGTTTTCATTGTTTCCAAGCACAAAACAGAAGTCCTGGATTCCCAGAAAATGGGATTTGTAATCTACAGTCGGTGATCGGGAGTCGGAAGTCGGAACCTATATATTCCTTGCTTCTCTTCTCTTCGCAAAAAGAAAAGAAGCGGTGGCGGTGTAGTAATAGACAAATCATGACGACGAAGCTTTTTGCGTCGAAGCTCCGCCAAACATGTAACAGAGGCTTGTTATCTCACCTCCGAACACTCTCCGTCGCAGCTGCAGCTACTGTACCAACCTCATCTCCCCTTCCTTTTCAAGGCCAATATGAGGAAGTAGAGGGGGTTACAATGAAAGGCGTCAAAATTTCCGGTAGACCCCTCTACCTGGACATGCAAGCAACTTCCCCTGTCGACCCTAGGGTTTTGGACGCGATGCTCCCTTTCTATCTCTCACGCTATGGCAACCCTCACTCTCGCACCCACCTCTACGGCTGGGAATCCGACCTCGCCGTCGAGAAGGCTCGAGCCCAGGTGGCTGCCCTCATCAACGCCTCTCCCAAAGAAATTGTTTTCACCTCCGGCGCCACCGAATCCAACAACATCTCCGTCAAAGGTGTCATGCACTTCTACAAGGACAAGAAGCGCCATGTCATCACCACCCAGACCGAGCACAAGTGCGTCCTCGACTCTTGCCGCCACCTTCAACAAGAGGGCTTTGACGTCACCTACCTCCCCGTCAGCTCCGATGGTATACTCGACCTCGATCGCTTTCGATCTGCTATTCGCCCCGATACCGGGCTCGTCTCCATCATGGCTGTCAATAACGAGATTGGTGTCATCCAACCGATTGAAGAAATTGGCAAGATTTGCAAAGAGATGAACATCCCTTTTCACACGGATGCGGCGCAGGCTCTTGGCAAGATCCCAATTGATGTCGAGAAGATGAATGTGAGCTTGATGTCGCTCAGTGGGCACAAAATTTACGGACCCAAGGGGGTTGGGGCGCTTTATATCCGCCGAAGGCCGAGAATTAGGGTGGAGCCGCAGATGAATGGCGGTGGGCAGGAGAGAGGGATTCGGAGTGGGACTATTCCGACTCCATTGGTTGTTGGTATGGGCGCTGCGTGTGAGCTAGCAATGAAGGAAATGAAATACGACGAGAAGCGGATTACTGCATTGCAGGAACGGCTGCTGAATGGAATTAGAGCTAAGCTTGATGGTGTAGTGGTGAATGGAAGCATGGAGAGGAGGTATGTTGGTAATCTAAACCTATCTTTCGCCTATGTTGAAGGGGAGAGCCTGCTTATGGGCTTGAAGGAGGTTGCAGTTTCTAGTGGCAGTGCCTGCACAAGTGCCAGTTTGGAGCCATCTTATGTGTTGAGGGCTTTGGGAGTGGACGAGGATATGGCCCACACGTCAATTAGGTTTGGAATTGGAAGGTTTACAACAGAGGCCGAAATTGATCGGGCAATTGAGCTTACGGTGCAGCAGGTTGAGAAGTTGAGAGAGATGAGCCCTCTATATGAGATGGTGAAGGAAGGAATAGACATTAAGAGCATCCAATGGGCGCAACACTGATGGGTCTACCTTTAAATGGTGGCAATAAAATTGCTGTTACAGACTTGTATACAAACAAGTATGGGCGCTGATAGTATATTGTCCAAATACATGTTAGAATCATGCAAAGCCTATGATCTCCAACTGCTCAAACTTTATGGAATGTTCATATATTTTATCCAGGTTTTCCTTTTAAGTTAGCCTTGGTCTTCTTGCCTCCATGAACAGAGTTTTCCTACTAAATCACTGCATGGTGGATTGCTATTTCTATATTTGCAATTTAATTATTTGTATTCTACAAGCACTTTTTCAGGCTGTGTTGGCATAACTTGGATATTGGCAATCTTAGTTTTACTTTGAAGATACTCAATGGCTATTATGCTCAGAGATAGGATTGAAATTTTAATCTAAGCTACATATTGTATATGAATGGTATGAATGAAAATATTGGTTCTTGATAGAGCAAAATGGTGGTTCAGCCCTCAATCTTTTTATCAGACATTTCTCTTGAGAAGAGGCCAACTAGAATGGACTTTGCCATGCTAACTGGGGACTTAGGGCTGAGCCTTTGTTAATGGACTGGAGTCATGGAAACATGATTTGGCTGTAGGCCACCATGGGGCAAGTAGTTTTCATTTTTCCCCTGAACAAATCAACATTTTAAGATGTGGAGGCATGATGCAAGGCGTTCCCCTACCTGGAGGGGTGAGGCGTAGTTCAGAACATAAGAGGCATAAGCCTCCTTAACACATGGAGGCGTAAGGGGGGATGAGGAGGAAGAAGAAAGGAAGATCTCATTTTTTAATAAAAATCTTTTATATTAAGAAGAACGAAGATGCATAACACTAATTGAAAGACGGGGGGGGGGGGGGGGGGGGGGGGAGGAGAGGTCTTGTCGAAGCGGAGGCGAGCGAGCGAATCGCTCACCCAAACTTTCTTTCCCGCTTCTATTTCCTTTCCTTCCCTTTTCTTTCTTTTCTCTTTTTTCCTTCTCCTTCTTTCTTTCTTTCTTTATTTTCCTTTCCTTTCCTCTCTTTTTTTTTCCTTGTTTTCTTCTATCTTTTTGTATGAGGTGTGTGTGAGGTGCATGAGGCGTACAACTCTTGCACCTGAGGCATATGTCCAAGGTGTTTTGTGGGGTGCCTTGCTCGGAGGTGCACCTCCAGGCTTCCGCCTTCCACACTTTTCAAAACACTGGAACAAATGAAGGAAAGTTGTTTCATTAATTAATCATTTTAAAAAATTTCATAGTTTTCTGTATTAATAAAATAACTTTGATCTATTTCTTTTATTAAAAAAAGACGTTCCTGTGAGGCTGTGACTGCCCACTTCTGACTTTTACTTAACTATTTTGGCATAAAGCAATACCAACTTGAAGCTGAACAATGAGATCTCTATGGATTATTGATGCCAAACATTGTTATGCAGTATTTTCCTAAGCACAAGGTGTATATTGACTCTATTTGAAAATCCAAAATGATACTCCGTTAAACATTACATATGTTCTTTGTTAGCATGAAGTCTTTTTAATATGAATCCTATATTTATCTGATAGATGGACCTTGAATCGTTTCCCATGCAGTGGCATTTTTTATATTTAAGCATTTAATTTATTCTTATTCTTCACCCATTCTTGGATGGGAATGCAGCAAAGAGATGCTCAATGCTAGTGGACATTAAAGTGAGGTTTGTAATATTCCATTGGAGCATTTTTGATGTTCCTAGAGCAAACCCTAATATGTGTGTGTGTGTGTTTTCTTTTCTTTCCCTTTCTTTTTGTTGTGTTGCATGAACTAACTCTCCAAAGTGAATGAAGTGTTTGTGCCAGACATGTTTTTGACCCTGACACTTCATAGATTCTTCAGGGACACTTCTATGTAGCATTTTCCTTTTAGTCCTTGATTATTTCATAAATGAACAGCTAACATAGAGTGTAGACAATGAATGCCATTTTCCTGTGGAACATTATTAAGTAACAAAGACAAACTTTTAGCTTTTTTCATTGGTGTATAATGTTAGGATTAAAAGAAATGAGCTATTTTAAGTGTATACTTTTCAATAGATGTTTCTTCAAGTCCTTATTTTTTGTACTGCTCAGTCACTCCCAGATGTACATTGGATTTCAATTCCTGTCTCAATGTCCATGCAAAACTACTTTTATGTTCATGGCGCACAGAAAAAATTCAGAATATTTCCAGACACAGCCTAATTGGTCAGTGAGATATTACAAGTCTAATTTTATTGTGATCAACAAATAATGTGTAGGGCTAGGAGCATCTGTTGAATTTATAAATTTACTAGCTGTGATGCCTGTGCAATTAGCGTGGTTTGAATGTCCAGCAATTGAAACAAATGAGAAAGCAAGTTGGAGAGGGAGAAAGGAGGATAGAACAGGAATTAGTTAAGAAATATATGGTGAAAGTGGAAAAAAATGGAGGATGGATTGACAACAGGACATATGAACTCTCTCTCTCTCTCTCTCTCTCCTGTTATAGGTAATGCATTTATTTTTTTCATACTTGTTCATGTTGATCATTAAATACCATGTCTCTGCTTGTACAAACAGGTTTCAATATATAGTGCATATGCTGTATGTGTTTCCCCCTGTTGTTGAGATGGAGTGGGGGTGGAGTTGGGGTTTGGGTTCATGAAATATTGTTTTACCTTTCTGTTTTGAGGATGCTATTGGATCGTTTTATGGTTTGGATCACATTCTTTAGGTGTATCCATCTCTAATACAGGTAAGCTGGATCAAATATTAATCCATTCCTAAATTGTAGAATTTTTTAAAGGTAATTGCAGAAAACAAGGCAATTTGTTATTATAATCTGATCCAATTGTCTAAGGTAAATAATTTTCTATTTATAATTATATAGAAGAATTTTTGAGGATATTTTCTCCTCCTTCGATGGTATTTGAATGGTTCAAAGTATTGATACAATATGCCCCATTTTACACCTATTACACCTATTCAAAGTATTGGGCGTATCGTATTGTATCTTTTGGTCTCGATACACCTATTTACAGGTGTTTCAGGACCCCCATTTATTCCAATAAAAAAGACTTAAAAACATTTCAAGAAATCAAGTTTTGAAAAAAAACTAAAAAAACATTAAGTGGTTAGTTTTTAGTACCGATACGCCCTTGCCGATACACGGGCGTATCGATACTTTGAACCTTTGGTGTTTGCAAGAAGATCTTATTGCAAATTTTTTCTTGGATGCTGGTCCACCAACTCTTTGATGGGGTAAGCAGATGGGAGTTACAAAGAAACTGGCTGCAAATCCTGTATACTTCCCCTTCCTCTCCATCTGTACCAACTCTTCCTCCCCCAAGTAGGGAGTGTGATTACCTGTTGCAGTTTGATAGCAATTTTAGAAGGTCGCTGCAACCTCCATCAGCTGCTGGAATGGGGGTACTGAGAAACTCTACTGGAGATATCTTGTGGGCCTTTAGTGGCCTAAAGGCCCAGTTCAAGCTGCAGATGCCTCCGAAGCAGAAGTTCGCTCTCTTCTAGAAGGACTAAGAGTAGCTAAGAGGCACCATTTCAGTCCATTAGCAGTAGGAGACTCTAGAGTTACCATTAAGTGGGCAAAAGATTCAGATGAAGGTCCATGGAAGCTAGCTCATTTCCTTGCAGAAATTCATGAGCTGTCTTCTCTGCTGAACTGCACCTTTAGATGGATTCCCTGGGAGACCAATAGAACTGCAGATGTTTTAGCAAAGCAAGGATCGGGAAGGGATTTTTTGTATAGTGCTAACTCTTTGCCATCTTAGTTTGTTACAGGCTTTTCTTTTTGTGCTTTTTTGGCCCGTTTGTACATCTCTTATGTACATCCCTCCCTCCTTTTTTTTGATTATAAGTTATCTTTTTTCTCTTAAAAAATTACATAATGTGAATTCATACATGTGCATATCTATACATTCTAGAAACCAGTAATGTTCTAGCTAGTTTGGATCTTGTTTTCTCAACTAGATGTTGCTTGTTCACAATAAGACATGTTACTTCTTTGGTTTTATTTGAGATAAGATACAAATCTAATTGAATTTGAAGTTTTTTTTTGGTCTTAAAATCCTTAAGATCCAAGATGAAATATGGATAGTCTATCCATGAAACGGGTTTATGGGATTCAACCATGATTTTAGCATGACATGGTCAATAGAAAGGCTATAGTTCAAAGATTAATTCTACTTGTATTTTCTGTTTTGTTAGTTAATGCTGTTTGTACATTGTCGTGTTCCTTGCACAGCATGGTTTTTCTTTCACTTTCTCATCTGTAAAATCTTTTTACTTTTCTAATAAACATTCAGAACTTAATTGGAATATGAATTTTAGTATGACTGCCAGAACTAGAATTCAAATTAAAATTTAATTATAGGATTGGCTCCTCCCTCCTTGAAATGCTAGAAGCAACTTTGGATTTTAGGAGTTCATCCAGGAAAAAAGTCAGGGGAGTGGGAATAGTTCATTCTTCTTTCTCTTTCTCTCTCTGCACTTGCATAAACTTAAATTAGATAACTTCTACATATGTTTTGATGTGCCATAAGACAGTATACCAATCAGAAGACTGCAGCTCTCTTGGTTATTCTTCATTGGTAGCGTACATTTGGGTTCCTAATAAAACATATGGAGCCTCAGTTTCCTACATCAGGCAGAACTTCAGGTTTGTACCTTTTTAATATCTAAGAATTGCTTGCCACACAGACACTTTGCAGCTCATGTACATCATTTACAACTGACACCCCCTAAAATGCCTAGTGGACTAAGTGCATATTGGGGCTTGCTTCACCCAAATGGTAAGCTTTTCCTAATATAAGGATTTGTAATTTTTTTATGTTTTTGTTTTTTGAGTTTATAATATTAAAATAGGCAGTTCTATACCATATCATTCTTTTTATTACTTCATAAACCAATCTGTTTTTACTATTTTCTTATTTTGTTAGGGATCAATCAACACACGACTTTGAAGGGTATGAAGACTAGAAGACTTAGAGCATCAAAGCTTAAAGTTGATGGCTTTAACTTGTAAACGAGGAAGACAAACCAACCATAGGTATGTTCTTTTGCTACTCCTTTTCTTTTTCCAGGACAGAAGTAGAGGCTCCACCCCTTCCCTTCTACTTTTTATTTTTCTTTTTTTTTTTCTGGCATAGGAAGAGTCCCTTCTACTTCTTATTTTTCTAGTTCTTTTCCTACTTTTTCTGGAATAGGAACAGGGTCTCTGCTCCTTATTTTTCTTCTCCTTTTCTGAGACACAAATGAGTTCTCCACTCCTTTGTTGCTTTTTAATATTCTTCTTCTTCTTAATAACTATGGTGAACATGTGTTCTTTTTAAGTGTTGTATTCTTCAAACATGAATGTGATGTCAAATATGTCACATTAAGACCCCCTTACAGAGTCTTTGCTAAGAATTAGCACTTGGATGTGAGTTGTAAGGAATATTTTTTATCCTTAAGACGGTGCTTTTCTTGAACATGGACCTATTTCTATATCATCCATTTCTATGGAATCTAAGGAATTAGTGTAGGATTTAGATCATTCACCACAAGAAAAAATCTGCTGCGGCCGTGGTCGCATGCAACTCCCAATGAAACGCTCCAGTTTTTGAAAGAAAAGTCAGTGATGTGATGTCTTGTCTTTTCTCTCAAACGCTGATGTGTTTGTTGCCATGCTTTCTTGCTCTCAATGTTAATGAGAGTTATATTTGTGCGCAACTTCCATCCTTTAAGGTCTGAGACTGGATAATTGGCTATCTATTTTGGACTACACTGGAAGTTGAAGGAAACTCTCTTATAAAAGGATGGACGAGAAGAGAGCAATCGGGTGTTTGGTTATATCATCCTATTAGAGAGGCTTGGACATCCAGAATGAACCCCTTGACCTCATCTACGTGGATTGAAAGATTTGCAAACTCCTTTGTTGAAATTTTGCAATGGAGAACATGTTGAACTGATTTTGGAAGGTCTTTACAGAGTACACAAATATTTCGTAGTTCTCATCCTCTTTGAGGTAAGATTGTAAATTGTCAATTCTTTTGGTAACTAAGGTTATTAGTTTTAGGTAATATTTTGAAACCCCCTGAAGTTTAGTAATTGCATTCACCCCCTGATCTTTCTGATACAGGTGCAAGTAAACCCCCTCTGGTAGAAACTTCTAAAAAGGCATGAAAATATCCAAAATACCCATGTAGTTAATATTGAGGCCGGTTTTCATAGAAAAAACAATACAAACTTTATGAATGACAAAAACAAGGAGAATTTAAAGTTGTAGTTTTACCTTTGAGTGATTGATATGAAGGGCAAACTTGGAAAATAAATCAATTTCAGCAAAGAGATTGGAAGGGTTTGTGGTAGTGATTCATATGAATAGAAAATTTGAAAAGTAAATATTTTTATTAAAAGTAACTGCAAGAGTATTTTGGACATTTTTATGTCTCTTTAGAAGATTCTACCAGAGGGGGTCTACTTGCAATTATGTCAGAAAGTTCAGGGGGAGGTGGCTGCAATTACCAAACTTAAGGGAAAGGTTTCAGCAACAACCAGAAACTTAGGGAGAGGTTTCAGCAATTCACCCTTAACATAGGGGAGGAAATGGTGACTGATAAAAAACAAGAGGCAACAAGACAATACATAACCATACCACCATAGATTTTCCTTTTAAAACCCCAGAGGAAAACGTGAACCTACATTTCTTAAGGGAGATTTCGACTTTCTACTGATAAATTTTTACATTCTATAAGTGTTTCTTTCTCCATAGAGTAACCTACTTGAAAAGAAAGAAATAACTTCCAGCCGAGCATACCTGGATCCCAACAGCTGGCAAACTTGGTAACCATTGTGCTAGCTGCTTGGTGAGCTACACCACCAAGGTTTTAAGGGGCTGTCAAATACTAGATATTTTTGCTCTAAGGAGGCGGCAGACTCTTCAGAACGGGACTGCTCCACAGAATAGGGTAATCAACTCAATTCTGATGGGGTGCTTTTTAGACAATCCTGGACTTCTGGGTATTGGTGTTATTTACAGAAGGGCAAATTTCTTAAATTATCCCTATTGTTTAACTAATTGATTAATTTTATTTATACTGTTTAATTATTGTCTTAGAATATCCTTCAAGTCTTTTGACAATTGACCAACTCTACCCATATCGTTCGTTTAGTGTTAATGTTCTGCCAAAATCCATATACATATGACACCATATATATATATATATATATATATATATATATATATATATATATATATATATATATATTTTAAAACCCAATATTACACTCCTTTTTCTGTAAATCGGGTAATATTATCCTATCCCTAGAAGAGTTGTCCCCGACAAACCCTTTCTACCTCCGGCTGCCAGTAAGTCCCCTAGCACCAGATGAAGTGGTGCCATCACCGGCGGTGTTGATCAATCAGTTGAGTCCAAAATCGGAAATGTATGGTTGAAATGGCTCTGTCATGATATAGTGTCTTGACTAGAACAAACTTTGAATATTGAAGATGATGGGCAAGACACGGGAGAATTTGGGCTCAACTGGGGTTTTCAAAATCATCTCGAATTGAGGGTTGGTTTTCAGAAAAACAAAGAAGTTATTTTCCAATTCCCCATTGCTGGTTTGATCGTCCAGTTTAAGACAAAGATCCAAGACAACGAAGGAATCCCCCCAGACCACCAGAGGTTGATTTTTCCTGGAAGCAGCAGCTTGAGGATAGCAAGTCATTGGCCGATTACAACATCTAGGAGTTATTCGTTTGAGGGGAGGAATGCAAATTTTTGTTGAAGTTGAGAGCTCTGACACGATTAACAAGGAGGGCACTCCACCAAACAAGTAGAGGCTTTTTTTTCCTGGGAAGCAGCTTGAGGATGTATGGACTCTTTTGCAGACTACAACATTCAGAAGGAGTGTTGTCAGAGCTCTTCGGGCATTCCACGATACCAGTGTCGTCGCTTATTCAGTTCAAAATATTTCTCGGGTAGTCGAAAACAATGGAGTGTCCTTGCTGTATTCATCACCGACGAGTCCACCAAATCAGCAGAGGCTCATATTTTCTGGGAATTCACATTGCATTTGGTGCTCTGTCTTCGTGGTGGGAATGTGGGATGCGTGACAGCTTTATGACTCGCAACGAGAGATGGCAAGATAATGATGCCGGAACGGTCTAAATGGGACTCAATGGCGGACGAGGTGCGGTGGCTCGAGAATATCTTGCAGATTTTATCAGTCTTCAAATATTCAACCGTCGATAATATTTAGTTTTCATTGTTGGTCTCAGACAAAATTTGATACAATCAGAACCACTTGACCCTATATTTGTCAAAGGAGATGATTTGCGACAAAGATTCTCATTAGAGGAGATTTTACGCTTAATGATAACTCCTGCGAAGTTCGCTTAATAGGTAGCTTAAGAGCGCTATTTGTTCATCACTTGAGGAGGTTGGGTTTTTTCGTAGGACCTGTTTGGGTTCAATTCTAATTGAAGACGTTGAGGAGGAAAACCCACACCTGCCCACCACAATTTCTAATTTCGAGAAAACCCCACATTTATCCACAAGAGCTGCTGATATTTCTCTCCAAAATAGGTAATCTTTGGCGGGACCAAGGGAGATCGTGCGAATAAACTCTAGATCTGGTTCAATCATGCCAGATCTAAGCCTACCTTCGCGGAGAACACCGGTGGTGAGGTTTGAATGACCAAGGATGGATGGATTCGGTGGTGAGATTTTAATGGCCACCCATCAAATGGAACATGAGAAAAACAGTATAAAAAAAAACAAGAATGAAGAGATAGTGCCGGAACTACACTTATTGTTCGATGGGAATACCGGAGATGTGACCATTGGACGAGAAGAAGGGAGGTGACGATGTCTGTGAGAGGGGTCTCGACAAAATTTTCTCACCTTTTTTCCTTTTTCAGCGGGGTCTCACCAAATTAGTGCGACCCCACTTATTGATTTTTGGGAACTCGCGTTCCTGGTGTTTCTTTACTTTTCCTGGATTTTAATTTGAAACAAACACAAAGAAAAAATAATACTATTCAAATATGCTTCCTTTCCCATTCGTTTCTCTCGGAAACCAAACTAAGCTTTTAGGGGCTGATAGGGGAAGAAAAGGTTCTTTAGAGTAAAGATTATGGCTCTTCATCGAGAGCAAATGTTGACCTTTCCTTCTGGGTGGAGTAGATTACTGACATGTGACTATCTAGTTCGGATTTAGTGCATTTGGACTCGAAGGGATTTTTTCTTTTGAGTCCATCAATATTTTAACACGTCATTCAGTGTTTAATTGACCATCACTTACAATGGATTGAAAATTTATTACTTATAAAAATATTTTTAAATTAAGGTAATGCTGAGAAAAAACTTATTACTTATAAAAATATTTTTAAATTAAGGTAATGCTGAGAGAAAATTCCAATGCCCTCGTTTTCAGATGGAAACAGAAGTTGAGATGTCTATCATGGCGGAAAATAGAGTGACCGATGTAGGCAAAGTAATCAGGATTAACACTGCTGGCACATACGAGGTCATAGAGGATGATGTGGTAGTGCTAAGAAAAATAGGGTAGTATGCACTACCAAGATGATTGATCGGTGCCAAAGCCGTAGGCGAGGACGAAGATCTTGTCGCCGGTACCGGCAACCCTGACATTGAGGGCTTCTAAGAGTGTTTTTGTTGAACGGAACCATCTATGACTATGATTCTACGAGAAGCACTCTAGAGTTAGCCTCTTCTTCTTCTTCCCCATCTCCCTCTCTACAGCGCTCCTCCTCTTCCGAGTTAGGCTTCTTCCCCTCTTCTCTTCCTTCCTCTGCGGCAGAAGAAACAATTAGGGTTTAATCCCCTTCCGTCACGACCAATTACAGTTAGGGAGCCTAGGTACAGGGTTTATGCCTCTCTCTCTCTCCCCCCCCAAAAAGACAACGAAGAGAGGTTGCTCTCTCTGGTGAATGATTTCTCCAATTTATTGAATGGAAGAATATTAATTAATCGAGAGAGGGTTTCACACGATCTTACGCTTTTGCTTATAAAAAAGGAGAGAAACCTTTCTCCTTTCAACAAAGATTGCTAGCCGGAGTGAAAGAAGAAGATTCTCGCTTCTTTCTTATTTAATCCCTCTTTTTTTTTTTTGTTTAATGGTATTGAATTATGGAAGAGGGAATTCACCGTGCCAACCGGTTCCCCTTCTCTTACTTTTGATATGTCATGAAATGGTTGGAATCTAAGGGAAAATCCCTTCGAGTCCAAACGCATTGAATCTGAAGTAGTTGTCATGAATTGAGGAAGTTGGACACTCAGATCTATGTGGAGTTATATATAGGATTGGTTTTACTTGTATACTTTTTTGTAGGGCTTCTAGCCGATAAGGCAACTTTTTACTCTTTATATCAATTAAATTAATAATTTTCATATAATTATTAAAATAAGATAACTTTTTTTTATCAATTAAGAACACTACTTAGTACTGTTGCTCGTCTTTCTCTGCTAACAAAGAAAGAGTACCCTGTGCCAAATTGAAAATCTCAGGATCTGGACATCGACCTCCCTGAAGGTTCGAAAACACAGACAATGAGAATCATGAGAAGAAAGCGGTTTCATTACTTGAAGGTCACAATGGCGGTGGAGGTTTGGAGGTTTCCATGAGAGAGAGAGGGCGAAGCGAAGCCATAGATTGTGAGGAGTGCAGTTTTGTTTTCCATCTCATTGACTGCTTTGAGAGAGGAGAGAAGAGAAAAAAACAGGAATGGTTTCAGGGAAGTTCATTTTAGGTGGTCATCACCGAGAAATTCCTGATTTTCTGGTGTTGGAACAGCAGTTCGGAGAGGAGGTCGAGGTCCAGATCCTTTTTAAGTTATTTTCCTGAAAATAGGAGTGGTTTCAGGGAAATTCTTTTTAAGTTATTTTCCTGTTTCAACTGTGTTTTCGAACCTTCAGGGAGGTCGATGTCCAGATCTTGAGATTTTCCAAGATTTTTACCATCCTTTATTTCTCCTTTTCTTTTCTTTTTTTTTTTTTTTATGGTGATAAACGGTGCGGCTATATCGATTCATCTCTTAGAACATTAGAAGTCTTAACTCTTCTTTTGGCATAGGGAACAAGAGTGTGCAATGCCCTTAATTGATATTTTTTTTAAAAAAGTTATCATATTTTAATTATTATATATAAAAATTGTTATTTTTATTGATATTATGGACAAAAACTACTCCGATTGCATATAGTCACATACGGTACTCGTTAGTGCCCTATGTGACTATAACTAGCTTAATCGGAAACGAACTCTCTTGGAATGATAGGGCTGCAAATAAATCGGATCAAATATTTGAGTTCAAATCAGCCTCCCACAACGTCCCACAACACATTTTTGTCATGTATTGGGAATATCTCCTGATAATGACATCATTATTTTTGGGATTATCATCAGGAGATGTTTCCAATACACGGCGGGAATGTGCTGTGGGACGTTGTGGGGGGCTGATTTGGTCTCCAAATATTTATATCTGACCCCATAAGAAACCGAGAGATCCGATACAATATCCAGAATCTTTTGGAAATAGGCATTTTACATGGTACACTTGACACGTGGTTTACCATATTGGTATCTGAGAGTTTGGATCTGCTCCTCACAGCATTTACCAGTTGCACATTAGGAACATCTCTTGTATGTTATTATTCATAGGAGATGTTTCTAATGCACAGTGAGATGTGTCTGTAAAGTTGGTGTGAGGAGCAGATCCCAATTCAGTATTTGAAGGTATAGGCATGGGACACAAGTGAATTGGTATGAAATGATTGAGATCGGCTTCCATCAGGGCAAGTCCGTGCCCACACCGTTCCAACCGCTGTAAAGGCTGCTCGAATGGGCTGCATCTCTTCGTATAAACCAATGTAATAAAAAACAATCTGGAATTGAAACTGCGTTGGTCATTGGTTTTTGAATCAGTGGTTTGATCGTTTAGTCCAAATGGATGAGACCGGCTTCCATCAGGGCAAATCTGTGCCGACACTGTTCTAACAGCTTTTCGCAACCTTGTATTGGTAATATTTTCACATGAAATAAAGCATATAAATATAGAGATATTCTTAATGCAAAGTAGTAAAGGCTGCTCGTACGGGCTTTACCCTGACTGATGCTGAACTCTAAATGGATAAGCTCATGATACTTTAAAATTTAAAAAATAATTAAAATAAAAAAACCTGAAAATAGTTGCCTGAATCGAATGGATCAATAATTCACCATTGAATCAGTGGGTCATTGATAAATTCAACAGTTTTTGGGAAAATAACAGTTCAGGACTGAAATGGAACTGATACCCTGGTCTTGTTTCTGGGCCAAACAGTTTGATTGTCCAGGTCAATGATGATTTTAAAATATTGACGTAAACTATTAAAATGCGCATTTTTGTGTGTTTAATCATAATTCATAATTGTTTAAACCCTAGATTTAGTGTTATTGATATGTCTGTTGGATTTGATAAAGTTTTCCTAACATTTCCAAATATGTCCATATCTTTTCAGCCTCCCATGGGTATGTCCAATTTTCCCAAGACATAACCCTTGCATTAAATGAGTTTGTTGCATCAGTTATCAATTTAACCCTAAACAAATAAAATGTTGTTCCCTACGCCAACCCCACTTCTCCCGTACTTGTTTGTTGTCATCCATGGGGAGATGTCTCCACGGGGAAATAATCTAAACTCAACAAAATGTGTATCTGCTAACCTCTGTTTTCTTTCTTTCTTTTCTTAAAGAATTCCATCACTGGTATCAAATATAAGTGGTAACCAATCAACTGATGTTCATTCAAGGCTTTGTTTGATTCGCGGGAATAGGGGTTTAGAATGAGAATCAGAATAGGCTATTTCAATTCCAACTGTTTGATTGGGTAAAATCGGAATTCCATTTCCATTCTTGTTAGAATGATATTCTCTCATCCCATTTGAAGAAATGGTCATTCCTTACTTTTCCTTAAGAATGAAATCTCATTCCTGCTGATTTTAATTTTCATACAGACTATGGAAATAGACCATTTTAATTCCGAAGGATTTTGATTCCATTCCAATTTAAATTGAAAATCAAATGGACCTTAAATAAATAAATGAGATTCTGATTAGTCAAAGTTGTTCAGGTATCATACCCTTCCTTCGGTATCATGGAAATTCCTTTCTTTTCTTGGGTAATGAAAAGGCCATTTCATTCATAAGGAATGCAATACAATGAAACACCCAAGATAAGCTGAAAAATTAAAACAGCACAGAGAAAACCAAAAAGCAAACAAGTTACAACCAACTACCCAAGGGACAGAAGTTTGATCCAGATGAATTAACTCCCTAAGCGAAGTCCCTTGGAGATCCCATCCAGACGGCACAACTACAAACCCGTCTTATTACTAATTTTCCTTTTATCACCTCAGATTTTGTGCGAGGTTTGATGGGGGGAAACAATTAATTTGATGTTCTGAAAATTGAGGAAGCATTGTGGCAACAACCCATCAAAATAATTGGTATTGTCTGGATCAAGTTTGGATTGTGTTTAGATAGTTCATATATATTTTCTTTTATTATATTTTCTAAAATTTCAAAAAAAAAAAAAAAACCGAAGTAAAACATGAAAAAAAAAACACTTCCAAATCGTCTAACCTGTGTTTGTTCAACAAGCCTGACGAAGGCCACCGAGCCCCTAGCGTCGCCCAAATTTTGAATTGTTCAAAATTTGGGCTTTGAGCTCAGTTTGGGCCAGACCCGAACTTGATGTTCAGGTCTTGCTGTTGGGTCTGAGTTGTTTGGGTTAACTTATTCCGGCCCAACCCGCTCAAGTTTGCACCCTAAAAAAATCCATTTGAAATTTTCATTTTTTGTCTTATCGACCAATATTATTTTAGCTGGATGGATTTGGAATGAAGTGGAGACTCTCTATGTATTGCCAGAGAAAGACATCTTTACTGGCAAGTAAAATTCGAGCAGGACTTGAGAAGAAAGCTCCAGAAAACTGGAAATTGTTATGAGTGACAACTGAACTTGTAGGATAGTAAAAAGACTTGAAGGATACATTAATAAGAAGAGATGTGAATATCAATTGAGGAAGGGGCGGAAGAATTACTCAGAATCTGAAAAAAGTAGGGGTGTAAAGCAATTCCAAAACAGTTGTTCCGAGTAGTAAGAACAGTTGCTGAGAAAGGGATTTGGCAAGGGAAAAGTGGACTGCAAATGGTGCAGGCTGAAATTCCCGATATGGACCACATCCAACCATCAAATGGGGGCCCAAATTTGGTGCAATTGCAAAGTCCACAGTCCACAGTCCACAGACGAGATAGAGCCAGAGAGGAACAGGCGAACAGCACAGGCAAATAACAAATTGACGTACCGCTTATTGCTGAGCCAAAACATACACAAGGACGTTACTGTTACTTTTCACTGCTTATTGCTGAGCCAATTTTTTTTTTTCCTCGCCGGCAAAATTATGGCTGTCCACAGGCTCAGAGGCTCTCTCTCTGCCGTGGCCCGTGGCGTGTGTGGACTAATGCGTCATGTGAGGAGAGCCGGTGATGAAGATGAAAGTCATGAAGGAAGCAGCTATAGCCTATAGGCCTGGCCTAGCCTATGGAATAGCTTGAGAGGAGGGCCGCTGCAAATTGCAAATGTTGATTTTGGCCTTGGGGTCAAATAAACTAACCTCCCTTTCTCCTTTCTTCTTCTTCTTCTTCTTATCTCCTCTTTGGTGGGAGGAGCCTACACTCCAAAGGCTGACCCAATGATACCATGCCAACTCATTTAGTTTTGATTTGGCATTTAGCGGATAAGGAAATTACTGGAAAAGACATGATACTGCTTCACGTGTAACATAGTTTATATAGCAGTAACAGTATTTTTTCCACCAATTGATTATTGATTATTGAATATTGAATATTGATGGTCCTCCACCGTCCTTCCACAGTGGGGGCATGCAGAAGTGAGGTCCCCAGAATGGTTTGTTTGGGTGAAGTAGGGAGCTTTTTCTACATTATTATGGGGGAATCTTGATCTTGTAGGCTGTAGCCAACCCAGAATGCAGGCCTGTATATCAAATAGGTGACCCATTATGTTAATTGTTAAATCATAAATGGCTGTCCTGTTCATCCTTCTACTTTAGAAGATCGCATTGGATAGTGGGAATCAAGGTGTGTACGTATTGGAATTTACAAATTTGGACATTTTCATATATGATTTATAAACATTTGCTATATTCCAATTTAAATGCTTTTCCTCATGAATTTTAAAAACGAACCGGTCAGGGGTCCGGTTACTGGTTCGAACGGTCCAATTGTTCGATCCGAACAATCGGCCTGTTCTGACAAAAAAGTAAAAAAAAATTTAAAAATTTGAAAAACGTTCAAAACCATTCAAACGATTAACCAACCAGTTCAACGGTTTACTGACCAAAATCAACGGTTTTGGGAAAAAAGCAGTTTTGGAGGAAAACAAAACCAATCACCTGACCAGCTCCCGGTTTTTTCAGTCCGACCGTCTGATCCAGTCGGTTTTGAATTCAGTGCTTTTCCTTGAGTGTTTTTATAGTTCTACAAATGGCATGGCCTTGCACATCAATGCTTTTAAGTTTTTAACCCATTGTATTACCCAACAAGATATTGGTTCTGTTGATGACTCATGGACCCATACATATGAACCGTTCACCTGTCATATGATCATATCCATTCAATGGGTTAACCTTTTTTTATATAATTAGAGGTAATTAGGTGATTATCATGAGTTGAGTTGGGTTGACCCTTTGACCCGAGGACTCCGAGCGGGTTTTAAAATTAAGCAAAATATTGAAACTAATCAATAACCAACATTACTAGAGCAAGATGGTAGGCAAGTTAGAATCAAATCCTTCATTCATTGGCGTTTTGTGTGTGTGTGGGTGGGTGGGTTAGGGGGGTAGAGGTGGCAAGGAGTTGAGCTTTTACGAGTTGTTTGAGCTTGGTTCGGCTTGGTTTCAGCTGAGCTCGAGCCCAATTCAGTAGTTCAATTGTTAAACGAGCCAAGCTCGAGCCTAGTAGAGCTCGGCTTGTGAGACTCGTGAGCTAGTTATATATTTGATATTTAATATATATATGTTAAAATTATAAAAATAATATATAATAAAAATAATTATAATTATTAATTATTATAATTCTTAATTTTTTAAATATAAAATAAAAAAAATTATATATAATTTTTATTTTTATAAAATATAAAACGAGCCGAACTGAGCTCGAGCTCGAGCCTTGTAGAATAGTCTCGAGCCGGGCTCGAGTCTAATACCATTCGGCTTGGCTTGGCTCGAATCCACCCCTAAGGGGGGGATAGCCCCCTTTGTATAGTGAAGCTCCTATAGTTAACCCAATAAGGTGAATGAATACTTTAATAAACTTAATAGTAAATAAATGAGAAAACTATAATTTTTTTTTCTAAGAAAAAGAAGAAAGTTTTACGTTTCCTACTCCTCTCAACAATCTAAGTGTGAGAGACATACAAGTTTTAAAATTTGAATACTATTAATTATTTAGTTGGTTGTTCATTCACAACAATCACTTGTATGATGAAACCACAAAGCGTTTGAAATAAAACAATAAATAAGAGAATCCAATGGTAAGAAAGATAAAAGAAATCCAAGCAAAGACAAAAAAAGATGTTAAAAATACAAAAAAAAAAAATGTATGATTCAACAGAGGTTCAAAATTTTATCATGTATCGACCGATACATATCATATTAATGAATCATCAATATGCAAAATATAACAAGTTTCGGGATAAGACCTATTTGAGGGGGTAACCAGGCCTTTAGCCGATCCCCCGAACAAATTTTGAAAAAAAATATAAAAGAGTATTGATACAAAGTCCGATACACCCAATTTGGCATATCGGACTGCATGATACTTTGAACCTTGGATTCAACCTTGTTGCCTATATATGCAAGAAAGGTAAAACTGTTTTTACTAAAAAAGAGAATGAAAAAACAATACATGGTACATTGTGGTTTGTAACCTAAAACCTAAACCAACCTTTTAATGCTCGTACATTCTTCCTCCTTTCCTTATCTCAACCCAAAAAACGAAATAAATAACCAATTTTTACAACAAGAGCATTCCCCCCCTCTCTCTCCAACAAAAAGCTTAAGCCTTACATGCAAATAAATTTTTTATATATAAAGCCATCCTTAACCTAAAGAGGGATGTAACATAATCCAATATATAAAAAATAAGACACAAAACCCAACACTGTTGATATTGTTTATGAGAGATTATATTTATCTAGCTTTATGTAAAATATATAATAAAAGATTTTTGTTTCGTTTTTTTTTTAATTCTTTTCTTTGAAAGCCATATTGGGTTTTTTTTTGCAAATAGCATCATTAATAATAAAGTAAAAGAATCTCCAATAAATTTAATAAATAAACATTTTGTATAATTGATTAAAAATACAATAAATGAGCTATTTGTATGGTCTATTGAGTTGAAACCTTTTCCGATCAAGGGTGGAAAGAAGAGTTTGAGAACTTCTTCTTAACAACAACAATAACAACATTGATAATAATAACAAAAACCATAGATTAAAGAAATAATAGCATTCTAGTTTATAAATCAATAATATTTATATGCAAATCGAGGAAATTCTTCGCTCCATCCTTGGTTCCTCAAAAAAGTTAAAAAAGAACAACACTACAAGACACTGGGGGATGTGGAGAGAAGAATTGATTCAGGGAATGGGTGAGGGTGATACTACTGAGTCTGGTCAGTCTGATTCAAGGAATAATTTATGCAAAAGGCAGCAGCAGCAGCAGCTGGCTAAACTGGTAAAGTTGATGAACGTAGTTGCTATGTTCATTAAATCGAATCCCACCTCCACCGTCTCTACCTTGTCTTCATCTTTCACTTTGTCCATTCAAGAAAATAAAATTAGGGATTTAATAATGTACGTATTTTACTGTGACGTGACACCAGGTGGTTACAGGAGATTTGGCTAGAGGTATGTACGGGTTCTGTGTCTGGATTCTCTCTTTCCATAAGGCCTCCTTCTCATTCTATTTCTTCCATGGAGTAGTGGCAGAGGGCTGAAAGATGGATGAAGACGGGTCGTCCGTGGGGTGGCCCGTTTTTTTTTTTTTTTTCTTTTTCTTACTGTCATGAAAAAGAAGAGGAAATGAGAAGCAAACCAGTGCTGGCATGGATTAATATGTGAATCTGAATCGCTGACTATGGATTCTATTATTTTCGCCACTTCTACAGTTCCACAGCCTTGTCGTTTACATCTGTATTGGGATTCGATATTTAATTTGGCCACCAAATCCCCTGTCTGTTTTGAGGGGCCAGTAGTTCGGTTCGGACTTCGGAGTTGGGACACAGATGACAGAGAGATTTACTTGTGGTAAAATGGACCCTCCTAAATCACTTGTTTCTTACTTTCGTGGAACATGCATGTGATGAAGTGAACCCAATCTCTCTGTCTGTGTTTGTGTGGGTTGGACCAAGTCCATCATCCATGGTGAGGTGAGTTGTTTGGGGAAGGAGTAGTTGAGGGTTGTGGGCTGCTGAGGTAGCTAGGGAGTGACTGAGTGAGGAGGAAGGGAGGAACTGTCTTATTCGTGGAGAAAGATACGATAGAATAGAGAATGAGATCTTTCACGGCGCTGCCGCTGCATGCAAAAGTCATAAGAATACATGATATGATATGTAGCGGTCACGTCTGATGCAAAAAAAGATTTCAAGGATGCGCGCATAAAAGGTCCCCATCATTTGATGGTAAAATGGTGAAAGCAACAGAACTGAGAAGTGAGAACCCCCTCCCTCCTCCCTCCTCCCACCACCCAGAACCCAGCCAAGACCAATACCCATACCGCCACTCATCTCTCTTTCCAGTCTCCACTAGCTAAACCTTCTTCTTCTTCATCATCATCTGAACTGATCACGTATCTCCTCTGCTTTCAGTTCAGACTTTAGAGAAACCGGCAATTAATTGGGCATGGAGCTGCTAGGTGTGCCATCAGGCGTTGCTTACTTATTTTGGAATTTGGAGAGAATTGCAGTTTCAGTATTATTAGCTAGGTTGGACTGATAAGACACTTCATAGGCAAGGCAAAGGGGAGAGGAGAGAGGGGGGGCTACTTCTCTATAATACAGTACCACCCAAACATAAATTAACAAATACGCCATCCCCCGTCTTCCCCTTCCCAAATCGGCAAATTTCTTAGCCTTTTTTTTTTAATTTTCTTTTTTAACAAACTGATTTTGAGTTTTTCTAAGATTACCAAATAAATAAATTATGGCCTGGAACGTATCGTGTTTGTTCAGGAATAAGGATTAATCTTCTTTAGACTATTTCTTCCACGTGGGCAGAGATGATGTGGCTAGTTCAGTTCAAAAACGCTTATTAAATCTGATAGGAACCCTCTGCATTGGCCATGTGTTCATTTTCCCTGTCCACGTTAAAGATTTCAGCGAGTGACATGTGAGATCAGACGTCCTAACGAATGCATTCAATTTTGTAATTCGAAAAGTGCGCGCAATCACATTCCCACATTGTACTATAATTGCAGTGCTAACACAAAGGAGGAGGGGTGTACTCTCTCTCTCTCTCTCCCCTTAATAGCAAAAGCTAAAATAAGAGCATCCCCTCTGGTTCTGGACTTCTGGTGTAATTAATAGACCAATAGCAACAGAGAAATGATGAGCAAAAGACATAGACGTATGCCCAATACTTGCGAAATAAGGCATAGATTACAGGGTAGTGATACCAAAGGAAGCTGCTACATGATAAAATTCTACAATAACAAAAGGGTCCTCCAGGGATAGCTAGACAGAGGAGAAAAAATATATATAAAGAAAAAAAAAAAAGTGACTGTGAGAAGGAGAAAGAATGATGCTGGGAAGTAACTTTCATATCCACAATTCGAATGGGTTGGGGTTTTCTCCTCTGAACTTTGTTCTTCAATCAAGGATTGAATATCATGTCACCACATTTGCACTTCCAGCTCATGGGCTTGTAGTTGGAGTTGTCAACTCCCCTGAAAAAGGCTACGCTGGAGACCTTGGAGGAATGTCTACTGCCGCTTCTGAACTGTGGGACTACAGGAACCTGAACTGCCTCACAGTGCCCACACGAGCTGCACCTCCTCTCGCATCTTGGAGGCCTCGAACCAATCTGTGCTCTCACAATCGTCTTCTCTTCACTGTTCATCTGTATAGTGAAGTAATGCAACCCAAACAATGTTAATAACAACTCAGTGAGAGCAAAACGAAAACAAAATAACAGAGCAAGAAAAGATGGGGCAACAACTCACTTGAGTATCCTCAACCAGTCTAAAAATCTCTCTACCTGCAATACACAGCACATGCCGGACAGGGAAAAACGTTAGACTTGCAAATTGCATTTAATAAGGAAGTTATTTCCACATTTCAACTGGCACCCACTAACCTTCAGCCATTGATCTTAACTGGGTCGAACTCGAAACCAGCAGAAAGAGCAGGGAAATGACAAAATGGCGATACATGTGCCTAGAAACGCAATTATGACTATAGCCCATATCAGACCGAGCGAATTGAATGCTAGACATGAAAAACAGAGGAGAAAAGGTTTGTGCTTGTTTGTTGAGATATGTTTTTTACAGGTGTGGGTGTGGGACGACGTTGAGAGAGAGAGAGAGAGAGAGAGTGACCCACCGTGTAATCGTGAATGCGTGGTTGTGAGTTGTGTGACAAAAGAGAGTGATTAAATAGAGCAAGAAAGAAATTGGAAAAAGTGTACTAAAATGGGGATGAGGAATTGAATGTCACTATAACGTCCAGTGGTGCTCTCTTTTATCTCCGTCCTGTCTGTCGCGATGAGAAGATGGAACGTCGAAGGACAAAGGAGTATTGCAGAGGCCTAAAAGAAAGAACGAAAGGAAAGGTACCCCGAAAACGGAAGAACCTCAACCTCGGATAATGAGCCCCCAAGCAACCCAGAAAAAAATAAAAAAAAATAGAGTAAAAACGAAAGAGGGAGCAGTGGCAGCAGCATCAGTAGGCTGTGGGGGTGGTGGTGGTGGTGGTGGCTGTGAGGCACCGAAGAGAGAAACAATAAATACAACGACCGAAATAGCAAAATCACAAAAACCCAGTGAGAGTAAGGTTCCCACATAAAGACATAAAATCACAGCTGTTGTTTTGGGTTTTCGCTTTCCTACCCACCCTGCCCCTTATTTTGCTTTCATTTTTGTGTTTTCTTGTTGCGGTTGGTCTGACCAGTCCCACCTCTACACGCTAAAGGCTAAATCCCATTTTCTCTGCCCCTCCTCTATCTCTATCTCTCCCCCCGATCCGATTGAGAAGAATCAAGAATCCCATAAAAAAAGAATCAAAATATGCGCATTCGACCGACGACCACTCCACTCACTCGCATCTCATTCGATTGTGCTCTATCACATAGCCGTAGGAGCGAACAAAATCTCTTCTATTTCATATTTACTTGCATTATTAATTTATTACAAAGTAAGGGTGACGAGTCACAGTCAGAAAGAGCGTTCACGCTGAGTAAAAATGGGTGTGATCCCTCATCATCCCTCAATCCTCATAGACTAGTACTAGTGTTTTCAATTTGAAAGCTATTAGGTGTCTTAATTTTTGGGCCAATCAGTAACGAACACGGTAGGGGGTGGCACGGTTAACTCAGCGTGACCGCTGCTCCCGCACACCCTTCTTGCCTTGAGTTTATCTCTCACCGTCTTGGGAGAGGAGGAATATAATAATTTCCGAAGAAAGTAGGGCGAGGAAAGATGTCAGGTAGAGAAGAGCTGCTTTTGTTAATCGTAAATGGAAGTTGCAACAACCCCCCCACCTGAATGTGGTGGCAGCTGTTTTACCTGCTAACCTACGCAATCTCATGTGGATTAGAGCCCTCTTGAATCTTGAATTCTTGATCCTTGAGAGTGGTGTTGTTAACTTCTGTGAGTGTGAGAGAGAGAAAGGTTATTCAGTTAGGTGCTCTTTTTTCATGGGTTTGTTATTAGATTAGTTACAGAGAAAGTCGTAAAACCCCGAATGGACAAAAGCGAGAGAAAGAGAAACATTTATTGGAGTCCGAATCGTTCTAAAGGAATCATTATTGTGAATATTTTATTATTAAATGCGATTTTCACTGCAAGACATCAGAATATAACTTTTATCGCTAATCAACACATTCATTTTGAGGAGAGAGAGGGAGAGAGACAGACAGAAGCATGCACCACTTCAACATTGTTAGAGGGGGACAGATCAGTAGATCAGATAAAAAGTGAGAGAGGAAAAGAATTTAGAGATGGTGAAGATATCTAATTCTCCTGTCAGCTGTCACTAACAACGACGTCTTTGAACTTTAGAGGTGTCCCCATTCGAATGTATTTTGTTGGCATGTGTTCGTGAGTTCTCTTTCAATTGATATTTCTTCTTTTAAAGCCAGAAAACAACGAATAGGAAATCAAAACAATATTAACCTGCTTTGTCAAGTCTTTTATAGTTATATTGTAGTTTTACTATTTACTTCCCAATTACCAAAGAAGGATATCTACATATATTTATAATATTTATTTACATGTGTCCTCCAAGTAACCGACGGATTCTTCATCTTTTTTTTTTTGAATTTCTACTAACTACCATGCTGCATGCGCCACTCCTCTCTCTCTCTCTCCCTCTCCCTCTCCCTCTCCAATCTACATTTTGGGATTTGAGTAAGAGCAGCGAGATAGGACCATAGGTGGGGAAGTAAGTATCAAGTAGGGGTGGTGATCATGGGCCGGATGGAGCCGGGCCAGGGCTCGAATTCCTGATGCAGGCTCAGGCCCAGGCTGGACGGTTTGAACCCGGCCCACCCATTTCAAAGTTGGAATATTAGGGCGTTGGACTTTAGGAGGGTCGCTCTCGCTCGATAGGAGGAAATGCCATTGCCACCTAAATAAACGAAGTTTACGCAGGTGAGGATCCATCACCCATATAAGCCAAAGATGGTTAGACATATGCCATTTCATGTATTCCACCTTGTTCGGAGGACAAAGAAAACCAAACAGTTGCATAAAGTCGTTTGCTAACATATCTCAACCCATCTTCCAAAAAAATACATATCTCAACCTAATATCACTGGTTTTTCCTTATTCGGGATCGAATAGAATATACATTGATTGGTGGTCTATTGGCCAGTCGTTACAGTTTCCATCCAACATATTTAAGCTCTATATTTCTGGGTAAGGATCCTCCAACCACTACACTTTTTAAGGCTCATATAAATTTTTTATCAAACACCTGGAGTTTTTACTAAAACAGTAAAACCATCACGTATGTCAAATGATCACCGTCGTCGTAAGATAAAATGGTGATGAATAAAAGATATATTAGTTAGAAGAAGTGTTGCATGGATTATGCCAAATGGACGATGTGTCCATGTTGGATATGGATCAGAGTCCAACACCCCATGGATTATTGAGGACACCTCCATGTAGCATTTCATTTTTTTTTAAATCTCCTAGCTTATTTGACATAAATAACAGCTAATAACAAGATATAGTGTCATTCTTTGTATCAAACTTTACTAATTCTGTTTGTTTGCAGTGCAATTTCATTTGCACAAGTCCACATGCATGAAAGTGTGAAATGGGGAAATTGCAAATTCTGATTCACTTTTCCTTTGGGTTCTACTTTGCTTCAAGTTTTCTTTTAATTCATCTGCAATGCAAATAAATAAAATAAACAAAATCTGAAACAAAAATAAACAAAAAATTGCATTCATATCATCTGTACTCAGCATATTTTTGCAGCAGTGCAAATGGAATCGTATCACAGACCAGGCGAACAAAAGCAGCAAGAGGCGATCATGGACCAAGTCAGGCTGGGGTTAGCACCCATGATAAGGACTATAGCCCAGGCCTGGGCCTGGCTTGGTCTGGACCCTGGGCATGAAATATAAGCCTGGGTCCAAGCCAGGCTGAAATGACCATCCCTAAGCAGCATGTTTTGCAGGTATATAATATTGGAATTCAACAAATATGAACTGTTTTAGTAGGTATATATTTTGCCATATACACCTCCACAAGTCTATGTTTTCTCACTTTACTAAAGTAGATAATTCCGATTCCTTTGTGTGTCCATGTCCATGAAACACTACTTAGAAGTTTTGATGTGCTACGAGTCTGTATGGTTATCGGTAACATTAAAGGAAAAAGAAACACAAGTGCAAGCTGAAGTCTGCTGTAAAATACTAAAGCCATGTTTGGTTTGAAGGAAAAGGTAGGGAAAGGAAGGGAAAGACAGGGAAACCAATACAAGATTTGTAAAGGTTTCCTTGCCTTTTCCTTCAAACCAAACATAGCATAAATAGAAAATTAATCTTTGGGGAAAAAACTACATACTGTTAACATCCATTTCGACACTGTACAGGGAAAGAAAATTAATCTCATTCTTGCATATGCTTACATGAAAATGAATTGTGTGCATGTATATGCTTACCTCCATTTTGAGATAGTTTACAGCTAGAAGTAAATAAGATAGGTGTTAAGATGTATTACAGGAGAAAGTTATCAATAACATGGAGAATCACATCAGCACCATCAGAATTGATGCAGTAAGTCTTCACCTGTAAACAGAGTCACCACAGTAGCATCCTCTCTAAGTCATGAGAATCATGTAAGAAAAACTAAAAGCTCTGAGCTTTAAAAATAATCATCAACTGACAAATGCTACCGGCATTGTATATTTGAGGTCCAGGTACATTTCTCAAGTGGAAATGATAATAATATACTACTGGGACTTGATTATAGAGCAGAACCAGATTGAAAGGACCAAATAAGTGTTGGGAAAAAGAACAGAAATTCTAATTTGAAAACAAAGCCACTTCGAATTCAATTTTCTTCATGCAAAAAAACATGAGAGGTCCAAATATATAGACTTACAGCTGAACTAACCTTAGCTAAAAATAAGCAACTAAATTAGAAAGTGGAAAAACATGGCTCACTAACTCAAAATAGTGCCTAACAATTTGGAAGTAAATCACCCACTAAGTCCACTAACATAATGCCTAACAATTAGGAAGTAAACCACCCACTAAGTCTACTAACATAGTGCCTAACATTTAGGAAGTAAATCACCCACTACGTCCACTTAGTTTGAAGCACTATCAACACTCCCCCTTGCTTCAAAGCTTGTTACTCCCATCTGCAGTCTGAAGTACTCGTGTTTGGCACGTGGTAGTGACTTGGTAAGAACATCAGCTACTTGCTCATTGGTCCCACAATGCTTCATTGCTATTGTTTCTTCAGCAACCAGATTTCGGATGAAATTATAGCAAATGTCAATGTGCTTTGTTCTGCTGTGGAAAGCTGGATTTTTCGCCATAGCAATGGTTGCCTTGTTGTCACAAAACACTTGAGCTGCACCTTCTTGAACTTGGCAGAAATCAGCTAACAATCTCCTTAGCCAAACTGCTTGACAAACTGATGTTGTTGCAGCGACATATTCCGCTTCTGATGATGACAAGGCCACGGTCTCTTGCTTCTTTGAACTCCATGAAATAGCACCCGAACCAAGGGAGAAAACATAGCCGGAGGTGCTTTTTCTATCATCCAAGCAACTTGTCCAGTCACTGTCAGTAAAACCCAAAAGTTTGAAATTTGATACTTTTGAGTACCAAATTCCAAAATCAACAGTTCCAACAACATAACGAAGGATCCTCTTTGCTGCCCTGAGGTGATGCATTGTTGGGGTAAGCATAAACCTAGAGACAACGCTGACAAGGAATGCTATGTCAGGCCTTGTGTGAGACAAGTAGTTCAAACCGCCAACCATACTTCTGAAATACTTCGCACTCGCCATTCCAGTGCCATCATTAGCTATGAGTGTTTCATTCACATTCAAGGGAGTTGGAGCTGCTTTGCAGTTTAACATATTGAACCTTTTCAACAAATCATTAGCATATTTTCTTTGGGAAATAAAAATCCCATCTGCACTTTGGTTGACCTCCAAACCAAGAAAATAATGCAACAAACCCAAATCTGACATCTCGAATTTTTTCGTCATGCAAGACTTAAATTCCTCAACAAAAGACTCACAAGATCCCATATAAATTATGTCATCAACATAAAGACACCACCAAAAAATCAGAGTTACCTTGCTTCTTCACATAAAGTGTTGGCTCATTTTTACTCCTTTCAAATCCATTCTCCTGAAAGTAAGAGTCTATTTTGCTATACCATGCTCGCGGGGCTTGCTTTAGGCCATATAAAGCCTTCTTTAACCTATAAACTTTGCTGTCATCGTCACTAACAAAACCTTCAGGTTGAGAAACATACACCTCTTCATCAAGTTCTCCATTCAAAAAAGTGGATTTAACATCAAACTGGTACACAACCCAATTTAATTGTGCAGCCAAGGCTAGAAAGGTTCTCACCGTTTCAAAGCGAGCAACCGGAGAAAAGGTTTCTTCGAAGCCAACACCTTGCTGCTGAGAGTACCCTTTCGCCACCAACCGAGCTTTGTGTTTCTGTATAGTACCATCAGCATGGTACTTTGTTCTGTACACCCACTTGAGCCCAATAACATTCTTGCCTTCTGGTAGATTGATCAATTCCCAAGTTTCATTTCTTTCAATAGCCGACATCTCTTCTTTCATTGCGTCCTGCCAAACTTGACTTTTTGCAGCTTCATCATAACAAGTGGGGTCAGAAACATACAAGGCAAAGCTACATGAAGCATAAATATCCCTCAATGATCTGAATTTTCTTGGAGGTGTTTCACTAGAGGAACTTGAAGATGAGGACTGCAAGCTTGTTAGAGTAGATGCGCTACTGTTGCTGGGGGGAGATGAGTAAATGGTTGAGTTGCTGCTACCAGCATATGGACTAGCTGGTTCTGGAGGTTCTGTCACAGGAGTTTTTTTTTTTTTTGATGAATTTGTCACAGGAGTTATACTAGCATCTTCTGTAACTTGTGGTGTTGTAGGTGTTGCATTGTTGTTGTTCCAGGCCCAAGTTTCTTCTTCATTGAACTTAACATCCCTGCTAATAATTACTTTGCCACCCACAAGGTTATACAACTTATATGCTTTGGATTGAGGGCTATAGCCAACAAAAATGCATTTTTTTGATTTTTCATCAAGTTTGTTGGGGGTTGAAAAAGTAACCAAGGCATAGGCTATACAACCAAAAATTTTTAAGTGGCTTACCCGTGGCTTCTTATCGTTCCAAGTTTCATATGGGGTCCGGTTCATGACAACTTTTGTAGGTGAGATATTGAGAAGATAAATTGTTGTTGCCACTGCTTCTGCCCAGAACTGATTTGGAACACAACTTGCTTTCATCATGCTTCTTGCCATTTCAACCATCGTTCAATTCTTCCGCTCAGCCACACCATTTTGCTCCGGTGTGTACGGTGCCGTCAACTCCCTGTGAATGCCATTTTCTTCACAGAAAACATTAAATTCATTAGAGGTAAATTCACCACCCCTATCGAAGCAGAGCGCCTTTATACAATGCCCACTTTGCTTCTCCGCTAATGCTTTGAATTTCTTGAAAGTTTCAAAAGTTTCTGATTTGAATTTCAAGAAATACACCCAACTCATGCGGCTGTAATCATCAGTAAATAACAAAAAATATTTGCTTCCACCAAATGATTCAATACTCATTGGTCCACACACATCAGCATGTACCAATTCAAGACAATCAGAAGCCCTCCATGACTTGTCTACAGGAAATGAATTTCTACTTTGTTTCCCATAAACACAGCCTTCACAAAAATCAAGATCATCAATTTTTGGCAACCCAACAACCATATTTTTTTGAGCCAATAATTTCAGCCCTTTCACATTTAAATGCCCATAATGCAAATGCCACATTTTTGCATCACTAGCTCTAGCAATCAAGGCACAATCTCTGACTTCAGAGACTTCTAACGGAAACATTTTATTTTGTGCCATAGGAATGCTAACTATTTTGTGCCCTGTTTTCTTATCTTGGACAGAACAACAACCATCATCAAACAAAATAGAGTATCCACCATCCATCAATTGCCCAACACTCAACAAATTATGAGCTAAATTAGGAACATATTGCACATATGGAGGAGTTTTACATTACCTTGTGAGGTTTTGATGGCAATTGTACATTTCCCTTCAACTTGCATTTGCTTGTTGTCTCCGAGTCGAACTTCACTTTTCTATGACTCGTCAAGTTCTTTAAAAAGAGACTTTGTTCCAGACATATGGTTGGAGCATCCACTGTCCAGAAACCAAACTCCTTTGGAAGCATCATCAATAGGAGAATGAGCCATGAATAGCTTGCTTTCCTCTTCAACTTTCTCTGTAAAATTGGCTTGTTTCTGCTCATCTTTCTGCTTGGTCCAACATTCTACTTCTTTGTCCCCCAATTTCTTGCAATATCGGCATTGGATGGTGCTTTTGTATTGGTGTTGATCACCAAATTGGCCTCTTCCTCTGCCGCAACCACGACCTCGACCACCTCTGCTCTGTCCCCGACCTCCAGAATTTTCTGACTTTCCCTTGTAGGAAGACTCCCCCTTAACATGAAAAGCCTTCTCCTCAACCTTTTCATAGGATCTGCTCAGTCTAGCTTCATGGGCTAACAGAGAACTCATTAATTCATCAAAAGTATAACTAGACAAGTCCTTAGACTCTTCAATTGCAGCAACTACATGATCGAATTTTGAGGTTAGGCTCCTCAAAACCTTACTCACAACAGTTTCATTGCTAACACTTTCACCATATGACTTCATATGATTAACAATCCTCGACACCTTGGATAAAAATACTTGCACAGATTCTTTTTCTTTCATGGCCAATGTTTCAAAATCACAATGAAGAGTCTGTAATTTAACAGTAATTACCTTCTTGTTGCCCAAGAATTCTTGCTTCAGAATCTCCCATGCTTGAGTGGAGGTGCTAGCTGCTGCAATTCTTGGAAAAATTTCTTCATCAAGGGCCTGTTGAATGAGGAACAGAACCTTTGCATCCTTCTTACGGGTTTCTCGTAACCGTTGATTAGGCTCGGTTGGATTTGTGTCTTCAAATCCCTTCTCCACCAAGTCCCACAGCTCTTGAGACTTGAACATGGTCTTCATTTTGAGACTCCAGAAGTGATAATTTTCCCCTTTGAAGACTGGAATTAGGGGCAGAGCTGATGAATTGGCTCCATTGCTTCCCATGGCGGAACTCTCTTTTCTCTTACTTTACCCTTTGCCCAGATAAAGACCCAACTTGGCTTTGATACCAAAGAAATTGTTGGGAAAAAGAACATAAATTCTAATTTGAAAACAAAGCCACTTCGAATTCAATTTTCTTCATGCAAAAAAACAACATGAGAGGTCCAAATATATAGACTTACAGCTGAACTAACCTTAGCTAAAAATAAGCAACTAAATTAGAAAGTGGAAAAACATGGCTCACTAATTCAAAATAGTGTCAAACAATTTGGAAGTAACTCACCCACTAAGTCCACTAACATAATGCCTAACAATTAGGAAGTAAACCACCCACCAAGTCCACTAACATAATGCCTAACAGTTAGGAAGTAAATCACCCACTATGTCCACTTAGTTTGAAGCACTATCATAGTGCCCAACATTTAGGAAGTAAATCACCCACTACGTCCACTTAGTTTGAAGCACTATCAACGATAAACAGTACCCAGTCCTAGGGATTGTGGCTTGGGCTGTGCCCTAATCTGAATAAGCCTGAACTTGTTCAGAGATGCAGCTTCGTTCGCTTGCGTTGGGTAATAATATAATGTCAATGTATGGAAAGTGGTTTCTATGGATCAAACAACTTTTGTTCACTAATCAATAATAGGACCCCTATGATTAGGAAAATCTCTTCTTATTCTTCATACACTAGCGAATATTTTAATACACCAAGAATAGAAAAAGACAAATGTGTACTGGGGTTAGGATGGATTTTGTTGCTGTGAGCCCAACCTAACCTGATCTGTGGGAAATCTAATAAACCAAACATAAAGTTAGTTGGACCTGTCCCAAGTATCCTTGCCCAACCCTAATCAGGTGCCAAGACCCAACAAGAAATGATAAGAGGACTAGTTTACAGGAATAAACCTTGTTACTTAGCGTTCAGAAAGCAACTGGATGTCTTTGAATAGTATCTGTAACACTCCATCTGCTTTAGCTTCTCACTGGGTCAATTGAATCAGAACGTGTCTGTTTGACAGGGAAAAGTTACTGGTTACATAGTTCTAACCTAAGATGAATGAATGTATGGAAGTGGGAGCCGGAGCTGGGGTGGGAAAACAGAAGCATCAACTATGAGTCAAACTTGACTCAGACTTGATGAGAAGTTTGGCAGGATATGCCATGTCTTTCAGACATCACATGGGTCAAACTTAACAAGATGTTGGTCAAAGTAAATAACTGTTACCTCAAATTTATGGAGGCTTCTGACATCTATACAAATCAGATTTATTTTAGTGTATGTGATGAAATTGAGAAAAGAGAAGATACTTGCCTGTATGGTACTGTGTGCAAGAAATCTCTGTTTACTTCTTCTGAAGCAAACATCAATTCGTTCCCAACTCAGTTTTGTGAGACCTCTTATCATTGCCTCTACAATTTTGGCAAATAAAAAAAGAAACTCAGTTTGTTTTCCTTCTTTTGATAATTAAGAAAACTTTATTAACAAAAATATAAGAGAAGGGACAAAGCCCCTATACAAGAATAAATACGGAAAAGATTCCCTATACAACATCCCCTTCTTTTTTTTTTTTTTTGAGAAAATACAACATCCCCTTCTATGTATCAAAAAACTGTGGAATTCCACCTATTACAGAAATTTGAGAACCGAAACTCATCAAGCTCTCCTAAAATCAACTCGGTCTCTATTCCCGAGATTCAAGGCCCTGCATATGCAAGGCACATGCTTAGATTGGTACATGATTTAGGACCGAATAGAACACTCTGAATCATAACCCAAAGCCACCTATACTTCTTCACTTGAACTAGTGAAAGCTAATTCGAGAAATGGACAAGAAGAAAACAAAGAACTGAGTATGTGATATGAAAAAGGATAACAAGCAGTCAAACACTATTTATCAAATGTAAACATCTTTACTAAATGTTGGTGTGAAGTTCATTTTTATTTTTCTTAAAGATATTTGTTTCAAAATGTGGTGACCCAACCGATTAGCTTGTAGGTAATGGATCACTTTTGTTTTAGCATACATTTGTTACAAAAGAAATGAATAACATATGCTCAGTTGCATGAAAAATAAATAATTTTTAGTCTGTCAATCCGCTTTTTATCTTGGTACAGTTTTGTTACAGATAACATACAAATAGCATGTGTTTAGTCATATGAAGAAAGTGCTTCAGTTCAGTTGTAAATATATTAACAAGCAAACAAGGGATTTATTTTGACATTAATTGGATTCTAAAATTAAGTTTCAAGCTTACGAGCTGCAGTTGCAAACCTTCCATGTCAATAGTCTTGCATCCTTTTACAGCCTCTGAAAGGACTTCTTGCCCAGGACTGAATGTCTTTGGTTCCTCCACATTTACTATATGTGGATATTTTCCATTCCCTGCCAAATGCTTGCACTGGAAGAAAATATAATGAGCAAGCAGATGATGTATTTAATAATCTTTGCAGAAGTTGAAAATTTACCTTTGGTAGCTCATTCTTTCGGCGTATAGATGATGTACACCCCCCAACAAGGTCTTTGAACAAAGTTAAGTTATTGAAACCAAATCATACAACATTAACATAAAGATTTGTATCAACAAACCTAGATTGTCAAACCTGTTCAGTCTGCTAAACTGTTTGTATGCCTGATACTATTTTCTTGAGATTAAATGAATATCTAGATTACAAAATACAAATTTCCTAAATCAGGATACGATCAAAGCATGTATTTGCATAGGCAACACGGCGCCTGAAGGATTGGAGAGCAGATCTGAAGAAAGGAAGAGAGCTGATGGTTAGAAGACATTTAGAAGATATGCAGAACAAGTTTTAATAACTCATGATGCCTCACATGAATGGAAGATCTCCACAGTCATTGACCATTTGAAGAAGCAGAGGAGGACTTTTGTTATCACCATCAGTCAGGAATAGATGCTTTCCAGTTCTACTGAGAATCCATGACATATGAGATGCTGCTTTTTCCATAATATGAATACCACAAAAAATTGGAACCTGAAAAACAAACAATAAATAAATAAACAAAGCAACAAATTTTTTTCTGAAAAGGTAAGGTAAAAATTTTCATAACTAAAAGGCTAGAGCCAAGAAACAAGTACAAGAATCTATAGCTTCTATAAAGTGACAGTGAAAACAATAAGTAGACAATCTATAGCTTCTGCAAATAAAGCAACATTGACATAGTTTAAAAAAATATCCATATGTACCAGCATTCAAAATAACCATAATAACAGGAGATTCTTCACCTACTTTTTGTTTTTACTAAATTATAACATTCTATGTTTCAAATAATAATGCACAAATAGATATTGGAAAACAGTAATTTGTTGACTGATAATCAACTTATAATGAAGTGATTAAAAGCAATAGCAATCTTTAAGTAATGGGATGATGGTTGATATTTTAATTTGTGCTTCTCCAAATTTGATATAATGGTCTATGGTTTGGAGGTTAAAACAGAGAAACATGAGAAATATAGGACAAAGGAGGCCTTTCTTTCAATTGACAAAGTAGTAGTCCTTTGTAAAGTCATTCTATACTGAAGAAGGCTTACTAATCAGGTTGAGTAAAGAATTGATCAAAAAAAAAAATCAGGTTGAGTAAAGAGCATCTCTTATACAACCTACCCTTTACCTGCCACCTTGTATTCATAGTTTTCCCACAAATATTAGTCATTAAAAGTTGTGATCTTTTAATATAGTAATCTCAGAAAGAAGGTCTTTACTATTGGCATGTGGTAGGTGCCAATAGATTGCTATGTTAGATACTTAGGTTATTTAGAGAAGCTTCTAAATGAACTGACCAGCATAGCCACAGAAGCTGGTCTATGGTTTCTGGTAGAGGCCATCATGGGCCAGGGCCCCAGGCAGGGCTTAGCACCTATGATAAGGGCTATAGCCAGCCTGGGCCAGGCTCCAGGCCTACATGACTTTAAGTATTAAATATTAAATAAATACAAGCATACATATATACTATTTTATATTATATAAGACATGTATAAAATTTATATTATATACATTATATAATAATACAAAATATGATATAAAATATGTATTATAAGTGTCAGCTCTCCCTCTCCCTCGCCCTCTCCTATGCTTTAATTCCAATAAGTTGTTGCTTGATTCTAGCCATTCTTTATTTGAATCTTAATTTATTATTGTAGGTATTTCATTTGATTAATAGCTCAGTTTTCATTTCTTGGAGTAGCCCCTTGGATGCTTTAATCCTGCACTAAATTCTTTTCAACAAATAAATCTAATGGCCTCAAGCCTACAACACTAAGCCCTAATTTCTTCAAGGCTCATTAAGATTTTTTTTTGTAATTATTTTCTTGATTCTTAGCCACAAGTTTTTAAGCCATGGATACCTGAAATCTCCCATCTTCATTGTGAGATCAAATTCTTAAGGCCCATTTTAGGATGCTCCTACTCTGTCCTGTATCAATGACCTACAAATCATAAATTCCACTATGCATACTAATTCAGGCATACTTCCCCACCATTTTGAATTATTTTCACATAATATTTAGTCATCATTTCTTTTGTTCTAAAGAAAATTTTTAAGAAATCAACTAATATATTTTTTAATTAATTAGATATTATTGTAAATATGAAATTATGTCATCATATAGACCAAACATAAATGAATGAACAAATGAAAGAAAGTAGGTTCTGATGAGGCACTCCTAAGACTTCTGAACAGGCAACAAAAAGTTCTAATAGGTACTGGTAAAGAAAGTATTGCTTTTAACTAACTCAGGGGCATCCAAAAGTTTGCATTCTGAACAGCTTCAAAGAGAATAGGTCATTGGTTTTGGAAGAGTGGCTTAACAAAACACTTCAGGCATGGAATTAGCAAAATCACCTGTTTATGCCCTCTTGAACCAAGGTGTGGTGTTGCAAAAGTTACAAAATTCATAGGTTCCAGTCCAGCTATTTTTCCTTTGGATTTCCCATCCAAACTTGGAGTTCCAGCTCCATCATTTGTACAATCTCCATTTCCTTCAGAAGGTTGCCTTATGAGATTGTGTTCATAAAGCCTACCAATAGCATATCTTGCCACCAAACCACCCAATGAGTGCCCTATAAAGGATATTTTTTGAAGCCTTGGATTATGCCTTGTAATTGATTGAACCTGGAAAAAGAAAGAAAGAAAGAAGAAACTGCACTCTCTAAGTTCTTTACCTGTCATGGCAACTTCAGATTGGCATGCAATCATGAACTTATAACGAAACAAACAAAACCAATTTCAGGAAAAACATTTTGTTCTGAAGGACAACATTAGATTAGAGCTACGGTTGCAGAGGAAGAAACAAGGTAATTTTTTACAGATGTGATGGAATCACTATGCACCTCTTCTGCTAATCTCTCTCCCATTGTGTCAACACCATCAAAAGTCAACATTGAGGAATTACACGCACTGCCTGCATATAGTGCAGCAATAAAACTCCACTCATGTTAATAAATGAAACAAAAGCGTGCCCATAAGTGTCAGTTTCAAAAGTATGCATGCAGGCAATATTTGCCACACATTAGCCTTGTACATTCAAGGTCAACAACCAATTCTTGCTAACTTAAAACTATTATGACCAGGGCAAGGAGAAATAAGTATAGAAATTCATTGCCCAAAGTCCAAGAGTCATTATGTCCTTATATATTCAAGGTCAACAACCAGTTCTTCATTGGTAGTCCAAGACTCAGAAAGATGCTCCTTAAACAGTCAAAAGAATATATATCAGACAGACAACAGTCAGAGGATGTAAAGACATCCCAACTAAGAAAAAAAACTTAAGAAAGAAATTCCACTTCCAATATAAAAATTAAAAAGCTTAAGAAAAGCTATAACTATACAAGAAAGCCTTTTTCTACAATGGATTTTGTGAACCCATTGAACACTGAATTCATTTCCCATGCAATCCATCTAATATGAAATATTAGCTAGGATTGACTCCATAAGCCTCCTTCAATAATCAAGAAATTGTTTGCTGTTAAATAGCTAGGATGCTGAGACACATATTAGATCCAGACATTGATATGAAGAATGAGATGTCACTCTTCTTTCTAAAAATCCAAATTAAACATTATTATGAATATGCTCATCCTGTCTAATATGTTAATACAATACTTCTATTTTAATCTCCAGATGATGTATACTTCGATGACTATAAGATCCATTCATTTGAAATTAAGAGAATAATGTAATATAAAATTGTAATAGAGATATTTAATGGGAAATTTAGATAGAGAGACTTATATGCATCAGAACTATCTCTGTAGTATCCAGTATTGGCATCCATATCATATTCTATTGTAAAGAGTTGTTACAGGTTTCTCTGTCAAGCCTTTTCTGGTAGATGAGGACATTACTGAGATGATCTAATGATCAATGGAAAGAACTTCTTCAAGTGAATAAATTCAAAACTTATGGAGATTACATGAGTAACATGACATTCGGAACTATCCAACTGAGAAGAGAACGACATGATGTATCAATCAGCTAATTATGCCACAAATGTGAAAGGCTTTTCATCTTGAGTGACTTTCTAATTTTACATCTTCCCAATGAGTTCATGATCCCTCTATTTCAAAGTGGTAGATCACGTTTTGAAATTCCTAGTACATTTCTATACCTAAAAGAAAGTTCTTTTCAATCAAATGTCACACTTTGAGCTTCCTAGAACTTCATCCAAGAAGTACTTCAAGCACCAAAAAAAATGCATTACATTAACTGCAATTACCAGCACTATCAAGATTACATGACAATTTAATCTCAAAAAAGACAGAATCCAGAAACAGAGGAAGTCAAGAATAGAATAAACTCACAATGCACAAGAATATCTTGGGGATATCTTTTGCGGAATTGCTTAGCAGCATATTTCCAATTTCCAGCACTGGATAGATAATCACAATAGAAACAAAAATTAAATTTACATTAAAAATAAGTCTGAAAAAAAAAATAAAAACAAAGAATTGCTATAACACAGAAAGCAATTATATGCAATGGGTAATGAGAGCATAAGTTGTTCCAACAAGGAAATTATTTTGGTAACGGCCAACAATCCCATTGTACTTTGCTGGCTCAACAAAGTGCATTAGAACTTAGGTTCCATATGAGAGTTATTGATTTTGACATTCTTAAAATGTTTCTTTGATATTCATGGAAATATGTTAATAAAAGAAATATCCCCTCGCCCCTTGCAACAAATGATTAAAATATCCATACAACAAGCCCCGTATCATATCAGGCATATCCGTCTCGATGCATCCAGATATGCTTGGATACACCGATACAAAAGCTTTTTAAAAACTTTAAAACTTTAAAATAGCCCGTGGGACCCTCTAATACCTATAAAACAAAAAAGTAAAAAAATAAAAAAATAGGGTATCGGTCGTATCAATATGCACCAATGTCCACTTGAGGGCATAGTTGTCAAGGCAACGCCTAGGCGACTAGGTGGTTTCCTGAGGTCACCTCGCCCAGATGACTGATGGTTTTTACATTAGGCACCCGCCCAGATTATTAGGTAGGCGCCTATATTCAAGAGAGGGCGAACAGGTCACCTCACCCAGATGACTGATGGTTTTTACTTCAGTTCGTCCAGTCCAGACGACCAGAATGGCAAGAATGAACCAGACGGTCCAGACGGTCCAGATTTCAGAACTTCTTCTTCTTCTTCTTCAGTAGTTCAGTTCTTCTTTAAGGGGTGGGTTTTTTTTCCAGTTTTAAGTTACAAAACAGGGGTTCCACCCCACTCCCTTTTTTTTTCTTTTTTCATTTTATACTTATGGATTCACAAGTCACAACCGTGTGAAATCAATTTACTTTATATCATTTTTTTTGTTCATTGTTGTGTGAAAAAACAGTGGCTGTTCCATTAGAAAATAGGTGTGAAATCAATTTATTTTATATCAATTTTCTGTTCATTGTTGTGTGAAAAAACAGGGGCTATTATTAGAATGAAAACAATTTATTTTGTATCAACTTTTTTGTTCATTTTTGTGTAAAAAAACAGGGGCTGTTAGTAGAATGAAATTAATTTATTTTATATCAGTTTTTTGTTCATTTTTGTGTGAAAAAACAGGAGCTGTTGATCTGTTCCCTAACTTTCAATTTTGGTGTATCAGTTTTTTGTTCATCTCTTGCATGTATAATGTATTATGTTTGTGAGTTAGTCGTTTGTCCATAAATGTTTTACTTAATTATCATTTATCATTAGTGAATCAGATTTTGTTCTCTTTTATGTTTTCATTATCTGTTTAATGTTAATTTGTGTTTGTTAATTAAGTTAATTTGTTGTTTTCATTGACTCATTGCCCATTACCCATTGGTATTTAGTTTTATTTTCATTAGATAATGGCAAATGAGGGAAATCAAAACACTTCTGGCACTAAGAATAAGGCTCAGTCAAAAGATCTAGCATGGAAATATGCATATTGGCATGATTTAGAGGACAAAAATGCTATTACGTGTTCCTTGTGTGGAAAGATTGTCAAAGGAGGAATTAAGAGAATAAAACAACATTTAATTGGAGAATTTAGGGATGTTACCAAGTGCCCAAAAACTACAATGAGTATTGCAAAGGAGATGCAAGAATACATGTGCAAAAATAAGAGGAAGAAACCATTAGATGATTCCACAGTGGAGGACAGTTGTGGGCCATGGGAGCAAATGGTTTCTGAGAGAGAATCTCACCATGAACGTAACCTACCTACGGAAGTAGGTGGCTCCATTTCAACTGGTAGGAGTTCCCAACCATTAAACACCAATTTTCACAGAAAAAAAAAAAGAAGGAAAATGTTAGAGGACCCATGGATGCTTTTGTGAGGCCAAGTCCAGAAGAAGTGATAGAGGCAAGGCACAAGGGACACTTGGTGCAAACAAGCATAAAAAGCCGGTTGAAAAAGGAAGAAAGAAAAAAGATGAATGAATATGTAGCAAAGTGATTTTATCAAGCCGGAGTACCCTTCAACATGGTAAAGTTGAAGAGTTTTGAGATTATGGTGGAAGCAATTGCACAATTTGGGTCTGGGTACAAACCTCCAAGTTACCATGAGCTGAGAGAGCCACTCTTGAAAGGGGAGGTTGAGAAAACAAAGTTGCTTTACAAGGAATATAAGGCCTCTTGGAAAACTTATGGTTGCACTATTATGTCTGATGGATGGACTTATAAGAGACAAAGAAGGTGAATTCCCCTGAAGGTACATTCTTCTTGAAATTAGTTGATGCTTCCAATGAAATCCACAATGCAGCATACTTGTATGAATTGATTGATAAGATTGTTGAGGAAATAGGAGAAGAATATCTGGTGCAAGTGGTTACTGATAATCACTCTGCTTATATTGTTGCAGGTGACCTTTTGAAGATAAAGAGAAAGAACTTATTTTGGACTCCTTGCACTGTTCAATGTTTGGACTTCATGTTGGAGGATATTGGAGGATTGAAGTCTATTAAGAGTTGCATTGCCAAGGCAAGATAGGTGACAGCCTTTATCTGCAAACATCCTCTTCTCCTTGCTTATGGAAGGGATCTTGTTACATGTGCTATTACAAGGTTAGCCACATCATTTCTTAATTTGCAAAGTTTGTTCACTTTCAAAGAGCCATTGTGTTCTTTATTTGTTAGTGATATGTGGAATAAAAGTAAATGGGAAAACAAACCAGAGGGTTTAATAGTCTCAAGTACTATTCTTTTTGTTACATTTTGGAAAAATGTAAGGATTGCCCTTTTAGCTTCCCAACCAATTGTGGAGGTCTTACGGTTGGTTGATGGTGATGAGAAACCTACAATGGGGTACTTCTACTTTGCAATGGAATGGGCAAGAGAAAAGATAAAAGCAAATTTTGGTAGGAGAGAGAGAGAATATAAAGCCCATTTTGGAAATTTTTGATAGGTGTTGGAATAATATGATGCAACATCCTTTGCACCTTGGCCGGTTTCTTCCTCAACCCAGCCCTATTTTATAAAACTGAAGCTGAAAATGAAGCATTAATTGGGAAGTTTGAGATGGGCTTTATAGATTGTATTGAGATGATGGTGAGTGACATTAAAATTCAAGATAAGATCTCCCATCAAATGGAAAAATATAAGCATGTCCGTGGTGCATTTTCTAAGGAAATGGCAATTAGACAACGGGAAACAAAACAGCCAAGTAATATCTACCTCTAGAATCTTATGGTTAATTCATTAATTTTTTTGTAATGTTATCTTTGAATTTGTATTTTCTAATTTAATTTTTTTCTCTATTTGTAATTTGTACTTTGTAGTTGATTGGTGGCATACTTATGGACATTGCACACCAAACCTTAGGCGTATTGCATTACACATATTAGGTCTTGAATGCACATCTTTTGCCTATAAGCGTAATTGGAGCACCTTTGAGCATGTAAGTAATTTTATTATTAATTGATTTATGATTATAAAAGTTAAAATATTTTATTTTTATAATCTTCTTATTTTTGTTTGTTATGAATGTAGATTCATACCAAGAAGAGGAACAAACTTGATCAAAAGAGGCTTAACGATCTTGTCTTTGTTAAATATAATCAACGTCTTCATGACAAGACGTGCAAATCCATGACAATTTGATCCCATTTGCTTTAATGATGTTGATGAAGGTAGTGAATGATTAACTGGAAGAGACCCATCAAATGAGTTAGTTCATGAAGGTGATCTCACATGGAATGAAGTGGATGAAACATTAGGAGCAACTGAAGCTGCCGAGGGACCAAATAGGTTGAGAAGAAGTGCATATACAGTTTATACACATGCAAGTAGAAGCGGAGGTAGAGGTGGTCATGGAAGAAGCGATGGTAGTGGACAAGACAAAGGGAAAAGTGTTATGTAAGAAGAGGAAGATGAATCCTCAATGTGAGATAAAAACATTGAGGATAATGAAGATGAAGATGAAGTCGTAGAACTTGATGAGGAAGAAGATTAAGACGATGAGGATGATGATGGTGTTGATTGTGCTATTGATGATGTTGGTGGATTTAGTAGAGGGATTGTGGGTTCTTGTTTCCTAGATACTCAAATTAGTTAGATATTTTTCTTTATTGATCATCTATAAACTTCATCTTTTGATATCCTTTTGTGGAGAACTGGATAAGTGCATTTTTTTTTTGTTATGGTTTTATTCATTGCTTGATTTGGTTCCTACTTCCTATCTATTTCCTTTTAAATGCCTATTGCCTAGAATAGATAATTTCAATCAAGGTATGTGTTTGATTTGATTCCTACATAATTCCTTTTATTTTTTGTTCATTTATTGTAAATTTAGAATGCTTTTTATTTAATTTATTATTGATTTTTTTTGTGTTAAAGGCAAAGTGAGAAAAGAGAGAGCATTCAAGGACAATACTCAACATTCACCTCAAATTCAAAGATATTTCTTTATGAATTAAAAAAATAATATTTATTAGTTTAGTTTTTTGGTGTAATTGGTTTGGACTCTATTGTTAGTGTTATTATTTTATCTTTGTTGTTAGTGTGTTGTCAGCCTAGGATGTTGTCAGCTTGTTCTTTTCTTCTTTTAATTAGTTTATTATTAGGGTGTGCTGCCAGGGGTATAAATGTAATCTTCCATTTATTATTATGTTATATCATTATATTAAGAAGTTGGGCGCCACCAGCAATACTTTTTGACTCCTAAACTATTTCCCTCTCTCTTCTTCTCTTCTTCTCTTCTTCTCTTCTTCTCTTCTCCTCTCTCTTTTCTCTCTCTCCAAGAAAGAAAATAGACTCCTTTTTATTGAAAATAATATATTTAAATGTTGAACATGAAGTCATGAATACATGCTAAGCTGATAATATTTTATGTTTTTAGCTTTTTATATGAAATTTATACTCATTTGAATGATTTATAGTGTTAATAGTTAGTGTACATGTTTGCTAGTTAGCACACAAAACCAATAAAATAACTTAGAAAAGCATAGGAAAAGGAAAAACTCAAGAAAACTAACATTTTAAAATTCCAATGCCTAGGCGCCCTGTGGTCGCCTAGGCACCTTGAAAACTATGCTTGAGGGTATTGGGCATATCGATATTTTAATCCTTGCTTGCAACAAGAAGAAAATGTTCAAGCAACACCATTGAAATCAACATACTGCTTACCATTTTTTTCACTTTTAGTATAAAAACTTAAAAGAAGGAGCTCAATTGTTCAATGGAGCAAGGATGTTATCAGACAGTTAAATCAAAAGCAAAAGAAGGTGATGGAGATCAAAAGTCGCTGAGGTCCACGGGGCAGCTTGAAAGACACCTGCAAGGGAAGACGAGGTCAGAGGGCCCAGGGCAAGGTCTCGGGCTTAGGCTTCCGACGGTCAAGTTAGAAGGGCTGAGCTGTCCAAGGAAGAGAGCAATATATGAGGCCAAAAGTCCCTAATGAATGCTCAACTAACCTTTATATAGGCAAAGGCCACACATGCCAAGTGAGACGTATCGGAGTGACGTGGGACACCTGGAGCTCTCAAAGTAGAACACTTGGAGCTTGGTCAAGACACGTGCTATCTCTATGATGCCACGTTGCTCTTGCATAGCGAGGCCTTGGGAGCTCGTTGATTGACAGGCTAGTCATGTGTGATGATGGCCCTGCCAAACATTGACTGATGGCCCTATCACCGATGACAGCCTTGCCAAGTGGGGCTGCCAAATGTGACGGACAGCAATGGTTGTCCTGCCCGATGGGCCGCCAAATGGCCTCCCAATGTACACGTGGTGGAGCTCAGCCATGCATCTGTTGGAGTAGCTCAGTTGGAGAGGTCATGCTTCCTTATGTCGGGAGTTTGGGGCGCACACCGAGCTCCTAGGTCGAATACCAGACCGTTATTTGGTTTCCCGTTTGACACAGGGGTAGATCTACAGCGGAAGAAACCCGTGCGGCGTCCAAGCCAAGGCAGGCCAGGACAAGCCTTTTGTATGCTTAGGGCTAGGAGTTGCCCGATGAGATGGCTCCACCAAGGTCAGTAGCACTGGATCATGACCTCAAGTCGCATGGCCGGGGCTCTCTACTGGCTCCGGCTGGTCCATGGGAGGCACCGCTTACGTGCTAAAGGGGGAAGGCCATGATGTGAGGCGACTTGGCGCCGATGTGAAGGGTCTCTTGTATGCCGATGATGTAGGCACCTGTGTGCCAATGATGATAGGCAACCGTTGGGCCGAAACACACCCGTGCGCTATGGGCAACGAGATAGCTCATTCAGCTTAGGCAAGGGGCTGGCGTGGTGAAGGGTCATGCTTAGGCCAGGCCCGCATGCCAAGCCTCCCTTGAGTGTCAGTGGCACAGTGCCGGTCCATGCACTGTCCCCATGAGCATGTGTGCGCCCATGAGGAACCCTGGTAGCCATGCTAGCCATTAACCAAGGCCGCCCCGCAAGGGATGTTGGTCTAAGAGTGCCAAGGTCAGGCACCCAAGGACCACCCCTCCTCAAAGAGTACGTTAAGCTTTTAGAGGTCTACCTGAAGATGACATCACTTCTTCCAAAAATCTTACAGGTGAAAATGACGATTGTGTCCCTTAACGTAAGCCCGCCAAGCGTAGGCAAGGCTAAGCTTGTGTTAGACCATGACACGTTGGTCTAGTTGGAGTAGCTTGTTAGGTTGCTCGTCATTGGCGAGTTGCACGAGGCAAGGTAGTCCCTGTTTCACCGAGGTGAACCTCACTGTTGAGTTGGGCCTAGTTTTTTATTCTTATTTTAAGCTATTTAGTTAGGAAGTTGTTGGGCTTTAGGCCCATTAGTTTGTGTTTTTAAGTTGTGATTGTTCAGCTACATTAGTAGCCGCCCTACTAAGGGCATCCTTGTAATATCTCATCCTTTAAGTTAAGTATAAATATAATGAGGGGTTGGCGGCTAGGGTTAGTTCAAGAATCCTGGTTGACTTCCTACTCTTTTCTCCCTCTCTTTTCTTCTCTACTACTGAAATCTTTATCTTCCTCCCCTTTTCCTTTCACAAGAAATTCAACTAAATCTATAATCAGTGATTTCTACTTGGTATCAGAGCAGGCCAAAGGTTCCTTGAGTTGTTTCCTCATGCAGCCCTAGATCGGCCGACTGCATGGTGATTTAAGAGGCTGATCGAAGTTCTCAGGTAAGCCCAGTTTTTGGATTTTTTGGTGGATCTGTGTGCCCTGTAGCTGGTCTAGGGTTTCTCATCAAAATCAGGAAAAACTGGAGAAAGGGGAAGAGTCTTGTTTCTGTTGGACTCTTCAATTTTGACCTAGGAAGTGGTGCCCTAATTTTTTAGGGTTCCTTGGAGTTTTCTGTAAAGGGTGGTTCAAGTCCTGCCTGATTTGGAGGCTTCTAGAGAGAGCGGCTGCCTCTTCTCTCTCTTCTTCCGTCCCACAGAAAAGGAATCTTTTGTGGGAAGACAGCCTAGGACACCAGAAAGGTGTTGTTGGTTCCATAAGTGTTTCGTTTGATCTTGTTACATATTTCAGTTATTTTTTGAGAAGCATGGAGGGTTACGGAGTTGAAAATAAGCCCGGGAGTAAAATGAAACCAGTGGGAGGAGGTGCTGGAGACCTTTTCGGGACTAAGACCATCACTACAGTTAGGTTGGATGGTACAAATTACTTAGAATGGTCACAATCTGCAAAGATGGCCATTTGTGCTCGTGGGAAATTAGGGTATATCACTGGTGAGAAAGTGAAACCCGAAACTAGCAACTTCCGGTGGGTACATGAGAATTATATGGTGATGACTTGGTTGTGTAATTCCATGTTGCCCCATATAGGTAAAATTTTTTTATGGGCAAATACAGCTAAGGAAATATGGGATGGGGTTGCAGAAACCTATTCACAGAGGGAGAATGTTGCTAGGGCTTATCAGTTGAAAAATCAGATTATTTCTACAAGGCAGGGAGATAGACCTGTTGCAGCCTATTTTTCAGCCCTTAAAACCCTATAACAGGAGATTGACCATTTAGAGACATTTGCTTGGGAAACCACTAAGGATGCAGCTACCTATCAGAAACATCTAGAGAAGTATAGGGTGTTTGAATTTCTTGCTGGCCTTAACCCTAAGTATGATATTGCAAGACAACATCTTCTTTCCAGGGACAGTGTTACCCTCTCCCAGGCATATGCCTTTGTGTCAGGGGAGGAGAGCAAGAGAGATGTGATGATGAAAAATCCTGTTTCTGATCAGTCTACCATGGTGAGTACTGTGAAACCTAAACAAAGTGGAGATCGGGGTGGCAGTGAAATCAAGAAGGAAGATAAAAGAGATTTGATCTGTGACTACTGTAAAAAGCCTAAACACACAAGAGATACTTGCTGGAAGCTTCACCCACATCTTGTGCCAACTAGACTGAAAAATAAGAAGGGAAATGCACACATGGCAGTTACTGGTGACATTCCGACCCCTCCTACTACAGCTGCTCTGGAGTTTGTTGCAGTTGTTGTAGTAAGGGCCGAACTTGAGAGGTATGGGTAACTTTTGAACCAACGGGATACAGCCAGTTCCAGTTCAGTAGCAAGCGGACAACAAGGTACAGGTGGCACTAGTGGAATCCACTCTACTGCCTTTGCTCACATAGGTAGTTCACACATCACTGCAAATTATGTTTCTACTTCAGGTAAGGAGGGACCTCCTTGGATTATAGATTCTGGAGCCTCAGAGCACATGACCCATAGCTCTATTATTTTTTCTTCTTACCAGCTCTGTTCTGGCAGAGATAGGGTCTCCACAGTTGATGGATCCCATGTTCCTATTGCTAGGAAGGGATCCGTCAAGATTAGTGATTCTATTTCTCTACCCTCAGTCCTTCATGTTCCTAGATTGAGCACTAATTTGTTATCTGTTAGTAGTTTGATTAAGAACCTGAATTGCTTAGTATTTTTTTTCTCCTGGTCATTGTATTTTGCAAGATCTGGATTCAAAGAGGACGATTGGGAGTGGTCGTGAAGTGAATGGGATCTACCTCCTGGATGTTCTTCCTCCTCATCAGAGTCATCATGTCAGCAGGGATAGTGAGTCAGGGTCTGTGGGTCAAATTATGTTTTGGCATAATCGTTTGGGCCATTTACCTTTTTCTTCTTTGAGTCTTTTGTTTCCAAAACTTTTTGAGTCTGTTAGTTTGTCAAGTCTGGAGTGTGAAGGTTGTCAACATGGAAAGCATTGTAGACATTCATTTAAACCTAGTAATAAAAGGTGTTCTTCTTCTTTTGATGTTATTCATTCGGATGTGTGGGGACCTTACCATGTTCCTTCCATGGGAGGCTATCGATATTCTCTTATTTGTGGATGATTTTTCACGATACTCTTGGATTTACCTGATGAGATCCCACGATGAAGTACCATCCTTGGTGAGGCAATTTCATCAGATGGTGCTAACACAGTTTGGAACAAGAATAAAGGTGTTCAGATCAGACAATGCCAGAGAATATTTTGAAAAACACCTTGCTTCATATCTATTAGAATATGATGTTGTCCATCAGAGCAGTTGTCCCTACAGTCCACAGCAGAATGGTGTTGCAGAAAGGAAGAACAGACACATTGTTGAGATTGCAAGAAGCATGATGAGCACATCTACAGTTCCAGTTCGGTTTTGGGGTGATGCAGTTCTCACAGCAGTATATCTGATTAACAGGGTGCCCTCTCGTATACTTGGATTCAACATCCCATTCAGTCTCTTTTTTCCTGAGGGGGAGATGTTTCATATTCCTCTCAGGGTGTTTGGGTGTGTCTGCTTTGCACATGTCCTTGGTCCTCACCGCTCAAAGCTTGATCCCAAGGCAAAGAAGTGTGTCTTCCTTGGATATGCAGAAAATCAGAAAGGGTACTGCTACTATGATCCAGTCTCTGGGAAACGGTATGTTACCATGGATGTCACTTTTTTTTTAATCCACATACTTCTTTTCAAAGAATCCTTCTCACGGGGAGTGTTTTGGGGAAGTGAGTCAGCAGTCTATTCCTCTCCCAGTTCCAGTCCTTGTGTCTACTCCTGTGCTTGACCATCCAGTGTCTACTCCTGTGCTTGACCGTCCTGTGTCTACTCCTGTGCTTGACCATCCTGTGTCACCTACCTTACCACCTCCTTTGCGTCCTTTTTCTCAACATTACTTACAACAGAGACTTCACAAGGAGGTTGATTCCACTGCAGCAGAACTCACATCACTTCCTGTCGATTCCTTGGAGACTCCAGATTTGGCTGACATGGATTCAGGTATTCCTCTTGGTCCCGCTACTGTTTCAGTTCCCATTGATTCTACTAACCCTGTTACAGATAACCTTGATCTTCCTATTGCTCTCAGAAAAGGGAAGAGAAAGCGTACTGCTCATTGTATTTCACAATACTTATCCTACAGTGGACTTTCTCCTTCCTACCGTGTTTTTCTTTCCTCCCTTGACTCAGTGTCTATACCCAAGGGTGTTAGTGAGGCTCCCTCCAAACCAGAGTGGAAGGCAGCTATGCAGGAAGAGATGGCAACTTTGATTAAGAATCAAACATGGGACATTGTGGATCTACTAGAAGGCAAGGAGACAGTTGGATGCAGATGGGTTTACACGGTAAAATATAAGGCAGATGGAAGTATAGAAAGGTACAAGGCAAGACTTGTTGCAAAAGGGTACACACAGACCTATGGTGTTGATTACTTAGAGACCTTTGCACCGGTTGCAAAGATGACCTCTATTCGGATACTTCTTTCTCTTGCTGCCTCATACTCTTGGCCCTTGTTTCAACTTGATGTGAAGAATGCTTTCCTAAATGGGGATCTGCAAGAGGAAGTGTATATGAATCTTCTTGTTGGCTTTTACAGTGATACTGAAAAGGGAAAGGTATGTAGGCTTAAGAAGTCACTTTATGGCTTGAAACAATCTCCCTGAGCATGGTTTGACAGATTCAAAAAGACCTTGATTGCTTTTGGATACACTCAGATTCAATCCGATCATACCTTGTTTGTGAAGCGCAGGGGATCTTTGGTGTCAGTCCTAATTGTTTATGTGGATGATATTGTTGTCACGGGGAATGACCTAAGTGAGATTGATTGTCTGAAAAGGAATCTACATAAAGAATTTGAAATTAAGGATCTTGGAGAACTGAGATACTTCCTAGGCATTGAAGTTGCAAGATCAAAACATGGAATTTTTATCTCTCAAAGGAAGTATGTCTTGGATCTTCTTCAAGAGATAGGGAAGCTTGGAACGAAGGCAATCAGTACCCCTATTGATTAGAACCATAGAATCAATGCATCAGAAGGTGAACCAGTAAAGGACATTGGAAGATATCAGAGACTTGTGGGTCGGTTGCTATACTTGTGTATGACAAGACCAGACATTTCCTATGCAGTAAGTGTAGTAAGTCAATACATGCATGCTCCACAAGTCCAGCATTGGGAGGCAGTTGATAGGATTCTTGCTTATCTGAAGGGACACCCGGGCAGAGGCATATTGTTTACTGATCATTGACAGTTGAAACTAGTGGCTTATACAGATGCAGATTGGGCAGGATGCCTTGATGACAGGAGATCAACTTCAGGAGTGTGCACCCTTGTTGGGGGTAACCTTGTCTCGTGGAAGAGTAAGAAACAAACAGTGGTGGCAAGATCAAGTGTTGAAGCTGAATACAGGGCCATGGCACATGGAGTTTCAGAACTTCTCTGGATTCGTTCCCTATTAGAAGAAATTGGTGTACAGGCAGAAGAACCTATGATGTTATACTGCGATAACCAGGCAGCAATTAACATTGCCCATAACCCAGACTAGCATGACCGAACTAAGCACATTGAAGTGGATAGACATTTTATTAGAGAAAGAGTAACTTCTGGAGAAGTTTGTCTTCCATACATTGCTTTTGATCTGCAGGTCACGGATGTTCTCACAAAGGTGTTGCAAAGAACAAGCTGGAGCATGATCTACGCAAGTTGGGAATGTGTGACATTTACTCCCAACTTGAGGGGGAGTGTTGAGTTGGGCCTAGTTGTTTTTTATTCTTATTTTAAGCTATTTAGTTAGGAAGTTGTTGGGCTTTAGGCCCATTAGTTTGTGTTTTTAAGTTGTGATTGTTCAGCTACATTAGTAGCCGCCCTACTAAGGGCATCCTTGTAATATCTCATCCTTTAAGTTAAGTATAAATATAATGAGGGGTTGGCAGCTAGGGTTAATTCAAGAATCCTGGTTGACTTCCTACTCTTTTCTCCCTTTATTTTCTTCTCTACTACTGAAATCTTTATCTTCCTCCCCTTTTCCTTTCACAATAAATTCAACTAAATCTACAATCAGTGATTTCTACTCTCACGACTATGAGGTGGTGTTGGTCCTCCAAGGTGGGGTCTCGCAATCAAGGATGCAAGAGCCTCAATAGCTGCTACGTGTTCGAGCCTTACAGCCTTACAGGGGGTCGCATCTAGGGGTGCAAGTCGAGCGGGCTGGGCTGGGTTTTAGCTCAACCCAGGCCCAACCCTAAGAATTGGACCTAAAGCCCGAGCCCGAGGTCAAGCCCGAATTATCCAACCCAAGCCCAGCCCACACTAAAATTTCAGGCACTTGGGTTGGGCCTGGGCCAGGCCAAACTTGGATTGGTTAAGAGGTTTTCACATTGACTTTTGGGTTTCCTTAATTCATGTTGCCATAATGCCATTTGAATTAAAAGAAGTTGAAACGTCAAAGACACAAAGAGGAAAATTGATGTTTAGAAAAAAAAACTAATTAGTAATTAATGAGTAATGGCATTGGCACATGACACCTAATACTAAATTAGTAATTTACTAATTAAACAATTACCATTTAGTCATTAACATACGATTCAACTATATATACATATATATTATAATTTATAAATGTACATATATAACATATCGGGTTGGGGTCGGGTTACCCAAGACCTCAACCCGAGCCCAACCCAAAAAATATAAAAACCCGCCTTTTCAAGTCCAGGCCCAACCCGTGAAAAAATCAAGTTGGGCCTGGCCGAGTTCGGGTTAAGCCCGCCCAAGTTGCACCCCTAGTCGCATCCTGGGGCAGAGCCAAGCGTAGGGGTTAAAAACGTAGTAAAGTGGGTCCTTCCCCCCCACCCCACACACACACACACACTTGAACTGAAATGTTAAGATCACTCTCTAACACTCCTCGAACTCCCAAAATTAAAAAAAATATATATTTTTCCTTTTAAAAGGATCTGTAATAAATCCAAACCTTCCTGTCCCATATCTTTCAAAATCCTACCTCTTCAACTCCCTATTTCATTTTCTTATTTAATTTGCCCCCCTCCCCCGAAAGAATTTCTGGCTCCGCCACTGGTCGCATCCACCCTCATCGGAAGGATAATTGTTTTTAAAGTTCAGACAACTAATACTATGCAGCTAGATCACCTAAACCAATTATTGATGTATGCAATCATGTGATGCTCCTTACTTCCATAGATTGTGTTTGTTTCCCTATAAAATGGATGCAGAACTTTCCAGACGGAAATATTTCAGCTATTAATTCTACCCCTTTACAGTGAAAACTTTGTTTTCGACTCCTAATTTGTTTTGGTGTAAATGGCAAGAAGAAAAAAGTCATCATCGTAAGGGGGTAAAAACATATAGCTCAAAGATTTCAGCATTCAAAAATATCCCCTTATTTAATGTTGAAAAAAATGGAGCGACACTGCAGCCCAACTGATCTTAGAACCTTTGTTCCACATTCTATACTATAAGCAGAGCCTCTTTCTTCTCAACTGATCTTAGAGTCATATGGAAATACCAAACTTGTAACAAAGTTAACAGCTCCGACACTGCAGCTCAAGTCCTAACTCCTAATATTTCCATTCCCACCCAAAACCTTGGACCCGATTCACAACAGAGAACCTTCTTTTATTCAAACAAAACCATTTAAATAGAGTATGCGATTCTTGAATAAGAGGAAACATGCCAATGCATTGGCACACGTTCAGACAAAAGTAAATTGTTGAAATTAGCAGTTTAGCAGCTATCTTCGAAATTCGAGATCAAAGGAAGAGAAACACCTCTAATACTCATTTTAAACAAGATTAAATTGAATTCAGTGCAATGCACAGGCATCAAACGTGTACCAGCGCAGTAGCATTTATCGACCAAAAATAGCATTTCAGAAATGCAAAGAAACTGAGTCATAGTAAAACCAGAGCAAGGAAACAAAGTAACAAACCTCCCTATGATGCCATTAACCATGACGACAAGGTGAGTTGGAAAGCGATGATCTCCGCTATCACCGGACTCGGCGACCGAACTCGGACCGCCGTTCAAATGGTGTTCTGATCTGAAACAACCCATTCTCGGTAAATAAGACTTCTTCTTAGTCCTGTTCTTCTTCTTCTTCTTCGCAATATTTGATTCGTGGCGTGATGTTTCGGGTTCTGGTGGTTGAGCTGTTTCGGAACGGCTATGCAACTGCAACTCCCGAGATGCCATTCTTTTTAAAGAGGAATCCCGAATCAGGGGAAAGGATTCGAACTGTTGGTCTGTTGTTCACGGGTTGGTTTAGTTCGTTAGTTACCGATGACGAGGAGGAAGAAAGAAAAGACTGAAAATGGGGATGGGGTTTTAGATTGTAAGTCCACGACACGAAACGAGGCGAGCTCTTTCCTTTGTTGCTAATAACTTGCTGCTATTGATATATTACGTCAAAGTTGATACAATCGAATCCATCACTTCCCAGTTCCCAATTCCCTCCACAAGTCTGGTCCCACCGAGGTCCAGCGACTCTACACGACTCGCGAAGAACGGAAGAAGGTGCAGTTTAGTCCCTGGCGGCTGGCGCAGAGAACGATGTGGACCAATTTCAATTTGTGCCCCTACTCTCTCCAGTTATTTACACATGCTTTTCTGTCTTGCTTGTTGTGATATCGGAGTGAAGCAAAGTGCATTCTTAGGAAACCCCGGCAATGTCCCGATCGCGGAAACGGGCAAACGGCTTATTTTTCAACGAACATAAGATTAAAGAAACACGCAATTGATTTAAGCCAGTCAATCTCTCTCTCTCTTTTTAACTAGCGGGCCCGTGCGGTGTACGGAATAGGGCAATTCTCCTTCTAACTCGCCTCTAGTCAAGACACTCCATCCCATTCCCGTCCATTTCTCATGGTGGAATAGGTTCGAGGTAAGGCACTCATTCTTTATTGGAGATAGGGAGTCTCCAAATTTTCTCTACCCCGAGACAATCACCTAAAAATAATCTAATTTATGGATATTTTATAAATAGGATTATGAGAATTTGGGGGTATTTATTTAGCTATGTTAAATATTCCATTATTTAAAGATTTAAATAATATGTAAAATATTTAATATTTTTTGTTATTTAAATTTTATTTCTTTAAAGTTATAATGTAATTTTAAATATTTAGTTACATAATTATTTAGATATTTTTTATTTAATAATATTTATTTATAATTTTTAAAATATTAGTTAGTTATTAAATTAATTGAATAATCCATAAAATTGTAATTTATATTGTAATTACATAATTTCATTTTTAAAATTCGTAAAAATATAAAATTGTTAATAATTTGAATATTATTAAACATATTATAATTATTTTTTATGTTTTTAATAAATATTGTAAAGTTATTAACATAATTTCATTATAATATTTAAGTAATTATTAAATATTTTAATTGAAACTTTCTTTATATAGATATTGATAAAAGTAGAGGAGAGGATAAATAGGAATTAGAGAAAATTTAGGAGATAAATAGGAATTAGAGAGAAATAGAGATAATTTAGGAGAAAGTGGGGGATAGTTAGTTTCATACTAAAAATGAGAAGAAAAAAAGGAGATAAACCATGTTAGGTGGCAATTCCTAATGCTTATAGAGGGAATCTTATACCCCTCTACCTCTAGAATTGCTCAATTTAGGTAGGGAGAAAGAAGAGGACGGGAAACTGGTCCATTTTATTCTTTGGACTTTTCCAAAACCACATATCCCTTTTCTAAATTATTTTCAATAAGCTGCTCGTGCTTGTTATAATTTACAAAAGCCGTCATCTTTGATTCTAAAAAATCAAACCCTTTTTTTTCTTTTTTTCTAAATCCATGTTAATAATCAAGAGGATATGAGCTGAGCAGCTTTCTTTTCTGAAAATTAAACTTTAGGACATTAAACGGGCACAGAGACGGGTATTAATAGGGAGTGAAGTCCCCATCCTATTTTTTTTTTCGAGTTCACATACTCTGTTTTTTGTGAAGCCGTCATCTTCTTTTTTTGTTCCAGTTCACATACACTTGAGGTTTCTTCCACTGTCATTGCTCTATCCAACAAGTTAATGGAATGCACAAACAGTTTTGCCTCTTTACAGACCAAGTATTTTCTTACAGTGAAAACAGTATTCTGTTATAGTTGCCTCTTCCACTGTCGTCATTGCTGCTATCTGGTTTTGTTAGATAGCAGCGACTACTGTTCTTTGCAATCTGTAAAGAATTTGGTTAGATGTGGTAAAGGAGGGGGTAGAGTTTTTTGCTTATGGTAAAGGGCAGAATCTGTAAAGGGCAGCCTGCTACTTTTTAACAAACTTCTGTGTTGAATGTGTTCTTTCATAGGAAATAGATAAGCGACCGGTATACTTGCCACCAATCAAACAATCGCTGCCAGAAGTCTCAAATGGTGACCATCGTCCTTTTTGTTCTTGATGAGGGCGGATTTGGCCCTCCAGTCACATCATGATACATGACATCTTGGAACAGCTGGATGACACATGGACACCACCTAAGTTATGATTTGGAGTCTCAGATCACAGTTCGTCTTCACTCCGACCTAGCGACTTTGACCACAACTTATGCCGGCTAGGAGCACCTTGTCTAAGGCCGACCTTTAGCACATCGTCATTGGCCGATGTGACCTCAACGGAGGAGCGACCTCCCTCAGGGGCTTGCCGACCTGACTGAGGCTCAGGAGGCGACCTGCGAGTTGTGCTCGCCAACAAATTCGGTATGCATATCCCGACACTCCTAAGTTTCTTGGAAGATGGCCCACGTACCAAGTGTTCTGGAGGATGGTCAACATACGTGGCGGTTACCTTTAGGGATTTCAGACCGTTTAGGTGACCTCCCAGAAATCTCGGATGCAGTGCGCGAAGTCCACGCCAAACAAAGCCTATATAAAGGCACCAACCCCAATGACACGAGAAGGTACACGCGATTAAGTACATTCTAGCTCTCATACTTTCTGATTTTTAGCACGCAATCTACTACGAGAGTACTGACTTAAGCATCGGAGCGACCTCGCCGGGTTAGCCACCCTGGGTCCTTGGACACCGTTTCCTTGCAGGTCTCTTCGAAGAGCTACCCAGCTCGGCACCCGAGAAGCCTCTTAATTCAATCCAGTCAGTTCGGCATCCAAGCATTTATCTAGTAGAAATACTCCAGCTCGACCTCTGAGTCATTAGACACCAGGAAGTAGTCAGAACAACAGGGTGCTGCCAAAAATTGCTTCATCAATTGATGTCGTTTGTGGGAAATGCTACAAGAAGCTAAGTTCTCATCTTCTAAAAGGCCAAGTCCTCTTCTTCCAGAAAGCTAAGATCTCACCTTTTAAAAATTTAAGTTCTCACTCTCTAATTTCCATTATTTACGAACACAAGGGCATTTTTAAGTAGCACCAACATCGAGAACAAATAACCAATTATTGGGGGGGGGCAAGAACATGAGAACCCTCCTCCATGACAATCAAGAAGCTTGGTGCATTCGAGCAATCAGCAGCAGAATGACCTCAATAACCAGTAGTCTGGTGATAAGCACCTTGGAGTAAGACCGCCCCTGCAGGTTGAGCTATTCATGGTTCCCGTAGGAGTTGATGGCCAACCAATTAAGCAGCTCTGCCAACCTCATTTCAGCTTGGACGATCCTTGTTAACCTTCTTCGCGAGGTCTCCCCTACAGATTGAACCCTTCGTGGCTCCTGCTGGAGTTAGCGGCTTATAGACTGTGCGGATGCCCTTGCTAGTCGAACCTTTCAAGGCTCTCGCACGAGTTGGTAACCTACATCTAGTCGAGTTGCTCCCGTAGGTCGAGCTCCCTGTGGCTTCTCATAGGAGTTGACGACCAGTGTCTTCGAGGGTAGATGTAGTGCAAACACGACATCAACTTATCATCTGACCCAAACTACCTCCAGCCCGAATTGCGAAGCCTCACTACAAGTCGAGCTTTTATGGCCCTCTGAGAGTTGGAAGCGAGTTGAAAGTGGAACTGCCCTCATAGGTCAAGCCCTTTATGGTTCTCGTGAGAGTAGGCGACTCATAGACAGCCTGCCCCCTCAGGGTGAGCCTCCCATGACTCCAATAGAAGCAGATAGTCAGTAGTTCCAAGAGCAGTACACCATGATCTTGCAAGCACCTTCCCGAGGAAGCCAATCTCAAGTGACGATGTAGAAGTAGCCACATCTAAGGGTACAACAAAATGGCCACCCGCTTAAGCGAACTAGTCAGGCCACACATCGGCTAAATAATATTAAGGAGAATGGACCGCGAGTTATTCCCAGAGCCTAAGGGCTAGGGTGTCAAGCTAGTAAAAGACCTCGGCACCACATAAGACTCAGTTGCTTCTTTTGCATGGGTGAAATAAAAAATAGTTCACATTCAGCACGAGAAAGAGAACAAAGGAAAGACTAGTTCGCTTTCAGCATCATGACGGATGCAAACTTGGTCGATCTCTTCACTTCGGTTTCAGGCTTCACGTCGAACTCACTGGCTACTCTTTTGAGAACCAGTCCGTGTGACACTACGTCGAAGTCTACCTAGGTGGAGCGACCTAATAAAGCAATCACGCAGTTAGAACCCCTTCTTGAGGATGGCATGATGAGCTTTGCTCTTGAGGTACTTAGTCAGATTGTAGAACCCATTGATGGTCACATCCCTAATAAGGTAGATGTCCTCGGGGTACCTGCTCCACCTCTCCTTGAGCAGATGAATTCGCTCTTGTGCCCTGAAGATCAAGACGACGAGGTCCTGCTTAAGGCTGCAAACACTCGAACTCTTCCAACCTGAGAAGCAAATTTGATCGACGCTTACGACTACGAACTTATCAAATAGTCATTCCAGACCAAAATGAACAATCTATTCCCTTTGCCGAGCTACTCTCAGCTTGGGAGTGGGGAACAATTGATGAGGGCGGATTTGGCCCTCCAGTCATATTGTGACACATGGCATCTTGGAAGAGCTGGATGACACATGGACACCTTCGAGGGCTTGCCGACCTGATTGAGGTCCAGGAGGTGATCTACGAGTTGTGCTCGCCGATAAATTTGGTATGCATATCTCGACACTCCCAAGTTTCTTGGAAGATGACCCACATACCAAGTGTTCCAAAGGATGGTCAACGTGCGTGGCAGTTACCTCTGGGGGTCTCGGACCGATTAGGCGACCTCCTGGAAATCTCCGATGCAGCGCATGAAGCCCATGCCAAACAAAGCCTATATAAAGGAACCAACCCCTAGGAAATATGATCCCACCCGGAATCACCCATTATTATTCCTATATGGGATGTACTGTACAGCGGTTGCACTTACAACTTACTGCAAATAAAACGCCTAGTAGTGGTTGTAGTAAAGTATCATTAAATTCCTTAGACCTTTCACTCAGGTGTCAGGTCTACCTCCCCCTTTTATATATATATAATTAACTAATGTAAACCTCATCACTTCGATAGGTCAATGGTCTTATGAAGAGTTAGATGGGAATTGGAATGTATGTCTTATTGGAGCCAAATCAACCAATTATCGTGTTATCGACCAGACCCCTCTTTCCTTGTTTTAAACCGCATACTGGCAGATCAAGAATTCTCTTTTGGGTCAAGTTATATAACTTTTTTTTGGTCTTAGGATAATGAAAATGTTATATTAAGTCAATTATATTATAAAGATATACGACTTAGGGCCTGTTTAGTTTTGGGGAATAGGGGTTTGGAATCGGATTCAGAATGGGCTATTCTGATTCTAACTGTTTGGTTGGACAGAATCAAAATCCCATTTTTATTCTTGCTGGAATGGCATTCCCCCATTTGAGGGAATAGCCATTCTCTACTTCTTATTTGGAAATGAAATCCCGTTCCTATTGACTCTCATTTCCATTCCCATTCTTGTCTGAATCAAACAAACTATGGGAATTGACCATTCTAATTTCAATTCCAAGTGATTATGATTTTGACTGCAAACCAATAAACGATACAAATGGATAGGGAGGGAGAGGCATTCATGAGATCATGGTTTTCAAAACTGGACCAGACCGGACGATCGGACAAAAAATTGGGAACCATTATTTCCCCCAAAACCATTAATTTGGTCAGCAAACCGCTGACCCAGAGGGTCAAACCGTTCAATGGTTTGGTCGGTTTTTATTTTTTATTTTTTAGTCAAAACGGGCCATCCATTCAGTTCGAATAGTTGGAACGTTATGCTCGAGAACTGAGCCCCTAACTGGTTCGTTGTTTGGGTTAGTTTTAAAAATGTTGCATGAGATTACCTTTCCCATGATCTACATTCTTGGCAAACACAGGAAAGTGGAATAGGGAATAGAGAAGGTAAGGTTTGAAGAGAAATAGGGTGGGAGGATTGAGATCACATCTGTGCCCCACAAATACCCCACATGCACATCTCGACGTGCATTGAGAACGTCTCCCAAAGTTGTCAGTGGGAGATATTCCCAATACACGGTTGAGATATATTATGGGGCATTTATGAGACACCATCTATAAACACTTTTTTTTCTTTTTTAATTTTGGGAGTAAAGTGAAGGGGTGTTAATGTGTTGGAGTTAGAGAGCAATCCTTGACATTTTAACCTGACTTTCATGTTTCGGGGGCGAAGGACCCACTTTATTACATATTTGTTGCATCCCGCTCACTAATTATATGAATTAATGGTTTTAACTAAAACCTTGGGTGGGGTGTGGGTAGGATCCCCCACCTTTATACTTGGCTACGCCCCTAACGTATAAGTCCATTTTGAGAGGTGGTGCAGATCACACTCATTCACATCAGACCCTTTTTATTTGAGGTGCAAATTTTATGTAAAATTCATGGGATTAGTGGGTTAAATTATGATATCTGAAAATCTTTTGATCAATCAATTAGAGTCATAAACATAACAAATCAGGTGCTATTTATTAAAATTCATGGGTGGGTTTTGATTGGTCAAAACACTTATGATACTATATCATAAGCTTTTTCCTCATCATAAATTTTCTCACGATAAGTGTATCGTGGATTTAAAAAAAAAATAAAAAAAAAAATAATGGGAGGTCAGTGATACGCTTCACACCAACCTCACAGAACGTTGTAGTCCTGCACCAGAAACATCCTCCTATAAATAACAAAATCAATTACAGGAGATGTTCCTAATGCAAGGCTGTGATGTGTTGTGAGGCACGCTCTGTGAACGGTGAAGAGCAAATCCAGATTCAGATAATGGAGGTAGGAAGAAAGTTATTTCTTAAGGAAAATTATATAAATTTTGTATTAAATTTTGAGATGCAAGATTTGCATTACCAATGAGTGCAAATAAGACAAAAGTACAAAGTTTATCAGGTGAGAGAGCAAATCATAATTAGGAATAAATGGATGTAAAATTGGACCAAATGCAAAATCTGTATCTAATTCAAATTTACACTATAACTCAAACAGAACCTTATATTATTCAACTTAATTATCAACTGAACAGCACAGTTGAACCCTTTACAGTGATACAGTGACCTTTCTACGCAACGTAAACATAGAAACTGTAAAGACCCACAAAGTATGAATTGGGTTTTGAATTCATAAACCTAGACAGTCAATGAAGCAGTAGACACTAATGCAACAAATGCACCAAGCAATGGGATTGGTGACAATCCCATGCCAACAGGCAAATGGAATGAATTACCACCGCACCGAACATAGGATTAGAGCTGCAAGTTGGGTTGGCTCTCCGGTTAAACATTTTCCAAAAATCTGAATGGACCCGGCCCAATGCCATGTAAACTCTTTAAATTGGGTGCCCGATTTGCACTTTGTATGATGTTATTCGCAGTATATTCTGATCAACAGCATATAAATAAAGGAAGTATATCGAAATGCACCTCAAATAAGGTTACTACACCTTTAAACCAATTTAACAATATGTAAAAATGACTTTGAGTTACGCTTTACCTTTAAACCACCTTCATACAATTCTTATATACCATCTATCAACATTATACAGGTTAGGGTGTAAATGGATTGGAATCCAAATTCAATCTCATTATTGAAAATTTGCATTCAAATTTAATCTGAAATCTTATTAGATTTGAAGATTTTTTATTTGAATTTGAATCCTAACTGATTTGGATTTAATCCGATTCCATTTTAATTTGTATAACACAAAAAAAAACATAAAATGTTAATTAGTTTTCAATTTTACATATAATAAATTAATGCAAATATAATATACTGAATTTATAATATATATTTTATAATTTTAAATATAAGTTTATATATTAAAAGTTATATGTGTTAGGTTGCATATAGAAAAGATACAAGAAAAATTACAAAAAGCAATTAGCAACTATTTAAAAACTAATTGCTTAATTGACTATGCAATTGTGCAAATTAAGAAAAGAGATTGGAACTTCTAAATAGAAATGGAATTTAAAAATTATAAAATTAAAAATAAAAATAATAACATGAAATAGAAAATGTCTAACTATTTCAATAAACATATGTACTAAGAAAGTCATAAAATATAATAAAACATCATATAAGCATGCCTTATGTTGCTCATTTTCATTCTTAAAAAAAAAAAAAAAAAAAAAACTATGGCAACCACCAGCATAGATGTTTACTAGCTGATAGTCGATGTCTGCCGGCAAAAGTTTCCACAACTATCATCTAGCCAACATCTATTGTGTAACCCCATGAAAAAAAAAAAATCTATGGTGGCAGTTTTGTAGATTTAGGTCGGTGGATTACGAACACCAACACAGTGTTCCTTTAAATAATGAAAATGTTGAAGATAGGGTATGATTATTTTTCATATTACTGATTACCTCAAATTTTTGTATCATAGGCTGAGTTTTTCCGAAAAGAATGAAGTTTGTGAAAAGAATTTTGTAGCCAAGCATTCCAATGTTATTCACTATTGCCATGATGAACAAGAATTAAAAGAATGACCTAAAGCAACAAGTCTTTCAATTCAAACTCCAGCTGTCATCAAACAATCCTTTAACATGATATTGATTTTCAAAATGTCAAGTTGAAAAAATATTTATATTAATAATACTAAATATTAATAGCAAACACACAGTTTTGTTTGCCTAAAGCTCAAAGAGGTTTAGGTTTCAGAAAGAGGTTCCAAATGAACAAAGCACTTTTTAGTAAACAGATATGGAGATTACTACAAAACCCCAATAGCCTTTGGAGTCAGGCCATCAAGGAAAAATATTTGTCAAACACAAGTCTACTCGGAGCTAGAGTCAAGCAAAGTAGTTCCTTTTGTGGAAACAAGTCCAAAAATCATTCCGAGTTAAAGAAACATTTGCTCTCGTTGGTTAAGGATGGCTCGAATATCGAGGCATTTAATGACCCATGGGTTCCAACTTTGATAGGAGGAATTCCAAAGCCAAACAGAAATGGACTTTATCAGCACACGAATCTTAAAGTTGCAGATCTATTAAACACAGATGGTACATGGAACCTACAATTCCTAAATGACAGCATTGATGCTAGTCATATTCCACATGTGAAGGAGATAAACCCGAATCATTATATGGATTCAGATCTCATCATATGGAGGAAAACTCCAAAAGGAGATTTCACTGTGAAGTCAATGTACAGATATTTGACTGAGCCTATGGCATCGAGTTCATCGTTTTTTTTTTTCTTTTTTTTACTGGAAGTGCACTGCATGGCTACAACCAGAAGACCTAATTTGCTCATTCTGTAAACAAAGTATGGAAACACTGCACCACCTCTTCTTTTAAGTGTCCCTATGCGAGAGCAGTCTGGTATCACAATCACACGGGTCTGAACCCAGATAAAATCAGCGAGAAATCCCCTCATGAAATCTTCTCTTTTCTGCAAGGCTAGCATAACACTATATCTGATATGGAAGGCTCGCAACACCTTGAATTTCGAAAACACCTTACAGAGTCCTCTAGATCTGCTAAATCATATACAAAGTTACCAACAAGCCATCTTCTCTCACCTCAGAAATACATGCATTGAATTATATACAAAACAAATTACAGGTTGATGGCTCCTTTGATCCTTTAACAGGAACTGCAGGAAGAGGTTTTATCTTCCAACGAATTACAAGTGAAACCGTTGCTGAAGAAAGACCATGCTGGGCAGTCTCAAGCTACAAAGCAGAAATAAAGTCGTTAATAGCAGGTCTCGAAGCAGCTTCTACCTTAACTGATCAAGATCTCTATGTATACAGTGACTCTGAAAAGCTAGTACATTTTCTAGGAAGCAAATGGATTGAGCAGCTGCACTGGACAAAACTCATGACACTTATATCTTTTTTTGCAAACATATCTTTTGTTCATGTAAATAGAAGTTTCAACAAAGCTTCTCACACAATTGCATACTCTGCTTGTAAAGGTCAAATGATCATCAACTATGATCCTAGACAATCTGCTACTGTACAGTTATTACCCATCAAGTAATATATGAAGCTGCTTCTTTTATTTATTTTTGCCAAAAAAAATAAATATTATTAGGGTAATTATCTGAAACTCCCCTTCACTTTTTTTTTTTTCCAATTGTCTTAAACTCACCCTGACGTTTTGAAATCTCCAAAGACCCATGTTAGAGTAACTTTCTTATCAAATGTTCACCTTCTGATAGATCACCATTACTGACCATAACTAAAGTTGTTCATATGGGCCATTAAATATTTTTAATGACCAAAGTAACCCTGGATAGCAATGCATGAAACAAAACAAGTTTCATTGAACTTCCCGGTGTGATCCACTATTGCACAAACAACGGTGTCCTTGACATCCCTAAAAACCCCGTCAAACCAGATCTTAATGCGGATGAGAGGTCAAACTCTACCACTTCAATCGGTACTGAAATCATCTGAGGTTGCATTTAGGTTGCTTTATTTGAAGGACTTGTCTAAAAACTCAGCGTTCATGGGGATATTTTAACTCCAAAAAAGGAGATAATTCCTTAAAACAAGGAATGCTAAGTTCATCCTAACCTGCTCCAGTTAGGTCCTCCAATAGCAATGCCAATGGAAGCTATTGAAATCATCAGCTTTAGTGTTTGTTGGTGCTCATCTTTCCATTTCTTCGGATTTGATCCCTCTGAAATGAAACCGGAAAACAGGTTCCAACTTAGCCCCACTAGAGTCCCAAAAGAAATGCGTTGTTGACTACATGGTTTTTGAACTTTCGTTGACCCGAAAGGTAGGACCGTTTGGCCCGGGAACCATCCAGGCAATTGGTTCCGATTTACTCCAAACCTAGTCCCTGGTAAAAAAACGTTGAATCGGTTAACGACCCGTTGACCCGGGCAATCAAATCGTCGACCTGTTCAATAATTTTTGCCCATTTTTTTTATTTTTTATTTTTATTTTCTTTTAAATTTTTGTTGTCAGAATGGATCGTCCATTTGAACCAGATGATCGAGCCATTAACCCAAAAACCAGTGGCCAGAAAGATTCCATTTCTGGGTCATTTTTTTAAAACCATGCATGATTGACTTGTTTGCTCATATTGGAATTGTAGCTATGGCTTTCATTTGTTTGGTTGTAGAGTAATCTATGGAATTGAGTTGTTTTCTTAAGTATCTGGTTCAGACTCTCAATCACATTACTTAATTAGTGCATCCAATTAAACCTCATGGTATTAATATCTATTGGAATCCGAACAAGTTAAGGGATTTTTTCAGTACATGGATGGCGCCCCATTTTGAGATGACATTTAGGAGGAATATTTGGAGAAACAAGTGACTTATCATTAGCACCTGGGGATAATTAGACTGTACTCTATCTTAGAAATCTGAAATTACTGCCCCCTCTTGGTTTATTAATAGCCCCCTATAAACCGCATCCTACCTGTGGATTTAGCATTGATCTATGGTCAGGATTCATCCCACCTGTAAGGTGGGGCTAAGATTTGTTTAGGTGGGATGAACAATAAAATCCACTAGCATATAGTGTATTTGTTTTAGAATGGATGGGAGTTTCTGGAAGGTTCCTCATGTTAACTGCCTAGCAAATGAAGTTAGGGTGAATTTAAGACAAATGATAAATAGAGAAGGTGAATTTTAGATAATAGCCCATATTATTATCATTATCATTATCATTTTTTGCATGAGCATTTTAAGGGGGTGTTCTTTTTTGGGATTTTGAGAGGGGGGGAAGTTGGTCAATGGGATTTTGGTTCCCATTGACCAACAATCCCATGTTCTTTTTTCAGATTTATGTGGTGATCAGAGAAAGTTTATTTTCCTAGGTATCACTTACCGGGTAAGTGATACCCATCTCCTAGGTGGGTAAATAACTTTCTCACCTAGGGGGAAGTTGTCAACACTTGAATGAGACAAAAATGCCCCTTTTAATAATGGATTTTTATGGCTAAAATGGTCATTACCTTATTTACATGAGAAATTAAAGAACATGGGTAAATGCACTTACCTAGGTAAATGTTTCCCAGGAAAAGCTTACCCAGGTAACTGCATTTACCCGAATAAATAACTTACCGAAAAGCAAATAGGGACTAAATGGTAACTTACTAATCACAAGGGTGCATGTGGGTTTGATTGGGTTGAATCAGATTCATACAACATTTCAGGCTCCAACAAAAAATAATGATCTTATTGGTTAACTTAGGGTGGGACCTTATGTATATAAAAACTCTGCACATACTTTATAAGCATGAGCATTTAGTGGTACATTGGAAACATTCCCTATGAATTAAACATACATCTACAAGAGAGAATCTTGATGTGTGGCTAGATGTCATGTGTGCGGATTTTTTGCTTATAGGAGATGTGCTCTTAACTAGGTGGTTACCTTGTTTTTGTTGGTTTCAAAAGCAATATCATGTTTTTAGTAGTCGATTATTTTATGAAGAGATTTCATAGTAGTTAATTACTATCAGTATCCTACTCCTAATAGTCGACTTCTACACGAAGGGATTTCCTAGTAGTTGACTACTACCTCAACAAAACTTAGAATAGTAAGAAGAATAAGTTAGAAATAACAGAAATTATCAAGGCAACCAAGCAAAGGCAAATGAAACAAGCACTACCAAGAATGCAACGTGGTTTGGCCTTATTGCCTACGTCCACGAGAGAGTTGAAAACCGTTATTCACTATGAAAGAAACAAGAAACAGTAGATATACCTTTTGGCTTGCAACCCAAACCAACCCTTAACCCTTGTACACTAGTTTTCCATTTATTCTCTCAACCCGAAGAACAAAAAACAAGAGAAAAACTCCACTCTTATATTAAGAGCATTATCTTTCTCTCTTTCTCTCTCAACCCTATATACAAAACAAACCTTTTATATGTAAAACCCTCTTTAACTTAAAGAGGAATTACATCAACCATTAGATTAAAAATAATCCAACGGTTGAAAAATAAAACACAATTCCCAATAGTTTTGATTACGGAAACCATCAATTAACTGAGGCTTGGATAGGTCATTGCTCAATCAAATAGTCCATCCTCAATTTGACAATGCTGATTGTTGGTTATTGGATTTTCTGTTCATGAAAAACACTATCAATACATACCCACAAGACATTTCAGCCACACATTAGGAACATGTCCCATAAATGACAACTAAGACATTTCCAATGTGCAGTTGTAGTGTATTGTGGATAGGCTTGTGGCTAACAGATCCAAATCCCTTAGTATATGTTTGGTTTTGTTTATGTTTATTGATGGTGCCACATAGGCACCCTGTTAGCAAATGCCTCATTAATTGCATTTGTGTGTATTGAAGTTTGCAAAAGCAAACTTCGGTTTCTGTGCGCCTCTCCCATTTCAGAAAGCTTCATTTTAGAGCTTCTTGGAATGGATAGGTGTTTATTGGCATTTTGCTGATGTGGTGCCTAATTGTTACGGTCTAACACAGGCTTAGCCTTGCCTACGCTTGGTAGGCTTACGTTAAGGGACATCACCATCATTTTCGCTTGTAAGATTTTTGGGAGAATTGATGTTATCTTCAAGCAGACCACCAAAAGCTTAACGTACTCTTTGAGGAGGGGTGGTCGACCTCCTTGGGTGCCTAACCTTGGCACTCCTAGACCAACTTCCCTTGCGAGGCGGCCCTGGTTAATGGCTAGCAGGGCTACCAGGGTTCCTCATGGGCGCACACTTGCTCATGGGGACAATGCATGAACCGACATTGCGCTATCGACACTCAAGGGAGGCTTGGCATGCAGGCCAGGCTCAAGCATGACCCTTCACCACGCCAGCCCCTTGCCCAAGCTGAGTGAGCTACCCAGTTGCCTCTAGCGCACGGGTGTGTTCCGGCCCAAGCGATTGCCTATCAACATGGCACACAGGTGCCTAGCATCATCGGCATACAGGAGACCCTTCACATCGGTGCCAAGTCACCTCTTCGGTGCACAGTCGCCTCACTTCATGGCCGTCCCCCTTTAGCACGTAAGAGGTGCCTCCCATGGACCGGCCAGAGCCAGCCGAGTGCCCCGGCCATGCGACTTGAGGTCATGATCCAGTGCTACTGACTTTGGTGGAGCCATCTCATCGGGCAAATCCTAGCCTCCAAGCACACAAAGGCTTGTCCTAGCCTGCACGCCGCACGGGTTTCTTCCGCTGTAGAACTACCCCCGTGACATAATGGCACCTATGTGTCATAAACACCCTCATTAAATACTTGTCTCGGTTTTGTAGTCACACAACTACAAAATTGATGTTGCTCGATCCGAGGTGGTGCATGAACTAAGGAAAACAGTCAAATAATCCTTGCCAACAGGGCGGAGCCGAGGTGGAAGGACGAAGCCGCGCTTCAAGACCTGTGATCAAGAAAGGGGAAGTCAGAGGCCTGAGGAGTTATCCCTGGGTAGGCACTCCAACACTAAAGTTAGTAAAAGGTGGTGGATAGTCGGGTTGAGCAACAAGGGTGTTGGTTCAAGCAGAGTAACGGTATGGGTGCTAGAAGTTGAGAGCCTTGCCTTGAGCAGGAGGTACCTTTTTATAGCTAGTGGGATGTGTCCTAATCGGATTAGGCTTCCAGGGTTGCTGGGGTGAGGTTCCCCGTCGGGGTCTTAGGGACAATCCTGATCCCCGACGGAATTATCCTCATCCCTCTCTTATTCTTGGTCGTACTTATCCGTATGACATAGAGCTAACATGGAAGAGAGGATAAGGTAGAGAGGACTATGGAAGTAGCGTAGCGCGGCCTGACCTGCGGGGCCACCGTATGTCGTGGAGTTGACTAGGCAGTGTCGACGTGGACAAATGACCGGACAATGACTGGGCAGCTACATGGCTCTTGGAGGCCAGTTTAACTATAACCCAAACACCACTCCTCTAATTCTGAAGTAGAGGAATGAAGTAATTGGCCAAGGTGTGGCGCGATAGAGTGCTTTGTTCCTCCGCTGAGGAACTCCGAATTAGTCTTGGTTAAGCGTTCTATTCCTCGACGCTTGTCAGAATGCGCATGTGGTTGAGGAGCTTTTCTCTCGTCAGCTACAGAACTTCGTTGATTGCAACTTCAGAATCCGAACAAAAACATTTATTGCATAAACGTAAACAAAATCAAACACCCTCTTAATTTACATTCACTAGACTAACCTCAGGATTGTCTTTGAGAGGACTTCTGTGCTTAGCGTGCATTGTGTTAATTGAGATGTAGTGGTTGAATATCCGTGCAACCGGAGAAATTGCTCACAAGCTTCATATTTGATCAATGTTTGGGCCCTGTGTGGTGCCTAACTCGGAATGGCATCCCAAGAACCCTCTGAACTGGGCACTAAATCTATAATAGGTCCCGCACCTATCATAGTAGGGCCTATAAATTTATTATTGAGGTGAAACTTCACCGTTGATTCTACAGCCAGTCGAACAGCCATCGCATTCAACTCATCTCAATTCTGCACTATCTAACTGTTGTAAGCTAACCATGTCCAGATGTAGGTAAAGTTATCTGGAAAACGTATCTAAACAAAGTCGAAAACGATTAGACTTCATGGAACCTTCTGGAAAGCCGGACGGGTCAGCCCAAATTAAAAAATTTAGACTAAAATCCAAAGACCACGGTCCACGGCTAGTTGCAAGTTTCGTCAACCTCAACCCAAACCCTAATTTTTGCTCTATCGGGGTAGCAACCTAGAAATTAATTAGTCACCCACCAGCACCAGGGCCACCACCAAACTGTTTAAGGGCTTTGGATTTTCTGGGCCCCACCTAAATCTCGTATTCTGGAACCCTATACGTTCAACCACAGATTGTGATTCTTTCTCCATGATCATCAAGAAAAAATAAAAAATAAAAAAGAGATCGTAATTCTTAGGGGACACGGCACTAATGAGAGACCAGGGCCATCGTACGGCTGACGGAGCCCGTTGTATCGTGCAGGCAGGCACAAGATATGAAGCCATTGCGTAAATCTTTTTCTTTTCTGTTTGCCTTCTCAGCCAAGAGTAACCAGTTGGCATCGCACATGGTTTTGGTGCCCAAAGGCCAAAACTATTCCTCCCGTATTCCGTATACGTAATTTGGCACACGCGAGCCGATACGGATCTCCGGTTCATTGAACAAGAACAACGACGTCGTTTTGAATATTGACTATTGATGGCTGATGCCAGTATGCCACCACCATAGTCCATAGTCCATAGACCATATGCGTACTATGGGACGCTTTCAGCCCTTATGCTAGAAATCCCCACATAAACACTTCTACTTTGGGTTTTGGTACTTGGCAGTGGGCACGGTGGGGATTGGGGACCAAAATGCCCGTATCACGTCTAAATTACGCGTTCATCGTCCTCTCAACGCTGGAACTGGATGCTTCTTTTACCGGTTAAGTTTTATAAGATTAATCAACACCTTATTAACGGACGGTGTATTAATGGTTAAGATGGAATATCCACTCTAAAGATATACGAAGCTTGCTTTCTTTCTTTCTTTTTTTTTTTTTTTAAGGTGGATATTTGAAATTGAATGGAAGGGGTAATAGGTTTTGGAAAACCACGGGCCCGTCGGGCCGTTTGGCAAAAACAAAACTACAGTGCAACGCATCTCATCATGGATGTCGTGTCCTCTACCTCCCGGCTCCCGTCATGTACTTTAATTAATATGGAATCCTATCATCAGTTTGTACGAGATTCGATTTACCAACATTTCAAGAAACTGAAGCTCTTAATTCGACGGTCCTGATCTTTAACTTAAGTATTTACCATCTATTTGCGTAGTTGAGGTGAGACTGATAGCACATCGATCATTAAACGGACGCGTTTTTCTGGAAAGAAAATGGGCCTTTGCCTGTTTGTAACAATTGTTCTCTTCGACGCGCCATCAAGTGCCATCCACTGTGCCTATAGTCGCAACTCCAACGTCTAAGTGTGTGTCATGGGTGGGCTAAACATGTACTTTTGTACGGGGGACTGTCAATGGCAATATTATAATATTGTAGTATGCTTTTTCATCTTTTTGACGTTTCTTATTGTCACTCCCCCAAAAGCTTAACGTACTCTTTGAGGGGAGGTAGGTAGTCGAGTGAGCTCATAAGCGTGTAAAGGTTAAGCACGAGATCCCCTCGACACTGTACTGTGTGCTTGTGCTTACCACTGATTTATGCAATACAAGTAGCCTTTTGCTGATTCGTGTGCCTTCTTGTTGCCTTTGTGTGTGTGTTTGCTTTGTTTCATAGGCTTACTCGCCCATTTCGAGTGCCGCACGGGGCCCCAACAATTACCCCCGTGACAGTTGGTATCAGAGCGGGTTGCTCCTCAACGCTCGTGACCCTTGCATAGCAACACTAGTGGGCGCAATGAAGCACAACAAGGAACTCACCGATGAGATTAGGCATGGCCTTGCCCATGCGAGGGAGACTGATGAGTCTCTAGGCGTTGAAGCCACTACAGAGAAGACCCCAGGGGGTCGCACATCCAAGACAAGCAAGCTTGACAAGTCAATTGACACGCTTGCTGCCTTCGACACACGCATCCTTCGCTGTGAAGTGACTGTTGGGGAGATGCGTGACCGAGTAGAAGAAATCCACTTGAATGTGGAAACAATTGAGAGCTCCGTGGTGGAGCTAGAAGCCCGTTTAAATGGCATTATGAACGAGGTCCAAGACGTCCTGAATAGAACCCTCAAGGAAGTCCTTGGAACAAAATCCCGACAAGAAGGGAGCTCATCTCGATCCGACATCCAAGACCAGGTGGATGAGATGAGAGCTGAATGGGTGGCCATGAAAGTGGCCATGGCCTCTCCCTCCGACCTCCAGACTCAATTGGATGATCTAAGAGGAGACATGACGCTCCTCAAGAGACTAGTGGCCAGCACTCCAAGCCCCTCCACAACACTAGCCCCTGCTCGTGTGAAGATTCGGGAGCCCATACCTTATGCTGGCTCCCGAGATGCTAGAGAACTTGACAACTTCTTGTGGCAAATGGAACAATATTTCCATGCCGCTGGCATTGATGATGACCTAACGCAAATTCGTACAGTGATTATGTATTTGACTGACATCGCTATGCTATGGTGGTGCAAGCGATGCCAAGACATTGAACGGGGTACGTGCACCATCGAGACATGGGCTGATTTCAAACGAGAACTAAAGCGGCAATTCTACCCAGAGAACGTGGAGTACCTGGCACGGAAGAAGTTGAAATCACTCAAGCATGAGGACTCACTCCACGATTATGTTAAAGAGTTTTCAGCCCTTACCTTGGAGATCACGGACATGTCCGACAAGGATCTACTGTTCAACTTCATGAACGGACTGAAGCCATGAGCCGAACTAGAACTCCAACGCCGCAACGTACAGGACCTCGCCACGGCAATGGCAGTGGCGGAGCAACTCAATGAGACCAGCTTGTCAGATGAAGAAACCCCTAAGCCAGAAAACCCGCGTTCCCCTAAATTGAGTGGGGGAGCAAGTCCCTCACGCCCTCCGTACGACAACTCCAGCTTCAACAAGCCAGCAGACAAGACTATGGGAAGAAGCCACAAGGAGAGCAAGGCCCTCAGCACCGTTACAAGCCCAGAACCGCTGGGTCCCCAATTTCTTGCTTCCTTTGTGGGGGAAATCACTTGGTTCGCAACTGCCCAACCAAGAAGAAGATCAATGCCCTTGTCGCCAAGCTCAGTGATGACGAGCAAAGTGATGAGGAAAAGTCTGTACAGGCGCCTAGAGTGGGCGCCCTTCAACTCTTCAACGCCATGGTGAAGAAAGAGGCCAATCATGAAAGGCCAAAGAAAGCCCAAAGGGGGCTGAAGTATGTAGACATCCTCTTCGGCGGGAAGCAGACTCAAGCCCTTGTTGATACAGGGGCCTCCCACAACTTCATCTCAGTTGCCGAGGCCAAGCGACTCAATCTGAACACTATGAAAGAGACAGGGTGGATCAAGGCCGTGAACTCCGGGGCAAAGGCGATTGAAGGCATGGCTCGTGGGGTTGACCTCCAAGTTGGGCCGTGGACAAGCAAGATTAATCTTTCAGTGGTACCCCTGGATGACTTCCGAGTTGTCTTGGGAATGGACTTCATGAGACAAGCAGAAGCAGCACTCCTACCTCATATCAACTCTTTATGCATCTTGGACGAGCGCTCCCCTTGCATGGTACCAGTTACGACTTCTACTAGGGTTCATGGGAAGCAAGTTTCTGCACTACAACTTTTTCACGAAGAAGCCTTGTTCAACACCAACATGAAGGAAGCAGAGAAGTTCCCCACTCCACTGGCGGAAGAAGCCGCCCCTCAAGCCAACAACTACAACAGCAGCAGGAAGCAGCAGGCCATCCAGCCGTCTACACCTCTCCAGCAACAGGGTTCGTGCGTGTCGACAACCACCAAGCAAAGCAGAAGACCCAAGGCCGTGACAAACTTTGCCCACACCTACTGCCACAACCATTGGGGAGAGCGAGTGCCACCCGAGCCATTTAGGGGCCACATTCACATTATCCCTCAAGATAAATCCCGTAGCAGCCTTGCGAGTCACCCTTGGGGAAAAATGCATGGGAACCAACACTCAAACAATCCAAAATACCATTTTGACCTAGCCTTGGCCACCAACTTTCCTACCACCATCAGGAACAAGTCAAAATCCTACCTTGAAGCAGCCAAGCAGGGATTTAACTTAGGGACTAGCCATAGGTTTTCCCACCATCGAGAACATCCACTAGCAATCTACCCAACCTACTATCTGGGCCTTGGAAGAAACCTGGTTCGTGGAGCAGTCGAAGAACCTTCTTTCACCAACAAGAAGTTGAAGCCTCAAGCAGAAGTTTGAAGAAACCCGGTTCGTGGAGCAGTCGAAGAACCTTCTTTCACCAACAACAAGTCGAAGCCTCAAGCAGAAGCTAGTCTTCGAGGACGAAGACTAAATTGAGTGGGGGAGACTGTAACAAGTGTTCTCTTCGACGCGCCATCAAGTGCCATCCACTGTGCCTACAGCCGCAACTCCAACGTCCAAGTGTGTGCCATGGGTGGGCTAAACATGTACTTTTGTATGGGGGACTGCCAATGGCAATATTGTAATATTGTAGTATGCTTTTTCATCTTTTTGGCGTTTCTTATTGTCACTCCCCCAAAAGCTTAACGTACTCTTTGAGGGGAGGTAGGTAGTCGAGTGAGCTCATAAGCGTGTAAAGGTTAAGCACGAGATCCCCTCGACACTGTACTGTATGCTTGTGCTTACCACTGATTTATGCAATACAAGTAGCCTTTTGCTAATTCGTGTGCCTTCTTGTTGCCTTTGTGTGTGTGTTTGCTTTGTTTCATAGGCTTACTCGCCCATTTCGAGTGCCGCACGGGGCCCCAACGATTACCCCCGTGACATGTTGGCATTATTGAGCACCGCCGCACCGGAAAGCTGCTCTCAGAGTAGCGACTAGCGAGAGCGTGAAATTATTAATAAGAAAGAAACAACATTATCGTCAACTGGAACTTGAAGAACAATTACAGAGGGGGTTACCACTTTACTTACCACTCACCAGTCCAGATCTGCCGTAAACTTTTGCACTGCACTTGTTGCATTCGGTGCTTGACACGTGTTTAATTACACGTGCAATCTCCATTATGGTATTTACACATCATAATTAGACAACTTGATGAAGGAAGATTTGGTCGACCTCGCAATCACTCCACGTGGTAAAAGCAAATAGCTCGGCACTTAAAACAGCATACCCAGGGCGCAAACACCCAAGGGAAGAAACCAGCAGTCCGAACTCCTTTTAAGGAGCCTGAACTCCCTATGAGGAGCCCGACCTCCCTACTAAGAGCTCGAACTCCCTACGAGGAGCCCGACCTCCCTACGAGGAGCCCGAACTCTCCCTTAGGCCCCGAGCCACACAAGGCAGTAACCCGAACTGGCCCGCCTCATTGTCACGGGGGTAGTTCTACAGCGGAAGAAACCCGTGCGGCGTCCTGGCCAAGGCAGGCCAGGACAAGCCTTTCTGCGCTTAGAGGCTAGGAGTTGCCCGATGGGATGGCTCCACCAACGTCAGTAGCACTGGATCATGACCTCAAGTCCAATGGCCGGGGCACTCTCCTGGCTCAGACCGGTCCATGGGAGGCGCCGCTTACGTGCTAAAGGGGGACAACCATCATGGAAGGCGACCATGCGCCGATGAGGTGACTTGGCACCGTTGTGAAGGGACTCCTGTATGCCGATGATGACAGGCACCTGTGTGCCCTGATGATAGGCAACCGCTTGGGCCGGAACACACCCGTGCGCTAAGGGCAACGGGATAGCTCAATCAGCTTGGGCAAGGGGCTGGCGAAGTGAAGGGACATGCTTGAGCCAGGCCCGATGCCAAGCCTCCCTTGAGTATCGGTAGCGCAGTGCCGGTCCAACACTGTCCCCATGAGCAAGTGCGCGCCCATGAGGAACCCTGGTAGCCATGCTAGTCGTTAACCAGGGCCGCCCCGCAAGGGGATGAAGGTCTAGGAGTGCCAAGGTTAGGCACCCAAGGAGGTCGACCACCCCTCCTCAAAGAGTACGTTAAGCTTCTGGTGGTCTGCCTGAAGATGACATCAGTTCTCCCAAAAATCTTACAGGCGAAAATGACGGGCATGTCCCTAACGTAAGCCTGCCAAGCGTAGGCAAGGCTAAGCCTGTGCTGAACCGTAACATCATGGCAGTTCGGGACACTCCTCTATCCGAACTCAAGACTTCACTTCGTTCGCCACTCCAACACTTCACCTCCGAGACGCCGAACTGAACAGACGTACCATACCTGACACCGAGGAGGTCCGTATCCAAGGGGTGACGCATCTGACTGACTTGGGATCTGACGCTTGATAACCGCACTTCAACGGTCACCTACCACCGCCACCTGCCACCATCATCACCAGTCGCAGAGACGGCTCCGACAAAAGGGAGCAGTGGCGGTTCTGACCAGCAGAGGGGATGACACCCGAACTGGCAGGAGACCAGAGGTAATCGTACCCGACTTGACAGAAGCTTAGGAGTGAGTGCGCGTGGTGGCTATAAAAGGCCCCCTACCCCCAAGAACAAGGCATGCAAACTTTGCGCTATCTGGTTTTATCTTGCCTTTGAAGGATTCTAACTTGAGCTTCGGAGCCTCCACACCGGGTTCCCCTCAGAGCTTCCTCATCTTCTCCGTTTCAGGTTCCCCGCAATTCCGTTCAGAAGCAAGGTCATTGACAACTAAGACCGGCCGGATTGCGCACCATCACAACTGTTACACACCGGTTGGAATTTGGAAGTACACAACAAGTGTAGCGTAACAAGTGTAGTAGATCCCCAATCTGATCCTTCCTTATTTGTTTTGTTTTTTTTTTTTTTGCCGGGAAGCATCACAGATTCCCGAAATTTCGTCCTTATCTTTCCTCCAAAAAGGAAAAAAAAAAAAGAAAATTTCGGAGCTGATATAAACCGACCCGTTTTCTCTTCTTATTTCTGATTTGAGTAGAATTCTTTCTTCGTTTCTTTAGCTTCTATCATGGCGTCGTCGGCACAGCTTCGTCTCATGTCTGATCTTAAAGCCATTGTAAATGAACCCCCGGAAGTAAGATATTTAAGGGTTTTGATTGAATTTGAGTTTTTTTCCCATACAAGTGTGAAGATTAGAATTGTTTCATTTATTTTTTATATCATGATCATGCTCATCTTCTTCTTTGCCTAAATCAGGGGTGCAGCGCGAGTCCGTTGTCCGACGAGAATCTGTTCGTGTGGAGTGCGACCATCTTTGGTCCCGATGAAACCCCTTGGGAAGGTGAGATCGGCTTATTTTAAATGGGATCAGAAAGAAGACTGGTTTTACTTCTTCTTGCTTTGCTTTATTTATTTTTTTAATTATCCTGCTTATCGTCGATGAGGAATTCAGGTGGTGTTTTCGGTTTGCGATTGATTTTCGGTGATAACTATCCGGAGAAACCCCCTCGCGTTCGCTTCACCTCCGAGATGTTCCATCCCAATGGTTAGTATCATTTTCCTCTTCGCATGTATGTTGATGGGCCTACGAATTGATGATTTCTTTTTCAATTCCAATTGATCTGTGTTACATTTACGTGTGCTTAAGGCTTAATTGGTGAATTGAGTGTTTGATGATATAACTTCCCAACATATTTTTCTTCTCATATTATATAACTTCGACTGATCTTCCATTTATCGAAATCACATTTCTCAATAATCGCCCAACCAGCTAGTTATAGATTACAAAGATGGTCAGAATTCGATATTATGGAGTGTTTGGAAGGAAAGAATTGCAAGAATTTTGATACTAAGAAGCAGGCTGTTAGCTGTAGCCAAGTTAATAGATTTGGCGACCATTAGGGTAATACGAGTCCCCTACAGAGTCAGGTCGCGTATAAACTTTGATCGCTGCACTGTAAGCAACTTTGAAGTTTTGTATATAGGGGCGGCTCTTAGACAGGTCAAAGTGCGCATCCTTAGGTTCTGTGGATTTATTCATGCTCAATTGTAGAGGGGAACTCGATAAGGATCTAGCTCTTAGCTTTACTGCAGGGGTTAATGATTTGGGTTTCTTTAGACTTGGATCAGCTAATAGTTGAAATTGACTCTTAGGTGGTATGGTAATGGACTGGATGACTTTCATTACTGAAGGCCTGCGGATGCATCTACAATTCTATATCATATCAGGGAAGCAAGATTTTTGGTGTCTAGGTTGGACTGCTCATTTAGTTGGGTTCCAGGTTCCGCATAGACTAGCTAGAGAGGGAGTGGAAGGGAGAGTTCATATTGTTTTCTTTTTCTTTTTTCATTTTGGGGAGGGGTATTAGGGGCGAGAAAATTCATATTCTGTCACGATGCTATATTTTTTAATTTGCATGGGGGACAGTTGTGGTCTAATCTGATTCTCCTCAGCTGCGGTGGTTGTAATATTATTCTCTTGTGCTATTTTATTCGTATTCAATAAAGTCTCCTTTGATTGTGCAACCGGCCAGAAAGGGAAAAGTGATCAGGGATTGGTGAATCTATATTACTTTGGTATTGTCCTTGAATATTGGCTTTGAGGCAATATATTCATAGGCTGGGGATAGTTACAAACTTAAAATGAATGTTCAATTATCTTATCTTTTGTCAATTTCTTTAACACATTGATTTTTTGAGGCCATTTCCATGTTTGTTTTCTGGATGATTACTTATTTGCTTTTTAGGCCTTTACCAATTGTACCGAGATAATTTGAGAAGACTTCTGGTTTTTGCAGTCAATGAAGTTTAGGTTGTTGGTGTTTTGGAGTTTCAGGTTAAAGTACTGAATGTATTTCTGTATTAATCTTTATAAAGAATGAAAATTAAGAATGCCAAGACTGGAGACTCTATCCAGGAAAGTATAAAGTTTAACTTTTAGCATTCTAAAACTCAAAGGTACAACAACGATATAATTCATCAAGAGTCTGATAACATCGTTTTTTGGAAGAGAGTGGAAAGCACAGTGATTCTTGGCCTTCTGATGTAGAAGTCTGCTTAATCTATTTTTTCTACTTATCCTTAAGGAGAAGTGGTTCTCCATTAAATATTTTTCTTGTTTCAAACCTATTTAACTGAATTTCTGCATAAACCAGATTATTCTTTGATATCTATCCAATTTTATGTGAAAATCAATTCATTCAATTGGGAGGATTAATCTGAAGAATCCTGAACATTTGAATACTCTCAAGTGAATATCTTATTTTCTGTTATCTGCTTGACTGAAGTATTTGACTGGAGGAACTCTTTCAAAATTCCAATGCCAGGTGCTTTACTGAACAGGGCTACCCAGTACTAGATTTTGAATATCATTTTCTCAGGAAAAGGAGAAAAAAAAAGATGTGAAAATTTAGTAATGACCTGAATTGAACTTTGAAAGCTATGATGTTTTTTATGTCTCTAAGATAAACCGATAGTTTGCCGCATTCTTACAATGTTTCCTGGCTGAAAACTAGAGTATGTTTGGTGCTAGCAAACCAATAGTTTGCTCCTGCCTTCACTTGCTCGTGGGGAAAGTGTTGGTTAGAATTTTGCACAAAAACTAGAGTATGTTTGGTTATAGTTTTGCATAAAAATTGGAGGAAGCAGGCGTCCTAGCAAAGGAGAAAACTAGATTATGTTTGGTGCTAGGTTTTTCTGTGATTGATGCAATGATAGATTGCTGATGCCCTTACAACCATTTCTTTTCTTGTAACTTTTCAGGTCGTATGGTGCAATATTCATGATTCATGAATCACTTTTTTTATATGTTTTTTAGGTTGCGCATGTCTCTAGTGCTTAGCAGGATGAGAGAGTAAGATCATTGTAGAAGGAAGTGACCCAACACTTCAGAATAAAATTAAGTTAGGGGACAGATACAACATCCTAAGCTGACATGTTTAATACTACTAGTACTGTAAATATAAATGGTTCACCAGCAAGAGTATATTAGCAACTCTGTCAAAGCACAAGAAAGAAAAGGATGGCATGGTTGGTCTTTATTTTAATATCCATGACCATCCAACTGCAGTACTTTGAAAATGTATAACATATTTGATGCTTCGCTCGTGTTGTGATTGTTTTTCCCCCTCTATGTTCTAATATAGATTTTGCCGTCTTTGTTTATTCTTGTTATGATTCTCCAGTTTATCACGATGGCACACTGTGCATGGACATCATTCAAGATGCCTGGTCACCTTGTCACAATGTTTCTACAATTTTGACGTCAATTCAGGTATGTTACATGTATGGGTGTGCCAACTTCTATATTACATGTCCATACTTGCCATTGGCAGTCACTTACAAGCATGGTTCAAAGTATCGGGACGTATCGTATCGTATCTTTTGAAAAAGATACAGTCCGAAACGCCTGTTTCCAGGTGTTTTGGACCCCCAATTTTTTTTAATAATAAAAAGCATGCTAAAGCTTCCCAAATAACCAAAATTTGAAAAAAAAAACTAAAAAAAGTAGAGTTTCGGCCGTTTCTAAGTACCGATACGATACAATCGATACTTTGAACCTTGCGTACAAGCACAATCTCACACATAATACACATAACCCTTTTTTTCAGTCACTTCTTACCGATCCAAATCCAGCAAGTCCTGCAAATCCTGAGGCTGCTCAGCTGTATCAACATGATGTTCAGGCTTATAACAGGTCTGCAATCTAATCTCAACAAATCGCCATTTCTGTTGTGTTGATTAACATTAACTATGGCAACATTTATCCATTCCATCGTTGTATTCTTACAGGAGAGTTCGCCGATGTGCTCGAAAATCCATTGAATCTTGACCGTTGGCAAGTGCCAATTCCTTCATTCTTAGTGATTAATTATCTTGTTGGATTGGGAAAGAAAGCTTTCCTTGACCTACCTGTTTCACTGTTTGTGTCAAAGTGTCTCTCGCATCTTCTGTTTCCACGTCATTATTGTTTACTGATTTCTTGGTCTCAGTTATGCGTCATGTACATGGAATACGTTTTGAGGGATTTTGGAAGAACTGCATCCGACTCTATACTAATTAATACAAACATCCAAATTTGGATAAGAATTTGAATTTTCTTCTTTTTCACTTTTTTTTTCAAGCTTAAATTAAATTCAAGTAAGGCTTAGGCCAACTATCTGGCTTAGGAGGGTGGGTTACGGGTAATGTCGCGGCCCAAATGCTCTCTCAAATGGGCACTTAAACAATGAGAAAATGGTAATTTGGGTGTTATAGAATTTTAGTTTTTGTCGTTGACGGAGGTGGGGCGGTTTACGAAGAATAACCATCTCAACTCTCAATGGCCCGATACCGAACCCAAGGCCTATGTAATTAAAATTGATCAGATCGAGTAACCCCCCATAACTTCCAACACAACAATGAAGAGTGAAGACTATGAAGTGGAAGTAGGTGTGCGTGGGCTTTGGATTTTAGGAAAACTAATGAGTGCAACTTGGGTGATTAGTCAGATTGGGTTAGGAGTTTGTTAAATTTTGAGCCTGAACCTGAATCCAAGCTGGAAGTATCGAAATTCATCAAACTGGGCAACCAGACTTGCACCCTTGAGTCTCAATTCAACAATGAAGTGGAACCGCCTTGTTACCTCAGTCCTCGGAAGTAGGGCTGTCAATGGACTGGATATTGGTTCAATTTGATCCAGTCGAGTATGAATCCATTATAGATGGATCCAATCCAATTCAATCCAATGAATTCTTTTAACCATTATGGATCGGTCTAATTTCATTTTAACTGTTCAAATTGATTTTAATTTAGATGGGTTGCAACCCAAACCTGGTCCATTAGCATCTTTATATATATATATATATATATATTCTATCAATGGTTGAGATATTGGTTCAATCCAAATTGATTTTAATTCGGATGTATCTAACTAAAACCCGATCCGTTAACATCCATACTCCAAAGTTTTAATGCAACTATAAGCAATGGCAAGTTACAGGGTTTGACATTTTGACGCCCAACTGGGGTGTTTGCATATGGCAATCAGCATGCGCATTTACAATCAAGACCTGAACGCTTGCTAACGAAATTAGGGTTGAGATGTCCAAGGTTGGGTTCGTGGTACAACCTGGATCATGGTTATAGCAATACACTAATAATATCAATACAAGGAATAAGGACATGCTAACCCGAGTCTGACTTGAACCCATCACGGTTCACGGGTCGACAATTCATAACCCGACCATAATAAGGGGACACCAAACCCGTTCCTTTTAAGTTTTAACTCCTTTTTTGATGTATCTGCCCCGATTAACTCTCTCCGTTGATATTGCTAGCAGAATTCGATAATATTTTGGGATCGCGGAGGTTGTTTTGGTGATTGTGCAACCTCACCAAACCGGGGCTCTTCTGTTTTAGGCTTAGCCACAACTGTAGGTGGGGTGTTTTTTTTCTGTTTTGGTAACATGAAGAAGTGGGCAAAGCCAAACAGGGGAGTTGACACTTGCACCTCAGCATAATTGGCCGTTGGAACATGTTTGACAGGAGATCCCCAACTCAGCGTGTACTTCTATGGAATTAGACAGGAAAGGCTTGCAGTGTGGAGCAAACAACCTGGGCTGTTTTGAAGCTTTCTGCACATGACGCATTATCCCAATTAATTCTTTAATCTTTGTAATTTAAAGAATATTGGTTGTAATTACTCTTTTATCTTACACCTATACTAACAAACATATTACATGCATACAGCTTCAAAATGGCCGAACCTTTCTCAAATTAGAAGGCCCACCCTTATGGGCGGAGTCAAGCATATTGGTGGGGCCTGGGTCCTTGGCCCCTCAAACTTTTGTTAAAACCATTGTTACTTAGTGGAGGCTGGGTTAAAAGTATAATAAAGTGTATTTTTGGCCCTTTAAATAATAAGCCCAAACTTTCTCAGACCATTTTCCCCAAACCTTACAAATCAAGCAACCAGCACTTTGGGGAAAAGGGGGTCAAGGTACATGGCACCGAATAACCAAAAAAAAAAAAGATTAACAGAATTTGATGACTGTAATATTGGCTGTGGGACCAATAAAAACGCCCCACTCTAATTATAAATGCAAAGAGAAATTGGGTGGTGGTGCACCGTATGCAATTTATGGATGGCTTGAGATATTACTATTGAATATTGATCCCACAGGCCACAGCCCTGTAACATAGCCATCCACTACTGTATGCCAGTGTACCATGGAATTCATCTTAGGGTAGGATTAAAGTTCAAAGTATCAAAAATGTCAAGTGTATCGGAAAAATAATTTTAAGAAATGTATCGGTATATGCCTTGGATACGTATGCATATCGGAGAAAGACTAAAATGCACATAGATATGCTTGAAAACACTATAAATACTTTACTAAATCATAAAAATATATTAACAACACTAAATATAAGACCTTAATGAGGTGTGTATACATTAAATTAATATATTTTAATAGTTTTATGAAGAAATATATTATAGCTAATTATAATTTCATTAAAAACCCTATGCTTAACTATAGTTTATAAATTATAATTCTTAAGTTTTAATGTTTTATGGGATGAGAAAAACCCAACTCTCCTTGAAGGGATGGGAGATCTATCATATGGATGGCCGAACCATGTAGGGTGGTTGGGTAAAATTTCAAAAATTTCTTTCTTCTATTCGGAAATCCTATTCCCTGATTTAGAAAAACTACATTTTTCAAGGTTCGTTCTTGAAACAAACCGGACCAAATCTGAAACCAAGATTAGGGAGAGGAATACCTGATATGGAATCCATGCAAAAAACTTCTCCCAAGTAGTTGTTCACGCCCAAAGAGGGTACTAAATCCTTACTCCATTGAAGATAACACAGCTTAGGGTGAGGCAGGATCAGTCAGTGGATTCTTCAACAAGAACCCCAATTCTTCAATAAGAATTGTGTAGGGATGTGAGCACAACTTCAAGATTGTTTCTTCCACCAAGAAACAATATTAAGATCCAATCTTAATCACTCCAAGAGGTGGAGATCGAACAGGGTAGGGCGGCAAGAACAGAGAGAGAACTGAATGCATAAAAGTCAGTCAAACTTTGTGTGTCTTTTCCAGTTTGCCCTCCACTTTATATATAACCCTTAAAGAGCCCAATCTCCTAATTTGATTAGGAGTTTCTTGATCCAAATCTTTAATTGGATCTGAACTCTTTAAGTGATAAGGATAATCCCTAATCTTATCTGCAGATCAAGATCAACTACTTCTAATCAAATTAGAAGTTTCCTGATCCAAATCTCTATTTGGATCTGAACTCTTTAAGTGGATAAGAGTTATCCTCTTATCCTATTATGCTAATCCATATCCAGATTCACCTCCTTATTTAATTAATCATATTAAGCTCAGTTCGAATTGGGCTTTAGACCCATTAAGATTTCAGGCTCACTTCCTTTAATGTTGGCTAGCTTTGCTATCTTTGTATGGCGTAGGACCCTATCATTGATCTCCACATAAGTCACATAGGTTCAGCCTAGCCTCTGTTATAAGGCTTACTTGAATTCATTAATGAATATAGTGAACCCCTGAGTCCATCAGTATGGGCTCTTAATGGGCCCAACATTTACACTAAATGGTCATTGGGTCCGGCCATCTTATGAAAGCCCAATGACTGTGGGCAGCCGTGAGATTAGCCCATCTTGTTTACTATCCCTAAATGATCTTACACTTAACCTCTCATCCTTTAATGGTCATACACTACCCGATAATAAATGACCTCTCCCTTGGCGCAAGGTACAATGTTGCACTCTCTATTCACATGGATCCCGGGAATTAAAACATTTTGCAAACATTTTGTTGAACCATAATATATATATGTATATCTCTGTATAAATATATTTTGCAAGACAAATTTTAATAAGTTTGAAATCAACCGCCGACAGTTTAGGTTTTCATCAGAGAGAGTGCATTCCTCGATCATTCACTTTGTTTGACAAAGGAGCTGATCTTGTCACTATGATCACCTACTCAGGTGAATTCTCGGACTGCCCCAACATACCCAGGTTTTGATCCCCTCTAAGGATCTCACTGATTGGCATATCAAAGACAGCCCAATCCGACACCTAATGCAGTACCATAATCGAGTCTAGGGGTTAGGTGTAACATTCCAGTTTTTCCTATCTGTCTCCAAGGTTTAGGGCAATATTGGAATTTGGTCTGGTTTAGGGTTTCAAGAAAACCCACACTATATGTGCCTCAGGTCTCATCCTGGCAATTGAGACAAACCACCCCAACCCACTTGATGGCACATTAGTGTCAACCTTGACAGGATAAATCTTCCCAGATTTATCCAACGGTTGTGAAGATTCTAAACTAACACGAGTCTCATAAGTGTCCAATTTAAGGGTATTACACAGAAACGCACCAATATAACATGAATTAAATATGTACTATTAGTCATTTACAATAAATGCACCAGTACATCAATTTGATTGGAGCTAAGGGCATATATTGTCTAACACTCCTATCCAACCATAAAACATGCATATATTGAAAATATAATTAATAATTATTTTTTATTCATTTCCCAAAATTATAAAAAATAAATAAACATTATATAATATATTAGAAAAATAGTTATTAAAGAAGAAATTTCAATTGCTTTGTGGATATGATAGATCATCCATAGAATTATAATATATTCAATCATTGTGATCAAATGATAAAATATAATTAATTATTTACTTTTTAATTGTAAAAAATAAAAAAATAATTATTAAAGAAGAAATTTCAATTGATCTGTGGATATGATAGATTATCCATAGAGTTATAATATATTCAATTGTTGTGATCAAATGATAAAATATAATTAATTATTATTTATTTTTAATTCTAAAAATATAAAAAATCAAAAAAATATTAAAGAAAAATTTCAATTGCTCTATGGATATGATAAATAAATCCATAGATCTAAAACATATTTAGTCTTTAGAGGCAGAGAAAAAACTTATATTTTCAAAGTTTTTTTTAATTTATATTTTCCCCAAATATCTTCATGAAATTTCCATAAATCTACTGATAGCACAAAAAAAATTGTGATTTTGAATTAAAGAAATGTAGATCAACATAAATTTAAACATTTAAGAAAAAAAAAGAAATCACAAGATATTATAAAATATTGAAAATTTTACCTACTTTTGCCATATTTTTTAAAAATTTGAAAAATCTTTAAAAAAACTTAACGATTCACACTTGTTTCTTGCAAACTTTTGCAAATCTAGCACTCTAGGAATGAAATTTGGAGTTTTAGAGTCATTTCGGGGAAAAGAAGCTTGTTTTCCCCCTTTAATTTTTTTTAAAAGTTTTTGGCTGTATCTTTTTCGTTGATACGCTACTAATACACCCCCGATACGCATAAAAAAGATGAAATGTCTGATTTCCATATGTATCCTGTATCGGTTTTTCAAAGATACAATACGATATACCCCGAAATGCTCCATTCCAGTCATAAATGCAAAGTGAGATTAAGGGGCTGTTTGGCATCATTGCCGTTTCCTGGAGCAACGACGCCACATTGGAAAAAACGGTGCTCCAAGAAATAGGCATTTGTTTGGAATCGTTTTTCCATAAAAAATGTGCTCCAAGCCACGCCTCGAAAATTAGGAAGCCATGGTTTGGAGCAACGCCAAATTTGGTGTTTCTTGGAGCTGCAGCTCGTTGATGCCAACAGGGTAGTGATGTGGCACTGGATAATGGGTATCAGTGCTGAAAACATTTCCTGGAGCAATAGTACCAAACATAAAAAAATGTTGTTACAGGAAACGTCCAACCTGACAGCAACGATTCAAAGCAAAAATAAAGGCACCGTTTGTAACTGAGCATTGATGCCAAACATATACCAAGTGGTTGCAGCTGTCTTATGGGTAGAAATGTGAGAATAACTTTGGGAGAATGACTGTTCAACCCACTCAGAATTCTTAATCCTACCGTATAGGTGGAATGGGATTGATGCCAAATCTATGGGTACGATGATGTAATTTCAGAATTCTGCAGTGTACTTATTCAAATAACTTATAGGTAGCCCCTCAGCTGGAACGTAGCCATCATATTCAGTCAACCCGTGTCTCATCCTAGGATGAACACTGGCATCCGGTAACAAATTGGGATTAGCTGAACACGCTGGTTGTGTCCGTGAAATCAATGAGCTGTTGTGTTCAATTAATCCCATCTCTAATTCTCTACCATAGCCGCCGGGTTGTTTCATTGTTTGTATATTTTGTAAATGTAAGAGGGCGGGAAGGCAATGGGGCCTCCCAAGTGACTCATATACTAAGTATCAATAAGGAGATGATCATGCTGATGCTGTTAAGTTGATCCGTCTCAGAGTTCCTAACCCCAAATGACCATTCTGGCTACAATTGTTACCACATTCACACCGAACCAGATGGTTACTTGCATCATTTGGACCAGAAATTGAAGCCAAAACAGTTATTGAGGAGTTAGATTTATTTCTGGAAATATTGATTTGGTTAAACTTATTCCATATGCACGTTACTTTGTTAGCTTTAAATATTTATTATTTTATGTTTGTTTTGATGTCCAACACCTTACCTTTAAGGCCCCATTTACCTGCATAAATGTATTTACTCGTATACTTTTAACTGTAAAATACATCCAATTAGATTAAGACAATTGACCATTTTTTCTTCATATATTTTATTATTAAAATGGATAATATTTTGGCAATTTTTTCCATAAATGGTATAAGTTCATTAATCATTACCATTGGGAGACTAGTACTCGTGGAAAGATCAATTTACCATGAATCCGGCGGATTTCCTGCTTCAACTAAACTGATGATTTACTTCTTTAAAAGTGAAACAGAAAAAGGAATCCTTTCTTTTCTAATGCCTTCTCCCTCCATCGTCATCTCTGAACCAACAAACCTGAACAGCCATAGCAACAAAGCTACCGAAAGTTCGAAACTGATCAGTTAATTAGCAAACTGAATTGTTGAAAAAACTCAAGCAATCTAAAATGTAAAATCCCCCGATTACCAAATTCAAGCTACTATTTTCCGCATAGAAATAACCCAAAAGATGATTTATGAATTAATAAGATAGAAATAAAAATCTTTAAACCTACTTTGAAAAGAACGGTCAATAGGCCCAACAACAGATAAAAAAGTTTAAAATATTTATTAAAAACAAGAGAAGACATTACAGAGTAGACTGATCATCAATAACAAAATAGAAGGTAAACCACAAAAGAACCTCAAGTATGAAAAAAATGGTTAGAAAGAAAAAGAAAAAGAAAAACCAAGAGTTGAGAAATAAAATGGTGGAGATGAAAGGCCGGTCTGCAATCGTTAATGGTGTTTGCACAACTCTGAGGTTCGGTCTGCAAAAGAGTTCCTTGCCTTGTTCTCTCAAATTGTTTTTTTTTTTTAATTTTTCTACTTTTTCTATCTTATTAATTTATTATTATAAAAATATAATGGGCCGTTTAAAATTCCTAGATAGGTGTGCTGGAGGGTCATACAAAGCATGACGTGTTACAATCTCATTGGGTGTGCACCACGGAACACACCAAGCGAGTGCCGGAAATCCGACCTCGTAATTACCGATATGCAAATGCTGATAAGTTGGTCAACTTATCCCCTCCACTTATTGTTGATAAACAAACATGGTCTAAAAATAATATTAAATTATTTTTCTTAATTTTTTACATTTTTATTTGAGATAGTCCAAAGTTCAAGTTCAATTGTGGAACCGTTTAACTTATGACCCCAATGATAAAAAAACTTTCATTTGTCTATATTTGATTTGAGTTGAATTGAGATTGCAACCGGAAATTGGATAGTATTAATAAATTTTAATTTCAAAATGACCAAAATATTATATATTATCAATAAAATGAATTAAAAAAAACTTTGACATTGTCTATCATGAATAAAAGTGTCGGAGGTTATGGGGTACATTTGTAATGTACATAAGTTTTGAATACTTGTATGTATTTATGTGTGGAAGAAGAGCTTGTGTGAAATTCTGATATAATTTGGCCTTTTGTTTATTTAAGCCATTGGTTTGGTGGGTTTAGGATTGAGTGAAAGTGGATATTTTGTTGTGAGTCTATATAAAATTCAATCATATATCTCTTATCCTCGTAATAGATAATTTTTCACTCTCTTCCATGAATATAGTGGATATTTAATTAATGAGCCAAACTACATTAAATCTTGGTGTTTTCTTTATCTCTTCTTTTTCTTCGTCTTATTTTTGTCTTGATTAGTTACTATATCTTATATTAGTTGACAAAAATGGGTTAAAGTAACTTCTTTGAAACTTGAACATATGACTATTTTTTTTTTTTTTTTGATATTTGGTGATACGCATCACTAATTACCCCCTCTCCCCAATGTCTAGGTGGTTGTGGGAATTGAATCCATGTGGACCATGTCTATGCTAGATTGAACCAGCTAATTAACATACCAATTGAGTCACCCCTCAATTGGTAAACATATGACTAATAAAGAAACAAAATTCAAACCACCTATACTAAGAAATGCAATACAAATTTTAAGAATATATATCATTAATGCAATTCATTAACGAAATCAATATGTACACTATTTGGTCGAGAATCAAATCAAAATGGACTATATCAGATTAGATAGGTGTGGATCCATATTCATGAATCAAATTCGGATCCATCAACTTTAATCGGATTGAATTAGAATTTGAATTTGAACAAATGTCCACTCATTATCTTTGATTCTATTTCAGCATCTTATATGTATATTTCAAAATTTTAATATTTTTAATCAATCAATTTACTATATCATATATGTTTGTGATGAATCTATGATGTTGGAAAACTAGGTATCAAGAGCTTTGAACCTTTGACCAATCAAAATTAGGGGTGCAACTTTAGTGGCTTAGGGTTGGGATTTTCTCAAAATTCTAATGGGTCCAACCCAAAGCCCGAACCTGAAATAGTGTAAACTGTTAACTTGGGCCAACCCGAGTTGCACCCCTAATCAAAACCCCTGTGAATTTTGATGAATACCATCAATTGCTTGCTACTTTTATGATGTCGGTTGTTTGGTTACAGGTTTTTCCAGTATCATAGTCGAATCATCTGACTAGATTTTTGTTGTAAATTTTTATTTTTGAAACCATACGGAATATTACCTTTTTTCTAGGGGTGCAACTCGGGTGGGTTTGGTCAGGTTGAAGGTCAGGTTAAAGGTGCAAACCTTTGGGTTCAGGTTTGGCCCAACCTGAGGTCATGCCCAAGTTTATTGATCTAAGTCCAGTCTAAGCTTAATCAAACACAACTCAGATTGGATTGAGCCTAGCTTGTCGGATTGGACGAGTTTGAAAGAATTTATGAATACATTTTTATATGATCATCTTTCATTGAGTTTTATAGCCCAATTTAAGAGCAGAATTGAATGAAAATATATACACATTTTATTTTTTTTTTCGCTTTATTATACAAATTTTATTTAAAATGTGTGTATATATACATGTTTCATACACACACGCACACGTATATCACGCTATCAACCCAAGACCAGTCCAAGGCCAGGTTCGAGTTTTTTTTGTCCGAAGCCTTGTCCACAGCACGAAAATGCAGGCCCAATATATGCAAAAACTCAGATAGGATCGGGTGGGCTCAGGTAAGGCCCACCCAAATTGCACCCCTACCTTTCCTCATATCATATTTTTGCCGTATGCAGATTTACTATGTCTATGGCATGGCACCAAGAGGTCCAAGAGCATCAACAACATTGACAATTTGAGCACAGTTTTAAATGAATGACATGTCAATAAGCTTAGTCAAATTTTACGAAAATTTGGTTGTGTAGAATCGCGGACATGAAATATGAAATATAAATATAAAATTAGTACTATAAGATAATAATAAAAACAATTAAAAAATACCTAAATTTTCAAAAAATTGGAAAATTTAATCATGACCCAAGGGTTGGAAAATGACCTAAGTTTCCAAAATTTTAGACCTTGCAACAACCTACCATTCTACCAAAAGAGTAGAGAATCAGAGAAGAGCTATGTTAAGTTGTTAACCACCTACCTTCACCTAACCTCTCCCTCGCTGGGCTAAATAGCTGCCTTTTTCATCGTCATGTATTTATTAAAGTTTAAATAAAGGAGGAGGCTTTTGTCATCATCATCAATTCTTATTATTAAATCTTAAGAAAAAGGAAGAAAATGATTCAAGAAAAATAACATTAAGTAGTAGAATACCGAAATCTTCTATTGCAATACAAGCATATAGGAGGAGCAGAGGAGGAGAGATACAGGGTTTACTAAAACTGCAAGACAAAGTTACTCAAAGTATCAAACAAGTTATTACCAAAAATATAGTATCAACCAAGCAAACGACAAAGCTTTTGCAGAAATAGCTCTCTGCGAATTAAGAAGGTAGTAATAACGGTTTGTCAGGATTAGACAAGGTATTAGTGCTTGTGGGGTTTGGATTTACCCGAAATGATACAGCTTTCTCTGCTCTAGAGTCCACGGGATGTTTGATAACTTTGATTGGCTTGTGGGTTTGGACGGTCCCGCGCTTTTCGTAGGCTTCACTTGAATTTCCCCAACATCGCATATATAAATAATGAAGAGGTTCTCGACTTGCTGCTTCACAGGTCGAGCGATCTTCAAGACTCATCGAACACCGGGGCATCTGCAGGTAACCTGCTCCGCTTCCTCTATTTATCCCCTGCCGCACTGAACTCTTCTTCTCATTTGTACGTACTCTTACCCACTTTCATCCTCTTTCTTTGGCCTTTGCTGCATTAGGAATCCAGTGATATTATGGAGAATCCACAGACGAGCAATGCCAACAACTATGATTCTGAGGTACAGTTTCTTCCTTAGGTTTCATTTCACTTCTGAATTCTCGTTATTTGTTCAATTTGTTTTGGAGGTGGGGTCTCGTATTCTGCGTTGATTAAGGTTCCAGTCGGAACCGTTGGGTCCTATTGATGAACTGCGTTGATGGGTAATTCAAGCTCCTATGTGTGGCGTTTTGAGTTGTTTCATATTTGTTTCTTTTGATTTCAGTTTTCTTTTACAACTTAGGGGGTGTTCGACAATATGAATGGTTTTGTTTTCAAAAACAAGACCAACCGTCATGTCAGCAAAAAACAATACATTTTTGGCTGATGCAGCAGTTGCTTTTTGCTTTTGAAAACAAAACCATTCACATTGTCGAATACCACCTTTATAAACCGAAGTTTAACAAATTTTATATTGCATTCTACCTAATGGTTCAACGTTCTATATACCAATCCATCATGCCAGAATTAGGCGATGGATTTTGTAAACTCGTGTACTGAAAGGAATTCAAATGGAAGGCAAGCGAGTTGTGGCCTCATGGAGAGTATTGGGTGGAACATGTTTCACATGTTGGCCTTTTAGACTTGGATTTCAACTAAAGCATTCTCATTCCTCTCTTTGATGTGGGATTGGGGGAGAAAATACTAGGCAGGTAGAGGAAAGCCTATACAAACATGAGGCAGGAATAGTGTCCTGCCCGAACATCTAGTATCATGAATCCAGCCCCTTGATAAGCAATACTTATGGACCTTGAACATTGAATTTCTTATTACCTGATGATTTTTCCTTTTAGAGTTCTAGTATTACCAGTTTGTCTCCAAAGTTTAATGCCAAATGAATAGGGTTTTCATTCCTTAGATTGAGGGGACGAACACACACAAACATACACACCAAAGAAGGGCTATTATAAAAAAAAAAAAAAACAAAAGACATGGCCCCCAACAACAAAAACTTAAGAAGGCGAAGAAGCTCCACTATACAAAGAATCTGTATAATCCCCCGATTTAGCTAACCTGTCTGCAACACAGTATTTATTTTCAATGCCTTCATTAACTTTGCTTTCCTATGGCAGAAAGTGAATGGGAACATGATCAATACACAGAGTGGTATTGCAGACAACATTATTCTGAACCATGACTTCTCAGGAGGGCTGCATTCTTGGCACCCCAATTGCTGCAATGGGTATGTTGTTTCAGGACCATCAGGTTACCTTGAAGGCGTGTCATCTATCTCAGGGGGAAGTTATGCCGTCATTACGAATCGAAAGGAATGCTGGCAAGGCTTAGAGCAAGATATTACGCCCAGAGTTTTGCCAGGATCTACTTATAATGTCTCTGCTTGTGTTAGAGTGTTGGGGCCTCTTCAGGGATCAACTGGAGTCCAAGTCACATTGAAACTAGAGTATCCAGACTCAACAACTAGCTATTTGTTTATTGGAAGGTACTGCTATTTCCATTGCTTCAAATAGTTTCCATTTGTTTGAATTCAAATTTGAATTTGATCCAGTTAAGGTGATTGGGGTTCATTTTGTTTGTAATTGGGTTGAATACGGATACAACCTATCAAATCCAATAAGTTGCAATCCAATTTCATTTAAATATATATGCTTACATATATTTAAAATTTATATTGTATCTATTAGTAAAATTGGTTTGAATATTGTATTTTTACTAAAATGTCATAGGTTCAAGTTTCATACAAGTTATTTTCAGTTCATTTTGTTCATGATATACAATATCAAAAGTCATTTCTAGTTCATTTTACTAATAATATATAATATTTTGATAGTTTTAATTTAATTTATTGATGCTATTTAGTATCCGATTGTAATCTGAATTCAGTTTGAACCCAATATAAATCCGATGAATAAGTTTCAATTTGGACCCAAATATTAATGAATCAGATTTGGGTCTAGGTGTATCCGATTCAATCCAATCTGTTTGCAGCCCTAGCTATTTTTTTTTTTAATATCATGGTGTCCTGCCTCTTGGTTTTACATCAATGACATTTGCTGGTTGCAGAGCCCCAGTGTCAAAGGAGCAGTGGGAGAAGGTGGAGGGCACATTCACATTGACAACCATGCCCAGCCGGGTTGTATTTTATTTGGAAGGGCCTTCCCCTGGAGTAGACCTACTTATAGATTCTGTTGTGGTCTCTACTTCCAGTCTCAAAGAGCATAAGGTATACACCTTGTCTAGTTTTTAGTTCTTTACCTGGGTCATAATACATTCAGGCATGTATCCCACCAGGTAGAACAGTACTTTTTTTTTTTTGAGAAGTTTTCCATAACTTGGTGTGGTGGTACAAGTGCCGCATAATTCACATGTTGCAGCCAGGTCAAGCACATATGGCATAAATGCCACATGACTCGCATGTTGCAAGCGAGTCAAATTTATAGAACATAATTAGTTATTATGCTTTCGCTTGGTTTTTGCTCCCATATCAGCAATGGTTCTTCTTTCTTCTTAATTAATTAAGTGATTGCAACTTTTGACTTATTGATTCCTAATTTATGCTTCCTACTTTATCTTCAAAGAGTGCATACCCAAGGTGCTTAACTGATGGAGATGAGAACATTATACTGAACCCTCGTTTTGAGGATGGACTTAATAATTGGTCTGGAAGAGGCTGCAAAATTCTATTACATGACTCCATGGGAGATGGAAAGATAATGCCACTGTCAGGTAAGTTCTTTGCTTCTGCAACAGAACGCACACAGAGCTGGAATGGAATTCAGCAAGAGATCACAGGAAGAGTGCAGAGGAAACTTGCTTATGAGGTCACTACGATGGTCCGGATATTTGGGAACAATGTCAGTAGTGCTGATGTACGAGTAACTTTGTGGGTCCAATCACAGAATCTCCGTGAACAATATATAAGCATTGCCAAGTTAGTTTCCTTTACCTTCTTCAATTTCTGTTATGCCAATTCTTCTTTTGATTATTATCACCATCTTAGCTCTCCTGTGATCAGTCTGCACAAAGAATCCAAAATGCATAATTTCTTGGTGTTCTTTCCTTTGCTGCATTGACTTCTTGACACTTGCCCCTAAATTTCCTCTAATTTCTAAAATGTAGCTGTTTTTTTCCTGAAGTCTGCAGGCATCAGATAAAGATTGGGTACAATTGCAGGGAAAGTTCCTTCTGAATGGGAACCCATCAAGAGTTGTCATTTACCTGGAAGGGCCACCTCCAGGTACTGATATTCTTGTCAATAGTTTAGTAGTAAAACATGCAACGAAAGCCCCTCCTTCACCTCCTCCAGTAATTGAGGTTAGTCATTTATGCAAACCTCTTCTTCTCAGTACATACTATACTTGCATTGATATGAATGAGTTTGCCCTCGAGATTTTTTCCATATATGTGAGATGTCTGATGCAAACCTTCTTATGAGGGTCATTTTTAATGTTCTAAGTATCACATGTATGGTTCTTTGTTTTGTAGAATCCTGCTTTTGGAGTTAATATAGTTGAGAACAGCAATCTTACTGATGGCCTCAATGGGTGGTTTTCTCTTGGCAATTGTACTCTTAGTGTGGGCACTGGTTCTCCTCATCTACTTCCTCCAATGGCAAGAGATTCCCTTGGGCCCCATGAACCTTTAAGTGGCCGCTACATCCTTGTGAGCAATCGCACACAGACCTGGATGGGCCCTGCTCAGATGATCACAGATAAACTAAAACTTTACTTGACATACCAAGTATCTGCTTGGGTTCACATTGGTCCAGGAGCAACTGGTCCTCAAAATGTAAATATTGCGCTTAGTGTAGATAACCAGTGGGTCAATGGGGGCCAAGTTGAAGTTAATGATGATAGGTGGCATGAAATGGCAGGTTCTTTTAGAATTGAGAAGCAACCATCCAAAGTTATGGTCTATATCCAAGGACCATCTTCAGGTGTCAACTTAATGGTTGCAGGGCTTCAAATTTTCCCTGTTGATCGAAAAGCAAGATTTAAACATTTAAAGAAGCAGACTGACAAGGTATTTCTGTTTGTTTCACGAAAAGCTCAGTATATTTCATCTATCATTTCATTTTTTATGCTGTATTCTATATCTTTGGATTGTGTTTTTATATTTTCCAAGGTTTTGGCGTGTAAAACAGCTGATTATGTGAGATTACGGAAACTATAGTGTCACAACTGCTGAGATTGTTCAAAAAATTTGTTCAGTGATATATAGTCAGCTGATTAAAGATTATGAAATTGATTAACCATGGTCTATGGCCATGATCATGGTTAGTTATATATAGGAAACAAAGGCAATTGTTTATCAAACTTTTTATGTGAGATTACTGATTTATCTGGAGGGCTTAATCTATTTTTAATGCTTGAGCTCTGGGTGAGTTGGGTCTTTTCCCTAAAATTCTCTTCTCATGTTAACCATTTGACTATGTTACCCTTTCTGTCCTGCAGATACGTAAGCGAGATGTCATCCTAAAATTTGCAGGATCTGATGTTGGTAATTTGTTTGGCACATTTGTGAAAGTTAGACAAACACAAAACAGTTTCCCATTTGGTTCATGTATCAACAGAACGAATATAGACAATGAAGATTTTGTTGATTTCTTTGTTAAGAATTTCAACTGGGCTGTCTTTGGAAATGAGTTGAAATGGCCCTGGACAGAACCACAACAAGGCAACTTTAACTATAAAGACGCTGACGAGATGTTGGACTTGTGTAAGAGCCACAACATAGAGATTAGGGGTCATTGTATCTTCTGGGAGGTGGAATATACCATCCAGTCATGGGTCCGCTCATTGAACAAAAATGACCTGATGACAGCAGTTCAGAGTCGTCTTAATGGTCTTCTTACACGGTATAAGGGCAAGTTTAGGCACTATGATGTAAACAACGAAATGCTGCATGGTTCTTTCTACCAAGATAGACTGGGAAAAGATACCAGATCATACATGTTCAAGACAGCCCATCAACTGGACACAGATGCCATATTATTTGTGAACGATTACCATGTTGAGGATGGAGATGACACTAGATCGTCTCCAGAGAAGTACATTGAACATATCCTTGACCTGCAAGAACAAGGTGCACCTGTTGGAGGTATAGGAATACAAGGACATATAGATAGCCCAGTTGGGCCTATAGTCAGCAATGCTTTGGATAAACTGGGAATACTTGGTCTACCAATCTGGTTTACAGAGCTAGATGTCTCCTCAATAAACGAGCATGTTAGAGCTGATGACTTGGAGGTCATGCTCCGGGAAGGCTTTGCTCATCCTTCAGTGGAAGGCATAATGCTATGGGGATTCTGGGAGCTCTTTATGAGCAGAGATAACGCACACTTGGTTGATGCAGAAGGTAGTATTAATGAAGCTGGAAAGAGATATCTTTCTCTTAAGAATGAGTGGTTGACTCATGCTCACGGTCACATTGATGATGAAGGAGAGTTCAAATTTAGAGGCTTCCATGGGGCATACGAAATTGAAGTGGTAACGCTTACCAAGAAAATATCAAAGACGTTTGTGGTGGACAAGGGTGAGTCACCTCTGGTGGTCACCATAAACTTATAGTTCCTTGGGCTCGAATTAGTGGTGAATTTTTATTATATTCTCTGTTAATGGTTTTCTGCATGGAACTTAATAAAGGTGATTTTATTTGTTTTTTCTATTGTAACAATGAAGAAAAGAAATAAACTTGTGTTATTACTTTTTTCTTCTTCTACCAAAACTTCTGAGACTGGATAATCGATCATACCCACTTGAGTGAATTGAGTCAGGTTGGTTGGGGGTCAATTCCAATCCCAACTCAAGTCAACTAGGATTCCGTACTCATAACCAATTTAGGAGGGTGGTTCACCTAATCACCTTCACCAAAACAAAAGCAACTACATATTGCTTACAGAACAAATCATGCATGTTTATCAAATAGCCCCACAATTAATGAAGAATCTTGCTTAAACTAGAGTTCAAATGAAAAGGAAAGGGTAATAAATCATTTTAGAATTAAGAGTTTTCACTCTCGATTGGGTTATGGAGCTCTTTGTACACGTATTCTTTGTAGGGGATCCTGCCCCACCAAGGGGTGGGTGGCCATGGATTAATAGGATGTGGGCCCACATACGGTCTAATCAGAACGAATGATTTAAGATTTGTATCCATATCTAGACCCAATTCTTTTACAGAGAAGTAGGGACAGGCCTAATGCAGATCTCTGATTTTCACTGCAAAACTATAAACATTCAAAAGGTCAAAGCCCCACACTCAATACACCCATACCCACCCGTGGCTGAACCGTCATTCTCCCATTATTTTATCGAACTCTAAAGAATATCTAAACAACCGTTATTTCACATTGACTAACATTGCCTTTATTGTTTTAGGTGATGATGTCTGGTATTATGGCTGTTTCGACTTTAAATTCTGCTACATTAGTGTCACTTAAGCCTCTGAGTTTAAATATGAATTTTTTGTTTGATTCAGACTGTCTTGAGCTATAACAATCAGAAAACATTTCTTCACTTCAAGAAACATAAACCAGGGTGTGTTGGGGGAACATCAAAATATCAAATTGATGTTTCTTCCATCAGCTGCCCATTTCAAGAAAATAAAAGACCCATATATATATATATAACATTTATTTTTGGTTCTGTAGGCCCAATACCAAAAAGAATGTTGTTCAATATAAACATCGACCAAAGAAGTTTCATGCCATAATATCTTAAGCATTTGAGCCTAAAGTGGCAATAAATGCTGTTATGACAATTCTGGTTCGTTTTATCCAAGCAATGTATTATTTGATTGGAATGATTCAAGGAAAATTGATCATATTTGGATTTCTATAAAAGTGACTTTTGATTAAAAGTTAAAACAGCTGTGAGGTTTCTTGCTCGCTCTAGGGGGCATTTTCATCATTGTTGTTCTAAGGTGTCATAAACCAAAACAAACAACGAGATCATATTTTCTGCGACAACCCCGAGACCCTCCAGTGAATTTTGAACACAAACACTAACTTAATGTGATATTTTGTCTTTTTCCAAGCACCCTTGTTGCAGGATATGTGTTCTGCAAAGTCCAAACAGTGGGGCACTAGGGGGTTCATTGGGATCCGTGCACCATTCAACTACTTTTCAGATTCCAAGATGAAGACGTTTATCAAGAAATGGACATGGTACCACAAGTAATTCGTGTAAATCATAGCAATTCTTTGCATGAAAATACACTTCAGATAGATGGCTCCTTTGATCCTGATGGACGAGCTTTCATCATCAAACGTGTTTCAGGAGAAACCTCTGCTCAAGGAAAGCCATGCTGGGCGCTATCCAGCTATGATGTAGAACTAAAAGCTCTCATGGATGGGTTGGAGGCAGCTTCGAATCTATTAATACAGACTCTAGTAGTTTATAGCGACTCTGCAAAGCTAGTGAACCTCTTTTCACAGGAAGGAAGACCAAAAGAATGGATAGAGTAGCTGCACTGGAGCAGGTTCAAGACTCTTACATCTTGATTTCAGTACCTTCTTTTTGAACATGTAAATAGATCAAACAATCTAGCTGCTCATACTTTAGCTTATATGGCATGTAAAGGCCAACTAAACATCAGTCATCAAGATGTTTAGTATATTAAGGGAGTTGCGACAGACCTTGGGAGGCTCTTCACACAGCAGTTTCTAGCATTAGACGAGCTGAAAAGCCTGGAATGCTATGAAGCCGTACGTATTTGGTAAAATAAAAACCAGAAAGTTGAAAATAAGCTTACATGAGCCACAAAATCGACTTTCTGGTGAAGCTATTTCTTAAAGCTTCTCTCAAGCGCCTCAGTCAACACAGTTCAATCAATGCAAAAGTCATCCCAAACGGGCTATGACTAATCACTAGTAAATTGTTCAAAGTTCAAACTGTTGGGAGGTGCCAAGTCTAAGTGTGTTTCGTAAACAGTGTTTCTTAAACTCATAATTGAAAGATAATGATCATAGCTTTGCTTTATGCTTTAAAACAATGAACATGAGGGCTCGGGATTATTGTTACCTTAAATAAATTCATCAATCCCTTTTCTGTTTCTTCATTAGTCTCACCAAAATTATTTTATTAATTTATAAAAGAGTAATTGTTAGGGTAAATCTCTAAACTATTGGGATTATAGTTGATAAGGGCAATTTTTAGGCTCTAATATCAATAAAAATAATATTTTTAATAAATTTTCAAAAATAAATTAAATTTTTAAACATAAATAATATCAAATAAGGGTACGAACCATTCATCACCGCTACCGCTGCAACTTTCAGCAACGCAGTGGCAGATCCACCAGTGCTGGCTCTAAAGTGTAGATAAATTCTCTGCCTTAAAAAACCGGTGGCTCCAAAGGTCCCCATCACAAACACATGAGCTATAAAGCCTCTTGTTTACGTTCTGAAAACCGGTACAGAGGTGTCGAAGCAGAACGCTGCTTGTGATCTGCTTAGTCTTTCATTCATCGAAGACAACAAGATCTCTATCGGTGCGTGCGGCACCATCCCGCCATTGGTTTCTTTGCTCCTGAATTGATCGAACGGAAGAAAGACGCGCTTACAACGCTCTACAAGCTTTGCTCGATGAAACAGAACAAAGAGAGGGCCGTTAGCGCGAGAGCCGTGAAATCACTAGTGGTCTTGATTCCGGAGCAGGGGAGCGGTTTGGCGGAGAAGGCGATGGTGGTTCTGAACAGCTTAGCTGCAATTCCAGAGGGAATAGAAGCAATTGCGGAAGAAGGAAGGAATGTGGTTCTAGTGGAAGCGATCGAAGACGGGTCAATGAAAGGAAAGGAGTTTGCTGTATTGACGCTTCTGCAACTCTGTGCGGACAATATGCGCAACATAGGGTTGCTGGTGAGGGAAGGTGGAATCCCTCCGATTGTTGCGCTCTCTCAGACGGGAACAGCTCGAGCCAAACAGAAGGTTCGTTTGTAACGCAAATTGCCCATAGGGTTGCTGGTGACGAATTCTCCCACGGTAGCGTACTCCCCCAGCGCCTTAACGTCGGCACCGCACCTCAGGAATTGAGAAAAGAAGAGCTTGAAGCAAGTGCCCATAACGAATGCAATCGTCAATGAGCCCGAAACAGTCCGATGTAACCGCCACCAGCTAGCCAAAGCGTTTGTCGTTGGGATCTCTAATGCTAAGCAGAACCTATGGAAGATGAAAAACCACCTGATCTCCCATGTGGGCTCTAAACGCCCCAAATAAAAGATGATGAGTTCGTGTATCAGCCCCGACACCACGAACGTCGCTAGTATGGCTGGTAGTGCGGCGAGGCTTCACGTAGGCTCGTATATGGATGCCATGATGTTCCGTCTTCCGTCTTCGTCCCCAGAAGTCCTGTAGTAAGGTGGAGAGGTAGGGATCCTCGAACTGTGCTTCCAGCTCCAGACCAAGCAGGGCACGAGCCAGGTATGCGACAATGGAGAGAATGATTTCCAGGAGGAGGTAAATGTGGAGGCAGTAAAGTGAGGATGACCTTGGGATGCTGCAGATACGAAGGTGGGGAGATTTTGTTCGATGGTCTAAGGAGGAAGGAGATGAACAGTTCTTTTACCCTTTTTTGATATTTTAAAAAAAGTTACTTTATTTTAAAAAGGTTATTTTTATTGATAATAAATCTCAAAAGTTGCTCTTATCGGATATAATCCTTAAACTCCTCCTCCTACTGTTTAGCGTTTAGCGTTTAGCGTAATGACACGCGATACTTATACACACGTGACACCACGTAATGTATGAAGTTTTTCAAAACTCAATTTTGCCCTTCGTCCCTCTCCCTTCTTCTTCACCATCCATCTCCCCGGTGGTAGCTACAGTGAACCACAACCGTTCCACTCCTTGTGCCACCACTATCGTCGTCTGTATCCGACCACGGGAATCATTAGTGCTTTCGACAACCTCAGCTTCTTCACCGTCTTCTCCAACCTCATCTTCTTCACCGTCCTCTTCCCACCAGCAAACGAGTGGCTAGGAGAGATGGATTTCACATGGGTTCCAATACTGTCGCCCTTCTCAACAGTAATACAAGCGACAACTGTTGATCGAAACCAGTACCGCCGAGGGTCATCAGCCACATCGTTAGATTGAAACCAGATCTCGGTCTGGGATGGAGCGTTTGTTCAGTCCCTATCCTCTCTGTACAATAGCAAAAACAAGCTCATCCAATTTCTGATTAAATCTATGAATACGATCCAAAGACGTTCTCATGCGAGTGTAGAAAGTTCCAGGATCTTCACCTTCGGATGCCATCATCTCCACCCTCAAAGGCCATTCCTCTTACGTTTTCTCCCTCGTCCTCGCGGGGAAGTTCCTTTGTAGCAGCTTCTTTGATGAAGAGAAGCTGATGCCCAAGAGCCGTCTCAGACCAACAACGTGGTTGCTGTCGGTAAGGGCACAGTTAAGTCTCTTATAGTCTCCGGCAACCAACTATTCAACGCCCACCAGGACCACAAGATCCGTTCAGAAATCGAAGAAGATCAATTATCTACGTTGAACCCACCGTCTTCCGCCTCCTCATCACTACTGTTGCAATAGCATCTCTATCTCCCTCTCGCTCCTGTTTCATCACTATCGCTGACAAGCTTAGCAAATAGCAACCACCAATTCACAAGAAGCCATAAAAACACAAAACAGAAAAACTTTGATTCCACGACAAATATTAGTATCTGTTGCGGTATACACCACTAGAGCCAGCATAATCCCCACGATATGGCATTCCAAACCTATCCAACCGCCCTGAACCAGGGTACGCTTTGCTGGTGAAGTTGGCATGCAGAACCGAAGCCTTCTGTGAACTTGATCTGAAATCCCCCAAAGGGATCTGACCTTGGCCCTGGATGATTCAGTATTTGCCATGTAATTAGGATAGTCACTGTACCCACTCAAGAAGCTTCTAGAGCAGTTACTCCTACTTGGCGTGAAGGGGCCTCTCCTAGCACTACCAGGCCGCGAAGACGTAGAGAGAAACTAAGGACTGTTACTAGCACTGTCATCAACCTCGTAGGAGAACTTCAGAGGGCTCAAGGTCTGTACCACGAAGCCAAGAGAGTTGTGCCTCTGTTTGTTCTCAAGAACAAGGGGAAATCGATAACTGCAACTCTGTCGCTTTTTCTGTGAAAGACGATTTTGGGTCTGTTCTCGATAGTGAACTCAGCGTTCCGGTAAACCGGTTACCCATTAAAATAACTGATAATAGAACCATTCTCTTCAAACTTTCCCTCTTTTCTTTTAGTTTTTCTGCATAAAAATTTTAACTTGTTGAACTCATTTAGCTTAAGCTTGCGGATGCTGGAGACGGAAACCGCAGGTTATGTTGTACTGGATTCCGAATCGGAAACCGCGGACTGCCGTAAATGTTCCTTTGCAGCAGCTTGGAAGCCAGTATCCCATTAGACTTGCTTCCTGTTGCAATAATCACTGAATTAACTCGTAAATCTCGCCGGTAGTGATTAAAACCCCCGCTGCAATTAAAGATTCACCAGCAGAGGAGCTGAGGGTCGCCACTCGCCATGGGTCACCGTAGTTCTCAGTAAATTATCGGAGGTATGAGCGAGAGAAATTGAGAAATAGAGAAAAAAGAAATAAAATGGTTTTCGTGAGAAGGGTACCGCAAGACAATAAAGGAGAAATGCGTATCGTTAAGCTAAATAGTAGTTCGAGGCTTTCTAAAGGTGACCCATGGGCTTCTGCCTTCAATTGAAGATGGGCCAGGCCTCGAAAACAAGTAATCTGGTCTGGCTTACAAAAAAGACCATAGGAGAGGGAACGAATAAAAACGGAAATCCTTCAAAGCTCAAACTTTTCATTATTCTAGGAGAGGAAGCTCAGAGGACCAAGTTATCCTGAAAGAAAGGCACAAGAGAGATAAAGCAAATCTTCAGAGAGTTGTTCTCTTTCTATAACTTTCTGCTCTGAGAAAACACCTCCAACCAGGACAAAAAGCTTCAAGCTATGTCTAAAGCATGGTATATATTATAAAACATATATCCTTACATACTTAAAACACATGTGCAGAAGGAAAAAAAACCTATACCACAAAGCTCAAGCCGTTGCATTCTGGACTCGGTCGAGTCGATTTTCCTTCTCATCTTGAGTTTAATTTGGATCGGATGGTCACAAGTCATACGAGTTACGTACACAATGTCTGACTCAACGAGAAAGAATGCGACCACGTCTATTTTATGGCCCCACAAGTCAACTGGGTTTACAGCTGAGTCAGCACTGAGTGGCTTTATCTTCAATTATATTTTATTCAAAAGAAAGTTTCCATCTAATCAATTCATCATGATTTATGAGACCCTTTCAACGGCCAAACATTCCTTTGCTTCCCTCTAAAGGTATTTCTTGCTTCGACATGAACTTAACTTCCTTTTGTTTTATTTTTCCTCACAATTTCATCATTCTGAGGTGTCAGCATGCATTACCTATATATATATATATATATTTGCTATCCTTATTCCTTCAATTCATACAACACGGTAGACAGAAAAGGAACCATGACTAAGAATTGCAGACTAACTGTCTTCATTGGGCTTCTTGTCGTGAATTTGGTCCAAAATTCACTCTCTTCTGTTGTGTCTGTTGGAGACTTCAACAAGGATTTCTACGTGATGTGGTCTCCTAATCATGTAAACACTTCTGCTGATGGGCGAACAAGGAGCTTGATTCTTGACAAAGACTCAGGTAATTTGAACCAGGAAAAAAAAAACACATGCACCAAGACAAGAAGCTTATTTAATTAAATCAATGCATATTTTCTGGTTTGCTAATTGAGTAGAGTATTTCGTAGGTGCTGGTTTTGCTTCCAATGAGATGTTCTTGTTTGGGGAGATTGACATGCAAATCAAGCTGGTACCAGGTCATTCAGCAGGCACAGTCGTAGCCTTTTATGTAAGTGAAATCCATTTAAATTTCTTCTTCTTCTTCTTCTTCTTCTTCTTCTTCTTCTTATTTGATTGAATATACTTTGGTTATGGAAATGCAGCTAACCTCGGATCAACCTAACCGAGATGAGATAGATTTTGAATTCCTGGGCAATGTGACGGGGCAGCCATATATCCTCCAAACCAATGTGTTTGCTGATGGGTTCGATAACAGGGAGGAAAGAATCCATCTGTGGTTTGATCCAACCAAAGACTTCCACACCTATTCAATCCTATGGAACCTCCACCAAATTGTGTAAGTCATTTCCGTAAGTTTGGCACTTGGATTACATATTCTAGTCCTTTTTATTAAGTTATTTCGCCAATAATATTGAGTTAAAAGAGATGGGCCCATCATGGGTCAACACATTGAGAACCATCCTATCCTACCTGGGGGTGGGGCTAAGATCCATTACGCCAGAATGGCCCATCGCCACCCAAATCCATCATATCATATACCCTTGTTTCAGAAGCAACGAACATAACTGAAATTCCCCATCTGATCTAATATATATATAATCATGAGACTTGATTGTGTTGTGTTTGCAGATTCATGGTGGACTGGGTACCCATCAGAGTGTATAGAAACCATGCAGACAAGGGAGTTGCTTTTCCAAGGTGGCAACCAATGGGCATCAAAATCAGCCTATGGAACGGTGACAGTTGGGCAACACGTGGTGGACGCGATAAGGTTGACTGGTCAAAGGGTCCCTTCATAGCCTCATTCAGGAACTATAAAATTGATGCCTGTATTTGGAAAGGGAATGCAAGGTTTTGTAGGGCTGACAGCACCACCAATTGGTGGAACAAGGACCGCTATAGCACTCTAACATCAACACAGAGGAGGCTGTTCAAATGGGTTAGGAAGTACTTTCTCATCTATGATTATTGCCTAGACAACATCAGATTCCAAAACAACTTGCCAAGAGAATGCTCTCTTCCCAAGTATTGATCAATTAAAGGGAATCTTTCGGCTTTAATTACTTTTATCATGCATATTTCTTCTTCTTATTTTTTTATTTTTTTGGGTGTTCATTGGGAGGGCAACCTTTTGGCCATTACTTCTGTCTATGGTCACGGCTGCAATAAATCTTTCTTTCTGCATATGTGATCCCATGGATGTATAACTTAAACATTAAGCGAATTCATGGATAGTTAAATATATAAATATGCTTATATATTAGAATTTTCATTAAAATTATATTTAGATTTTGAATTATTTAAATATTCAAAAAAAGTACAGAATTTTCTTTCATAGAAAATTTATACTACATTCACTTTTTATAATATATATACATATATATATATAGAGAGAGTATACATGCATTATAGTATTATATTTGTATAAAATTGTATATTTTAATAGATTATACCTGCATTCACGTATAAAATACGTCAACTTTTTTAGTTCTACTTTTTTTGAAGATAACGTATTAAATACATATACATTAATTCCCTCAATGTTCTATATGTCTCTCATTTTTTATCAAATCAAACATACCCTAAGTTTTTGAGGAGGTTATGAGGCCCTCAATTGCTTGCTTTGGCTGATTTTTTTTTTTTTTTTTGGGATAAAAAATCGCTTTGGCTGAAGTTGGGGTGATTACTATGACCTCAAAATATTTATTATTTGATTATTTTATTTATTAAGTTATAAAGCAATAAATGATTCAACTCAGCAACTTATGATCAAAGGTACCCTTAGTTAATGATTCAGCCCAAAGTTGAAAATTTCGTCATGTATCAATGTGTATCATATCATGTCAGCGCCACCCCAATATACTAAATATTAAGTTTAATATTTGATGTTTTTAATATTTTCAGGGCCGGGTAGGCCTTGCTAAGACCGGCTCTTGTCAATCTAAAAAAAAAAAAGAAACTGAATAAAGTGTATCGATATTTTGAATCATGATTGATTCATAAATCACTTTAAATCCAAGGTTTTTAAAACTGAATTAGACAATAAACTGCTCAGGGGTCCAGTTCCCGGGTCAAAGAGTCCGATTGTTTCAAACCAAATGGATAGCCTATTCTGACAAAAAAAAAATAATAATAATCAAAACGGTTGAATGGTTCGAACAGTTTAACTGTCTAAATTAATGATTTACTGACCAAATCAACAATTTTTGGCAAAATAACAGTTCTGAGATAAAACGGACCTGACCAGTTCCTAATTTTTCCGATCCGGTTTTGAAGAGCATGCTCAAATCATGAAATCACCATCTACAAGATTACAAAAAACCAGAGGGAGGTTCCTCCGGATGCTCTATTATTGTACGTGTACCATATACTAACTTCATTATGGGCCACGACCCACTAATATTATTCAATTAATTCAATCCGTGTGGGACTCCCTAGTTCAGTTAGGTACGTGGATAAGGAAGGGAAGGGACTTCACACTTATGTGCCATTGTCATCAATATAACTACCCTAAATTAAGGCCAAGACCTCTCATTATTTAATTCAACCCCTAACCCAAACTATTCAGTTCATTGCTTCTACTATTGTACATTCATCCATTATTTATTACTAATTCATTCTTTCCTTTAATATTCATATATCACCAATTTCAATCTACCTGGCACACATGAGCATCTAGTTGTTCATACTTCATTCTAACAGTCAATCCACTGGACGTCCCTCATATCATCAGAACTTTCTATCACATTTTACACGGATGGGTTTGGGTCCGGTCAGAATTCCTGAAACCCTCCCTTCACTAGAAAAAGCCTTATGTTGACCTGGACCCAGGTGGGCCGAGCTGGGTTCAGGTTGAATAAACTGCCCATCTGAAACCGACCTGATCGTTACTTTGGCAGATGGAGCCAAAGATTACCACAGCCCCATATGCCTTTGCTATTTGCTGAATCCTTGTCCACTTATTAGGCCTGGATTACCATCATGGGCCTAAACAACCATTCTGAGGGCTGAGGCACCCAATTTCTTTTCTCTATATGCATCTTGGGTATCCATCTATCCCTCTCCTACGATAAAGGGATGAAAGAGGCTTTAAAGGAGTCTAGCTCGAAAGAATCCAAGAAACGTTAATTGGAAGTGAAGACGAGAGGTTGGACCTTTCAAATTTTTTTTTTCTCTTATAATTATAAAAATTTTTGAGTAGGGGTGGAGAATCCTCCAAACGGCTCCTTTTCTTTCTTCCATCATATATCTATCACATAGACACAGGACACAGTTCTTTCCTTGTGTCTGTTAGATCTTATCGTATAAATTATAAAAAGAACCCAAGAAACGAACGGCCACAAATCTAATGCAGATAAGGGTTTAGTAATTGGTATTGTTGGGTAGTCAAATCTCGAGAGACCAATTCTTATTTCATTTTTAAGCGTATAGCGCTGTTGCTCTCTCTCTCTCATATGGGGTGTGCTCTTATTAACTGTCATGCTTTCTCATGCCTAGAGGGACTGGCGACCTACCATTAACTCGTTTTTTTTTCTTAACAAGAATCTACAGATCATGTGGTTAATAACCATTTGATCATACTGGTTAATGGTGGGGCACGCAATCTCTTGATTTACTAATACCTTACTCGCTATGGATGAAGGGAAGTGGGCCAGGAAAACTGGCCCACCTAACACCACTAGATCGGACGGTCGACTGGCCGAGTATCGCCTTGGTTTTGCAATTCTAGAATTGCAGTATGAGTGGATTATGAATCCTAACTCCAAATAAAATCAATAAATAGGCAGGAAAAAGAAAATTGGATTTCCGACACGAAACGTCAGGTCGGGCCGGGGCTGGGCCAGTGTGGTGTAGTTACGAGCCACAAGGCCACAAGCCCACAATCGTCGTTCTCGTTCACCACTCACTAACGGCTAGCGTCTTCACTTCACTTCAAAATAGTCTGATCAGTCATCATGTATGGAAGCCAACCAAAATTGAACACGTGGCTTGGCTTAATGTGCATGATCCAGCTGTTAGGGAAAGAAACTTAAATATAATATAAAACGTAAGAGCGTCGGCAGTGGACCACTTGCAAACGACGTGTCGATGATTGGGCAGGAGAAAGGATTCCTTTCCTCGTAATTATCTTTTCTCGTTGTTTATGAGATCAAAGGTTGTAGGGTTTAAGAAGAGGATGAGGAGGGGAGGAGTGATGGATGGATAATAATAGGATGATAAAGACGAGGGGTTGGGGGTGGGGTGATAGATATAGAGTAGGATTGATAGCTCTTCTTATCAATTATTAAATTATAATTATTCATTTAAAGGAATATGTAGATTGACAACTCATTCTTCTCCCTCTCTTCATTTAATTACCTTTTTTCCACTTTTAATTCTACCTTAAGGGGTGTTTTAGTGTGGATGAAAAATTAGTGGATGTAAACTGGTCTATACTATATCCTGTGATAGAGATTAATCTGTATCATATCATAGTTCACAGCTGTTCTGAACTGTGAACAAACTGTATAGATTCAACCAGTCCACACCCACATTGGTGTTCTGTAGTGTAGTGTGGACCAGTCCATACCACACTTTTTTGATTCCATGTATTTCATGTACATTTCATGAATGATCTACACCAACATTTTAAAAAATGAAATGGAAATAAAACCGTTATACCCACTGGTTTCTAGGTTGATGGTCTGACCGTCCGATTCGAATGGATGTTTCGTTATGACAAACAAATTAAAAAAATAATTAAAAATAAAAAACGGTAAAAAACCGTTGAATAGGTTGATGGTTTAACCGCTTGGATCAACGGGTTGCTGACTTTTTCAACAGTTTTTAGCCAAAAATTGGGTTTAGGGTAAAATGGAACCGCTTGCTTAGACGGTTCCCGGGCTGAACAGTACGACCGTCCAGGTCAACGACGGTTAAAAAACCTTGATCTACATAGTTAATCATAAATAGATAATTTTTGGATTTTATATGATAAATATATTGAAAAATGCATCAATGAATTAATATTAACCAATAAATATTAATTATTTTATAAAAATAATAGTAAAATAATTAAAATTTTAAAAAATATATTTTAAATATTTAAAATATAATTTTATTGATAAAATATTAAAATAAAAAATTAAATAAAATAATTAATATTTTATTGATAAAAATATTAAAATGTGAAACAAACAATAGGTAGCCTTTCAGGGAAAGTGTGAAGTAGGGGATCAAAATTCAAGTGTGGATGGTCCCCAACCATGAAATTTTTTCGTGGAAGAGAAATTGGGGTGTGGACGGGACCTGTCCACGCTGTATTGGGGTGTGGATAGGACCGGTCCCATCCACACCTAGCCGAACACGACCAAATCTTGTGGATGGGATTTAAGCGGTTCAGAGCATCACCTAAATTGCTGAAACCTTCTTAAAGTTTTCGACTGTTGCTGAAATTTTTCCTGAAGTTTGATAATTACAATTACCTTCACTGAACTTTGTGACATGGTTGCAAGTAGACCCCCTTTTGTTAAAATTCTCTGAAAAGGGGCATAAAAATGGTCAATATACCAATGAAGTTACTTTTCATCAAAATGTTTTTTCATATTTTCTCTTCATATGAATGGTTAGCTCAAACCCTTCCAATCTCTTTCTTTTTCTGAAATTGATTTGTTTTCCAAATTTGACTTTCATATCAATCATTAAGGCTATGTTTGGTTTGAAGGAAAAGGAAGGGAAAGACAGGAACCTATACAAGGTTTGCAAAGGTTTTCCTACCTTTCCCTTCTTTTCCCTGTATTTTCCTTCAAACCAAACATAGCCTAAAGATAAAACTACAACTTTAAATTCTCTTTTTTTTTATTGATATTATTTTTATGTAGAAACCAGCCTCAATAGTAATTGTATGGATATTTTAGACATTTTCATGCCTCTTATTAGGGGATTTTAAGAAAAGGGGTCTAGTTGCAATAAGTGTGTCAAAAAGCTCAGAGGAGGTGATTGCAATTACCAAACTTCATGGAAGATTTCAACAATTTACCTAAATAATAATAATAATAATGATAATAAAACAATTTTTTTGTGATAGTATATTACAAATCACTACGGATCATCTGCATTTTTGGGAAGTCTCGATAAGTCCACACCATTTTATTTCACGACAAAGAAGCTCTACGTTACTTTTACACGGGCCATAGCTTGATCAGATTAAACCCTCTGTCCGTCTGTCTGTCTCTCTCTCTCTCTAACCTGAAATGGTGCGCAAATCTCAATAAAGGATCTCTTCTCTCTAAAGTTTACCATTTTTACCTCTAATCCATAATAAAAAGATTAACCCTCTCTTTCTCCTCATCTCTGCACATCCATCCCAACCTAAAAGCTAAAGCTGTTAGGTAAGTCATTCAACCTAAAATCTTAGGTTTGAAGTGTGGATAAGCACAAACCTATCCATACCTTCTTGTGCTAAAATTTAAACTACGTAGTCCAACAGGCTTTAATATCATTATCTCAAAAAATCATTCAATCTAAAAGTTTAAACTATGAGGTGAGGTTCTTGAATAGATTTTTACTCTCTCTCCTCCTGTAATTGAGTCATCCCATAGATTGAAAAACGCTGAAGTTGTGCATCAATCATGTTCTCCTCATCTTCATTGTTGGATGAGGGAGAGAGAGAGAGATTGATAAGCCACTTTTGAGTGACAGCATATGTTTTAAACTTGTTGGAATTTTTATTGAGTTGAAATGCAATCAATCAAAAGTGATTAACATACAAATCCAATGAAGAGAACCAAAATTATGATAACATGCCAAACAGGAGTATAGGGAGCTTTTTCGTGGGGTTAGGACTTGATAGGTCCCATATTGGGAAAAAAAAAATTCCCCATAGCCAATCAAATGAGATGGATATTCTCTCAACCATCATTAGCATTTACTACTTGTCTATACTTCTACGTTCTACTTGAGCATTTTTGTTCCTAGCACAAATACTATTATTTTAGCCACAAATCATCAAGATGGATGATTTTAAGCAGTGCTTTAAAAGTTAACCTGGACGTTGATCCATTTTTTTCCCTCTCGCTCGCAAGCCAGCGGTTCAACCGTTAAGGTCAAATGAATCAACTTATAAAATTAAAATACAACTATATATGCAGAAAATATAATTATTATTGTAGAAAATAATTTTCACTAAATACATAATAAAGGCCTCACACACGATCCACTGTCAGGGTCAAGCGGGTGAGAGTTCGACCATCTGGGTCAATGGTAGTTTGGGGTTAAAACGAACCAGAATTGTTACCCGGCCGGTGACGGTTCGAGTATGACAGTAATGATTCTTTTAGCCAAGTGATGTTCACTGTGTAGATCAAGGAACTGGCCATATATACCATTTTAACAAAAGAGTAGGGTACCCACCAAAAACAAAATGCACCCCCCTCAAATATCCAGATTGGAAATTTAAATGGGTCAAACCCATTTTCCGGTAGATGTCTTCAATTGTATCCAATCACTTGAATTTGCAACAAGCTTGTTTTTAACTTTATATTCCATCCATTATAGAAATAGTAAGTTCGTTAAAATCATCTGTACTGTACTTATCAATGAGAAGAAACAGACGAGAGAGAAGGGTTGTAGACAGTTGGGTAGGGAGGCGATGGTGGTAGGGCCAGGGACGGCTTGCCATTAGCTGGACGAAGAGCAAAGTTGATATGGCGCTTTCAACTTAATGCAGCAGTCTCCATCGCTTCTCCTCCTCCACTCTCCACTGTATAAAAAGCCCCCACGCCACCACTCTACTCAAATCATACAAACACACACCAAGGCTTAGGCTTAGGCTTCAGCTACCCAAGACCTTTTCGTCTCTCTCTTGATCCATCGATCCCCCCCACCCATACATTTTGTTTAAATATTTTGGTTTGGCGTGGTAGGGGTTGGTTGGTTCCATCTATACTACATCATTACCAACATGGCCACAGCCACACGCAGCTTGTTAAAACTAATGTTAGTGCACATCTTTAGTTTGGTTGTCTCGGTCTGGGCTCGCCCCGTTACCTTCCTCCAGGATTTCCGTATTACGTGGGCTGATAGCCATATCAGGCAAATCGAAGGAGGGCGGTCCATTCAACTCATCCTTGACCAAAATTCAGGTATATATCTTTTCTTTATTAGCTAGTATAGTGATGATGAGGTCAACCTGCCGCTGGGGGCCGGGTATCCTCGTTCGATTCATGAACTCAATTCCCGCTTTAATTTGTGTATTGTATTGCGTTTTTCATGCATTACAGGATGTGGGTTTGCCTCCAAAAATCAATATTTGTTTGGGCGTGTCAGCATGAAGATCAAACTCATACCTGGCGACTCCGCCGGAACTGTCACTGCCTTCTATGTGCGTCTCTTTCTGGGTTATTACTTCGCTTTCATTTCTTCCTCTCCATATATGCGTACGCTTATTAATTTTGTTGACTTCTTTTCTGTTCTACTAGATGAATTCAGACACCGATACTGTGCGCGACGAATTGGACTTCGAGTTCTTAGGCAATAGAACTGGGCAGCCTTACACTGTCCAGACCAATGTCTATGTCCATGGGAAGGGTGACCGGGAACAGAGGATCAACCTCTGGTTCGACCCTGCTGCAGAATACCACACTTACTCTATTCTATGGAACCACTACCATGTTGTGTAAGTTCAAAACTGTATCATATTTATATATATGAAAAGTTGTATTAATTATTTATTGCTTGTTTGTTTTTTCTTTTCGCAAATAAATGACTGGATGGATCCATGAAATTAAGATGCCCTTTTAATTAATGGCTACTGTTATAAAAATTAATATTGAATGGTGGGTGGGTGGGTGTACAGCTTCTATGTGGATGACGTGCCCATTCGAGTATACAAGAACAACGAGGCCAAGGGCCTCCCCTTTCCCAAATTCCAACCCATGGGAGTCTACTCTACATTGTGGGAAGCCGACGACTGGGCAACGAGGGGCGGACTGGAGAAGATCGACTGGACCAAAGCTCCCTTCTACGCCTACTACAAAGACTTCGACATAGAAGGATGCGCGGCGCCCGGAGCTGCGAGCTGCGCCTCAAATCCCAACAACTGGTGGGAGGGCGCTGGTTATCAGAAATTGGACGAATTGCAGGCTAGAAAATACAGGTGGGTTCGCATGAACCACATGATCTACGACTACTGCGTTGATAAGTCTCGTTACCCGGTCACCCCACCAGAATGCTTGGCCGGCATCTGAATGATCATGAATGCATCAAACAACTGGACTGGACATATGCCATTCAATTCATCATCTCTCATGAAAGCCTATGCCATATATATGTATATATACCAATAAATGTGTAATTAATTAGAATATAAGCTCTCTGGATTTATGTGTTCAAATGTGGCCCAACCTATATATAGGCGTAGGTCGATATCTATTTGTGGTTCCACGTGTTTGTTTGGTATGAATTTGTTTATATATATATATATATAAATATACATATATATCAATAAAGGCTTTGGAAAGAGTGTGAAAATGATAATGACTTACAAATTAACTCATCGTATATATATATTGGCAAAATAGCCCAATGGCCTTTGGAAGGAGTGTGAAAATGAAATACACGAGAGTTAGATGATGACAGATGACAAGATCAGTGGAACAACACAAACTAACTAGCTAGGTAAATATATAGAACTCGGCTTCACTAAGTGTAAGGCCCGTTCCAACGGGCCCTTGTTGCCTTGCATTGAGAACATCTCTCTATGAAATATATAAATATAGAGATATTCCCAGTGTAAGGCTGTAAAAGCTGTTCAAACGGCCAACGAGCCTTACATTGACTGAAGCCCATCTCGAATATATTTTGTGAGACTCCAAAAGTTCACATTCCATGGGAATTGCATAACTTAAAACTATGTTTGGATAAATTTTACTTTTAAGTTTTGGAGTGCTGAGAGAAACAAATTAAAATGAATTGCAATATGTTTGTAAGCGTTTTTTTGGTGGGAATTGCTTTTTAAAGACATAATAATAATCTAAAACCAAAACAGTGCACAAAGCCTAAATTAGGGCTTTATTTATGCTTTTAGGCTTTAAAAGCACAAAGTATGAAATTATCCAGACACCCTTAATTAATTAACCAACTACAACACGGAATTATTGTCTAGGAAAGTTAGAAAAAGAGGTTCCAGCATTTATCTCAAACAATCTAGTTGCTGGCTGCTAATACTTATACTAGTCCAAAGGGGGCCAAGGGACCGGTGGGTATTTAAATATATTTACCTTGTCGTTTTCTTGCCGGTTTAAATTGAGAGTTTCTAACCCAATTAGTTGCCAATGGCAACCTCTAGACGGGTGCATATGACCGCCGGCAACCACTACGCCTAGGGCTGTCAACGGGTCAGTCTGGGTTGGAACCTGATAAAACCAGTTTCGAACCGATAAAAAAATCTATGGACCCAGACCCTGGTCTGTAATTTGGGACCCAGAACCGAATTGATCGGTCTTGGGATAATCAGGTCCAACCCGATGGAGATGGATCCAATTATAATAAGTATTTTGAAAAAAGAAAGAAAATAATATCCTTATTATTGAACTAACAAAGAAATTAAAAGCAACCAACTTATTTCCCAAGAGAAACCCACTGTTTTTCTTGAAATAAAATAAGAATGGGAGGGAGGGATGATCAAAATGGGGGTGGGGTCCCTTTTTTTCTCATAAGAAATCGAAGGAGAAAATGACACTATTGGTATCGTATGAAACTATAAGCAATGGCGGAGAGAGAATGAAGATACATACCTGTGCTGACTCACTGATTTTGTGTCTCTGTGAGGAGAAAACAACGGTGAGGCCTTGATCATGAGAGATTGCTGACAGGCGAACAGACGGACAGCGTCGGCCTTTCCTTCTTTGTTTGGCGTCGGTCTTTCTCTGTTCACAGAATCGCAGCTCGTTGTTCAGCGTCGGAGGTCGGCATTCAGCCTTTCTTTCTCTATTTTCCCAAGTTTCAGACTTTGCCTTTCGATGAGAAGAAATGAAAGGGACGCAAATGTGTAATGGCATTTCGGTAGGGTTTTGAAAGAAAACCATTTTAGACAAAATTAAATATTATATGTATATAATTTATTATATATTTAATAATACATATATAATTATAAATTAACTCGATTCTGGTCTAATCGGTTCGGGACATGATGGACCCGGTTCTGATCTGTATCGGGACAAACTCTAGAACCAGAACCGGTCTAATCTATCCAGGTCCTTTGGGTGAGACCCAACCCATTGACAACCCTAACTACGCCCAATGGGTGAAGCTGGTTAATTTAATGGAACTTGTGTGAATCAAAGGACCAGCAGTGGACTGTGGACCACATACACAGATTCTGTTGATTTCTCTCATCACTTGAAATTTGTAAAACCTTTGTTGACTTATGTATGCATGATTAGGGTCGTTGGTGATGCATGAACTCGGGAAGCATACACTTTAAGCGGAAATCTCTCTCATCTTCTTTACACTGTGCATGCATAGCTCCATCAAGCATTCTAAACTTTTGCCATGGACGACTGAATTAAGGTCCCTATTACTGTATTACCTACCTCTCTCTCTCTAAGCAACTGGGTAAACAGAGATTTCCTTGTTAACACCATTCCTAACTAGACCGGCCGGCGTGCTTCCCTTTGATATATAAGTTGCCTGTCATTCCGATTTCCGACTTGAGAGAGGAAGCAGATGGAGGAGAGCCTCAGTCCAAACTAAATTGGTGAGTCTGGAAGACAAAGAAGGGTAAATTACTAAATTTACAATGACCCCCCCGTACCATGGGATTAGTGACAAAGACCATGCACTTTTTTTTTAACAAAACCCCCCCCTGAACTTTGGTCGTTAGACAAAGACCTCTTTCATTAGCGTTTCGTCAATTAACTTTAAAAAAGATTCTCATGTGACTGTATATTTTTCTAAATGCCTAAACTACCTTTTTTTTTTTAATTTATTTCACATTTTTGTTTAATTCATCAAGTCATTTCACCACCGTCCCATCAGATAACACGTTGTCCTCTGTTGCCTCCTTGATGTCCCCGGGAACCGGCAGATATAAAGCATGAGTGTAAACCATATTCTTCATCTTGTCGTATACGGGTGCTATTGGACGTTAGAAGGATTTGCAGTGAGAGGACTTGACGGACACCAAAAGGACGATGATGAACAAAGGTTCGAGACGGGGAGTGTCTCAGAATTTCTGCAATCCAGTCATCCAATCAGTGCAATATAAGCAGCTTGAGATCATGGTGGTTTCATATGCAATTTCGTAATGGAATGATGAACTGGTGATCAAGACAATAGGTAATCAATGAATGGTGAAGGATGGATATAAGCTTGTTCCTTGGTGGAGTATAATTGAGTAAATGAAAACTGAAAACTCATCTTCAAGAGGACTGAACAATATGTTAAAGAATACCAGGAGAAAGAGCTAATCAGATTGAAGCGCAAGGCCAAGCTGAAAGATGATTTCTATGTCCGTGGTATCAATGCAATGTGTTTTTGAAAGTAGACAAAGCAACTATGAATGTGTTGCATTAGGGTTGAATAAACAGTATATTGCTTTGACCGATAATTGTATAATTGAACAGGCCCTAGGAAAGTATGGGATCATCTACATGGAAGATCGGATCCATGAGATCATTACAGTAGGGCCCCACTTCAAGGAGGCAAACAATTTTCTTTGGCCATTCATGTTAAGTGCTCCATCTAGAGCTTGAAGAAGAAGAGAAAGCATTATGATGAAGGTGGGGATGCTGGAAATCGGGAAGATTATATCAATGAACTTATTAAGAGGAAGAACTAGTGGCGAAACCTTTCTAAAGCTATAATCCTCTTGTTGGTTCTTAATCAATTTCCAGTTTTTGTAGAGACTTTGATTTGGTTTTAGCCTTTTAGGTGATGAGATGAACATCAACCCTTAGATTCTGACGCTAGAGGTTATGTCAAGTACTGCTGAAAGACCCAAAGTAGCTGGAAGAAAATTTTCTAAAAGTTCACCACTTAAACCTGTTAATGTCAAGTGGACCTCACCAATTACCATGGAACAAATCCTCAACAAAGGATAGTAACCCAAAAGAGGCGTTTATAAGATTAGCTAGTTTGATGCGTTGGTTCAAGATCACTGGTCAAGGTGGCTAATTTGATTGATACCCACCAAACCAAATTAGCCAATGTGGAAGTGGAGGAGGGAATATGTTGGCACAGTACGTGGCGTTGGGCTTCTTTTTGGGACCTACGAATCAAGTTTCCATGTAAAGAATGAAGTTTTTTGTAGTTGCACTTTGCCGGAGATTTTTTCCTTTTCCTTTTCCGGCGAGAAAGTCATATTTCTCACCAAAGAAAATTGGATTTTTTTTTTCTTTTTTTCTGACGATGATTAAAAGTATTTTTGGGTCAGTTAGGTTTTAAGAGAGAATGACAAAAGAGAAAATAGAGAAAGCTTAATGGGATATTTTAGTAATTTAATACTTTCGGTCATCTGATTTAACGGTCGAGGGGTCTCTGTCTAACGGCCAAAGTTCAAAAGGGCCTTTGTCGCAAAAAAAAAAAAGAAAATGCAGGGGGTCTTTGTCAATTGTCACTAACCCCCCATAGTACAGGGGTTTTTTTATAATTTACCAAAAAAAAGTGGTTGAAGAAAATGAATTGAATTGGGCCAATTAGTTGGGGCGCCAAGTCCTGATGATGTATGTGGCGTACGTAGCGGGAGGGGCCCTGATATTTGACTCGATTCATTTCTTCCCTCTGCAAAAAGCCAAGGACAGGGGAATCTATTTACACCACCAACGTGAAAATACTCTAATTTGATAATTTTGGACTTTGGACGTTTCCATGGCGAAAACAAACAAACAAACATTATTGTTCCAACCGTTTCCACGTCAGTGCTTATTCAATTGCATGAAGAAAATCTTGTCCTTTGAAAATCACCACAAGTGCAAAAATAAATATAAGCACGACAAATTAAGATTTCTTTTTTTTTTTTTTATAATTTTATTTTTACCATGGTAAAATTTACATGGAAGCTACAGCTTTCAAAAGGCAAGTATTTATTGGAGTAATAATTACCAATGCGATGTGGTGGTGGCCTGGTGCTGGTGAGTGGTAACTGTATATATTGAGGTTACAGTACTTGACCAATCCAGAGGCTCCTCTACCCAATCAACTCTTTGGATCTGCCACGTCATCCTTCCACGTGGCATAACATTTATAAGGAAAATCTTATTCCAACATATATCCTCACTCACTTGAATCAAAGAAAGGGTCCTTGGAATGTATATACTTGGGCAGTATATACTTCTCAAAACAAATCAAGTGTTTCTTTTTTTCCAATTTTTTTATTCCCCAAAACCCATTGAAATTTGTATCCTTTGCATTGGTTGAACTTTTGGGTTTGGCATTTATACTCAAACCTGTACCGAGACAGATCATACTACCAGCCCAGTCCATGAAATCCATAAAATACAATGAGAAAAAGAAGAAAACGAAACCAAATGCTGGAGAAATTTATTTGAAAAGTAAGTTACAGAGGAAAATTTGCTTCTACAAGACTATGACAATCACCCGTATCAGAGGAGAGATCGAGTTTGAATTTGTTATGCAGATTCTTCATTTACGAGTGAGGCCCACATCCAAACTGTGGGGACTGGGGAACAGTCAATAGTGTAATGGCAGTGACAGCGAAATAAAGGGAGTGCAAAAGAGTTGATCATTTAGCCCAACCCTACTTGACATTACGCACCCTGTGTATCGTCTTTTTCGTCCAGTTAACACCTATTGTCCCAATCAACAATATCGTACAATAGATTGAGTCTCTTGGTCGAATCCCGATTTTCTCCTTCCAAACTGAGACCAGGAGGATTCCAGATTTACTCATAGAATCTTCCTCCAAACCCACCTCATAGCATGTTACAGCTGCATATGGAGAACATCTCTTGTACTTGTATGTTTTCATTCATGTTGGATGCACACGGGACCTTTCACAATACATCAACTAAAATATGACCTTGCAGGAGAAAGTAGGATTTAAGAATAGATGATATCACAAAACTAATTGGTTCTGCACACCAACTCCACAGCATATTGCAGCCATACATTAGAAACATCTCCCATGAATGACAACATATAAGTACGTACGGAAGATGCTCTCAATGTGTGCCTACAATGTACTGTAGGGCTGGTATGGGGAGCCAATTTGGACTCATGATATCAAAATTAACAACCTATTCCCGTGGGTGAGGTTGCGGAGTTTCAAATCTAGTCTCTATAGCCATTGCAGCCATGCATTGGGAGTACTTCTCTTGTCCATCACAGCAAGATGTTCCCAATGTACAACTGTAATGACTGTTAGGACTGATTGTTATGACCCTGTGTTGGGAGCAGATCTGGACTTGAGGTGAGGCAGGGGGTATTGTAGCTTGTGTTGGTACAAAATGCATAGTAACATTAACAACCTAGTCTTGGGTGCTTTCCTTGGCAATAAGCAATTCAAGATTTGTAGAAAAATAAATTGAGAGTAATTTCCCCTTTTAAGCTGAATTTGAATTCTTCATACGGGTTTTTCATTTGCATTTGTGTAAATGAGATTGCATTGCAAACAAACAAGGCCTTGGATTTGGATTCAAATTTCCTGAGTTCATATCTGCTCCCAACACTGTCCCAAGAAGCCATTAACATCACCCCTTGGGAACATAAGCCATTAACTTCCCAATGTGTGGTTGTTGGGACAGGAGCGTTTTAGTTGGTAACATAAGAAGAGAGAGTATTGGGCCAATGGGCAATACGATAGACAAGGGTGGTCGCCCATTCCACCCAGGCCATGCTGCATGTTGCCATGTTAGTAGGTTTCGAAAGCAATACATATCCATCCATAAAATCATCATGTTTTTGTGGAATCAAGGGATAATCAAAATTCACAAACTCAAATATGTATAATAATGAGCCCACTTTAATTTGAATAGGAACAGTACATTTTACTTGATTAGATAAATTAAGCAACGAAAAAGTGTGACGCCTTTAGACAAGATTTTGTTTGCAAGATATAACCGAGTTGCAATTTACTTCTAGTTGAAATTTTGAAATTGGGCTCCAAACTATGTTAATGTTACCCAGACAAGGCAAGGACACAGATACTGATACAGTATATTGGATACAAAATTTACACTAAAAGTATTCAACATATCCCGGTATAATTACTGTCATAGGACTAGGAGGTTCCAGAACACAATAAACCTTATGCCATACCATATATACTACTAGCCTTTGGTGTTAACTTTGACTGCAACTGGCTCTGAACAGTATGGGCAATTCCCGAACAACACATCAAATGATCTGCACGATGAGCATCCCAAGAAAAATAAGGGACAGGATACATGGAATACAACAGGAGCACGGCTACAAGATAGCCAACTACATGAGCCCTCACCCCAAAAAATAGAAAGATTTTGAAGCACACAAACCAATTCAAAGCCAAATAGGACACACTGGAAGATAACATACTGTCGTGTTGTTGTGATGGAACGCAGCCAATCTGCAAGACACACGCTATGGAATGCCTTACAGCATTTTATATTTTCACAAGCATAGTCGGGACCACTTCCACTCCTAGCTCCAAGCTCATCATCTTTTTTCACCAGCAAACAACCATTGATAAATAAAGTATTTTAATTGGTTGAAATTTCTATAGCAGGTTTTCCAGCCTTACCAACTGGAAGATACTGAGCATAACATATCCCACATTCAACTTGTTTATCATCCTTTTGGACATCTTGAGGTCCTGGTAGTGGCATTTCCAATGTACTTGCAAGATTTTCATTGAATGGTTTGTCCTTCATCCTACATCAAGAACTGTTTCATGATTTTGGTGGATATTAGCAGAAGAGAAGGAAAATGTATTAAACAAGGAAAATAGGAAATGCCTAAACACAAACAATCGTTTGAAGCTTCTACCAAGCTGGTAATGCCAGGCATAGATGTAGATCACAACTTCTAACTTCGTAGATAGACTAGTTCATCTATTGATCTATAAAACCTCAGGCAAGCTACTGCACTCAGTCAAACCAGCCTTTAATAAAATATCTGAAGAATGAAATAGATGTATTCATCCTCAATATTCCTTTCAGCAACAATAAATAGGAATAAAGCAAAAAACAAAGAAAAGGTTGTTTAATGTGGTCAATGGTGTTTTAAAAGTGCATGTGGCTTACACCTTGAGGTATGCATCGGAATATACATTGAAGCTCAAATGAAGGACCCAAAAATATAACTCACATTCCTCAAACCTTGATATGCCTTGTGTGTTATGTGTGAATTTATATGTATATTTGTGCTTGTCTCCATGTTTCAAAGTATCAATATGCCTGATAAAAAAAAAAATTGTGTACTGCACAATTCAGAGGGGCAATACACTTGGAAAAAAAAAAAATCTAGCTTTTGAAAATTGAGCCAGGACATCTTTAGGAGGGGTATTACTATTCAAAAGTGGTCAGATGTCCTAGTTTTCAAGATTTAGCATATTGGTAACTCTGAAATCTGATACAATATGCCCGATACACCCAGTATCATATTGATACTTTGAATCATTCTTGTCTCTATGCTTCAACATATTAAAAACCATCTTTCCTAAATAAGCATATTTAAACCCATTCTGAGGTATAATTTAACATTTATAGATTTTTAACATTGATTAGTGGATTAAAAGAATTTGACAGCATTCTTTTTTTTTTCCTGAAGTTCATGATGTTCTTATAGTCCTCGTATGTGTGAACAGTTATTCATTTATATGCTTTTCCTATATAACAATATACTTCTCTAGTGCATATTTCTATGTTTTTCCCCATCTTAGTTTCATAATTTTCTTAGAAATTGGTTATCCATCGATAATTTCCCATGATTCCTACTTGTAGGAACATACCTTCCTGAGATTCAGGCTCAGTTTGGTACGAGTACAAATACAAATATCTACTGTGCAAATACATACAAAATACAAGGTTTTGCACTCTACAAATTTGTATTTTTGTACTCCTTCCAAACTGAGACTCAAAGTCATACTGTCCGGGTTTCAGCATTGTTGGTTTTAAACTCATAGTCATGGATTACATTCTGATTCTGCATATCCAAATCAATTATTACAGTTTTTTATAAATCATGGGAGTTGAGGAATTCAATGACTGAGGCATTATCAGATATTTCATAGCCTTATGTATTCCTAAAAATGATATTATCAAATAAACCAAGCAGAACTGCATGCTCATGTATCTGTTAAAGGCCAGTACTTCCTATCCATAGCAATAGCATGCAAGTAAATAAACCATGCAATTATTAGCACAAGACAATTATTAAAGATTTATGAAAGACAGAAAGAGGGACTTATATTATACCATCTTTTGCTATTTCTCCTCCATTTCTTTATCATGGAATCTACCACCAAATGTGGACCCAAAAAGCGACATCTACCAAAAAAAAAAATCAAGATTCCATATGAACAATTAGATAGTGCCAGCAGCACTGTTAGTCATATCCAGGTGAATTCTTACTCTGGTAAAGACCTTGGATCCAAGGCATCTATAGACAACACTACTCTGCAATCATTTCCTATGCAAATTCAGGTATTGGATAAGGTTAACTAAGATGATTTAAAGATCAGAAAAAATAAGCCAAAAAAGTGCAACCACTCAGAGTCCCCACCTAGGTTGATCTTGCGAAATGATGTAGAGCGGGCAGGCTGTCTTGGATCAATAACCCAAAGAGTTCTGTCAATGTTTTCCATGGTAGACCAGAATCCTTGAAGGTTCTCCAAATGCTGGGTATAAATAATGCAGATTCAATGGTCAAACAAGAATTCATAAGCATATATGTCAGCAAATTGGCAGACTGCATCCTCCAATGAGTAGGGCAAGCAATTAAAGGATCATATATAACTTGCTTTCCAAGCTTGCTGAAAATACCTCACGAAATTGGTGCACAATATCTCTCAATCTTGAGTTTATTGACCACTTTAACTCACAGATGTAAGGCATATCCTGCAGGGTACCAAATAATAAAGATGCATGGGCTAGTAAATTTCAAGCACCTAAATATAATTAAAGAAAACCAACCGCTGCAATTGAAGGTGCACATTTAGGATAATTTTGTGGCAACTGTATTTCCATGATATGAACTCGTCCCTTCATATCTCTAGCATCCAAAATCAGCAAGCCTAGGAAATTAATTCAAGATTCAAGACAAGCAAGTACAAGTAAAGAAGATAAATGAAAAGAAATCACAAAATCAAGGAAAGACTGTTTCACAGGTAAATGGAATATTTAATAATTTAGGAAGATTGACTTTTTTTGTTGATTTGTGGTAAAAGCTGGTTTTTTTTTTTCCTTCAGTAAAATGGGCGTTTGCTTTAGTAAATGATAACCTTTAGCATCTTTATATTCAGTACTCACAATTAGTTTGATAAAGAGCATATATATCCTAACCACCGGAAACTAATGTGTATTGTCCAGGAAAATTAAATTTAAAACGACAATTTGTGGGTGCATTAGAAAATAGCAAGAGTTTTCACTGCATTCAACCCCATTTTAATATTTTGCATGGGGGGGGGGGGGGTGAGGGGAGGGGGGAGAATAACATCGATTGTAATATTTTATAGGTGAATGCTAGTTTCACAAGCTTGACATCACAATCCTTAAATCACAAAAAAGATACAATGTAACAATCCATAACCCCCTATATTTGTACAAAACAGAAGTTTAAGTTTTGCCCCTTTTCACTTCATTCAACCCCATTTTAGTATTTTGCATGGAGGGGCCAGAACAGCATAAACTATAATATTTTGCAGAATGCTATTGTCACAAGCAGTTTAGATTTTGCCCTTTTGTGATTTAAGGGCTCCTTGACAAACAAGGTCTGTAATTCTGTAGTTGGTCTATCTTATACGTTAAGGATAAATGGACATCTATCAACACCCTTAAGATTACCTTCATTATCATTGAAAGCTTTTTGGAGCTAGAAAAGAATGAAGATAAAAGTACAACATTTTTTAACTAGTATCAAACATGCTCCCATGCTAAAAGAAAAAAATGGCACAGTTTTGAAATACAGATTCATCCTGAAGAGCATGTCAATTGGTTATCAGCTGGAGGTGGCAGAGGAGAGTGTGAGAGGGTCAATGGTTGCTTAGGGAGTCAAAGTTTTTGGTTGCCACCCTGAACAACTTGTTTAGATGGATTCCATGATCAGCTAATACTCCAGTTGACTTCTCTTGCAAGAAGCCAAGAATTAAGGTGATTAGACAGAACCTTGTGGGGTGGGGGCCTAGGAGGTACAGCCTACAGAAGGGGGCCTTTTCATTAATAAAAGGGTCGTTTACTAAGATACCCCCAAAGTTTCATGTAATTACTAAGACCTATCCTATAGTTTGCAAATTTAAGATACCCCCCAACACACTTTCCGAGCGCTTTACTTATTGCTGGTTCTCTTAGATAGAAGTGTAAAATGACATTTTTGACCTCAATGACTGTTTAACCAAAATAATTAAAAGAAAAGAAATAACTGAAATATCAATTTGAAATAACAGAAAATAAAACATGAAATAACATAGATAATATTAGGAAAATAACAAAAAAATAATAAATTAAAATAGAAAAAAAGGAAGATAAAAATAAAATAGACAATTAAGAATATTGTTCTATTATTGTCTATTTTAGTTTTATTTTATCTGTTATCTTCTTTTAATTTTTTTGTTCTTTCATACTATCTTTTGTTTTAGCTTTAGAATAAAATAATGTTGAGGGAGAATTATATTTCCAAAAGGGTGATATGAGACTTTTTATGGGTATTTTCGGAATAAAAAAAGCATTCCCTAATGAATATTCAAACAGTTCCTAACAGCAGTGCATTAAGTAAAGCAGTTGTAAAGTAGAGGGGGTGTCTTAGAGACATGGAAACCATACGGTAAGTCTTAGTATTTAAATGAAACTATAGGGGGTGTCTTAGTAAATGACCTTTAATAGAATTCCTTGATGAAAATTTTAAGGGCAAGTTAATAACACATCAAAAAACTATTTTCTGTAAAATCAATGACAAGGTTTGACAGTTTATGTCATGGACTGTCTCTATGATCTGGCCAATTAGAACTTAGATTAGCCAACCAGTAAAGAGGATATTAAGAAAACCCAAGAGATTTCTAGGGACTCCTAAGTATGGTTGCAAATGGACCAGATTTAAACCGAATCAAATTCAAACCCGATTCAAGTCGGATTTGGATACATGTTTATCTATAATAGGATCAAATCGAATCTAAAATGTGATCCCTTTATTAATTGGATTGAATTTGTGTATTGCTTGATCTGATCCGTTAGGATTATATGCACATATATAAAATATTATTTTTAGTCTTAAAATTCTTTATACTTATATTGGATCTAGGATTTAGACAAGGTTCAAAGTATTGATACAATACGCGTTTCGGCAGTATCGTATCGGTACTTAGAAACGCTTGATACTCTTTTTTTTTAATTTTTTTTCAAAGTTTGGTTTTTTTGGGAAACTAAAAACATGTTTTTTAATTAAAAAAAGTTGGGGTTCCGAAACACCTGGAAACAGGCGTTTCAGTATCGTTTTCAAAAGATATGATATGATACGCCTGATACGGGGCGTATCTTATCGATATTTTAAACCTTGGATTTAGATAAACTTATTTTTTCATTTATGGTATATATTTTTATTTCATATTTAATTAAAAATTTGGGGATTTAGGTCCCTGATGGGGAACTCGTCTCTGTTGGGGATCGGGGATGGAGGCTAAAGTTTTTCCTCGATGGGGATTAATTTAAAAGTCAAGGTCAAGGACGGGGAATATGATCCCTGCCCCATTGCCGTTCCTACGTATTGGGTTTTGTTTTTTGTTTTCTTTTTTTTCTGAGAAAAGATAAGTTTCATTAAGAGCCGGGGGGGGGGGGGGGGGTGGCATGTACATAAGGAGGATGTACAAAAGGGCCAAGAAGAGCCAGAAACAGAAATTACAATGGCAAAGTGTTAGCACCATACAAAAAGCCCTATCCACCCCTGATTTAGCTAAAGAATCAGCCATAACATTTGAATCCCTTGGGACCCATCTGAAGGAGCAAGAAAGATAAGCTGAAAGATCTCAGATTTCATTTAGCAAATGTGCTGATCTCCAAGGCCCCACCTCCTGATTTGAGGCCCAACGAATTGCAACTCTAGAGTCACCCCTCACAACAGTGGGGGTGGTTTGGATGGATTTAGCAACCCTTAACCCCACAAGGAGCTCTGACTTCGGTTTCAGTAGCATCCACAGCACCAATGGGTCTGCTGTAAGCCCACAGGACAATACCAACAGAATTAATGATAAGGCCACCAATCCATGCCAAACATTGAGGTCAGAAATACCCCTGCAGCTACTATCAAATTTCAGGATAAACTCACAATTTGGCCTAGGAATTGGCTTTGGGTGGGGCTGAGGGTCTAACCTAACTGATTGAAGGATGTTAAAAAAAATTCCTATCCATATCCCCACTGGAGATGCTCAGATCTCCCTCTAAACTGTTTACAGGTGAGCATCCAAGAATTAAATAGATCCAGTGCTCAATAGCTCTTCAGTAGATTCTGCCCCAGATGCCAACTTGCACATGGGCCATCAAATAATGAAGTCAGGCTAATCAGCTACATTGTTAGAGGAATGCAGTGGAAGCCACAACCATGGATCATGTCAAAAAAAAACAAAACGCCATACACTACAAGCTGCCATGTGGTTAATGAGAAAATAGCCAATAGACTCGCCATCCTTCATACACATCACACAAACATATGGTGACATGCATAACTGATCACTTCTTTTCCTTCGAATCATGTCACAAATATTGATGCAAGCACAAACAATTTCTTCCCACATGAAGAACAAGACTTTATTAGGGACAGATGAGAGCCAAAGCCTTCTTGTCAGGAGGGAGGAGGTAGAGGAGCCAGCTGTGAGATGGTGGAAAAAGGATTTAGTGGAAAAGGTACAATTGGGAGTAGGGGACTAGATTCTTCAATGAGGAGAAAGGAAAACTTCATTTAAAGACATCAAGAGAGAAGAAATCTCTCGGGCTTCAGAGTCAGAAAGGGCTTTCTGGATATTAAAGTTAAAGGATAATCCTTGATTCCCTCTAGACATCAATAAGGAGGCCAAGGCATCTCTATTCAGACTCCAGCTCTACTGTTCACACGGCTGTGTATCAAGGGCTGCGTAATCAATCATGAGTGAACATGTCAGTGTTCCTTGTGGGCCCCATGTGTAGGGAACACTGGCATGTTTACTCATGATTGATTAGTAGCCTGTTATACACACTGTGCAAACAGCAGTTTCTGATGCCTCTATTCAAGAGTAAACGGAACAAGATAGGGTAGATGGAAAAAGGCTGAGAACCCCACCAAAGATCAGTCCAAATTTTGATGAAATCTCCATCACCCAAGCCGAACCTCAAAAAAGGGAAAAGAAAGAGAAAGTTTGAACAATACCTGTCCAAGCGTGAGACACAGAGACTCTATTCTGCACCAGATTGATTCTCAACTATTTCTATTCCCCCTTGTCTTTTTGATGAATGTAGTTTCATACTTTCATTTTTGGATAAAGTCTTCCTTGATGCAGATTGGATGGGCTTAATGACATCAGTGGTATCTCAGGCACAAAGCACCCCCAAATTGTTGTCCAAGGGAGCCTAATTTGATTCTAGACCAAAGACCAAAGAAATCCTTATCTATATACCAAGATTAAGACCCTACAACCAGCCTGCTTAGCATAAATAGATAAGAACGATAACTGGAAAAACATTCCTTAAGTATGTTATATTTTTTCTTTTTATCATTATTGTGTCAATGGCCACAACAAAGGTTCAACTCAATCAATATCAATGGACAAATGTGTTGCATAACAAAATCAGCTGTTTGCTAATCAAGATGTACAAATTCAAGTCAGTGTAATGAATTGATTGAGAAAACTAAATGGAAATACAAAATCCTTGCAAACTGCAGCATTGTACAACTGGGATGTACACCTGAAACTAAGAAAATAGCAATCTGTTTACAAAAAATAAATAATATAAAAACAAAAAAAAATGATAAAAATGACTTAAAATCAATCCTGTTGAAAGGTTTATGGATAGACAGCCAAGAAAATAACTTTCCAAACAATTTCCTTGCTAACAATTCATCTTGGCAGGTTTCCTTGTTTCATTTAAAGTAAGCCAAAAAGTGAAGAAAACTATCTCCCTGAAATTGTGAACATCCAAAATAAATCAAAGGAGCGAAGGCCTATTTCCTGGTTTTCCCAAAGCAATTCTTAAAAAGTGCTTTCTTGCTCACCTATTTATAGAAAGCTAAATCTCAAGGAGGATTTTCATCAAATGTAAAGAAGTTTGATTCAAATAGCACTGTCATTGACAGATATGATTTATGACTTTGCTTGTATTGATAGTAAATCATATATATGTAGCATTATTTTCAAAGATGCATTAATTGCACTTCTGGGACCAAGAATGTTTGCATGACCACCTCACACTTCAAAAACATATGTTCCTTTTTCACAGTTTTTGGGAGGAGGTATTCCATATCTTTATTGTTGAATGCCTTCCTTTAAACTGCTATCTCCGGACCCTATCCAAATATGGCTTGAATCCATTGAACAGCACATGCAACAAAGGTGTTTAAAATAAGCTGCACATTACAACCTTCTTTGGTATAGTGATTTACATGCAAATACAAGAAATATGTAAAATAGAAAACCCAAAATTATGTCATGATGATGAAAAGAAATTCTAAATGGAATTATAATTTCTTTCTTACAAGATACGGAAGCTAACAGAGGTTAGGTCTTCATCCAACTTTACCAGACGTTCCCATCCAACTTCTTCTACCTGTACCAATAAAATATTCCACAACTGCCACAATTGTTAGAAGCTGAATCCCATTTTATATCTGTTCATCCTGTTGCAAAGCATGTCTAAATCCACTCAGATTAATATATGTATGTGTGCATATATCAAAATTAGACGAAATTATAAAGGAAGACCTAGCTACCAGTTGCTCAAAGGCCTAAACATGATAGGATCAATGCGAAAAGGGAAATATGACTAGAAATAAAAGGATATTACCCAATGCAAGTTGCTCAACAAGTGCAGGAATGTAATAGAAACCACTTGTAGGCATTTAACAAACAACAATAGTTGTGTATGTCAAAGCCCTTAATGTTTTCATGGTTCATAAAAAAAGGATGGCAATTATAAAATGAGAAATCATGTATAGACAGATTTACCAATTGAGTACACTTAATCACAATATGCATAACTTGTCCTTCCCCCTTTCAGAATTAGAAGTATGATATTGTTGGCGATGAATTTAGAATCAAAAACAGTCCATTACCTCTGTAACTAGCATACCCAATTTAACTCGGTCTTAATCCCAACTATTTGGGGTGGGCTACATGAAATTATATGGTTGCAACCAATGCGTTTTTAACCAGAAGAAAAGCAAGAAACTGTATACTTGCTAACATCTGTAACCTTAAAACACTAGGAGGTGCATACATCAAATTTTTCCACAATGTATAAGGAAAATGTTGGGTAAAGACAAGATAAGAAGACAAGGATAAGTGGATAACTATAAGTTAATCAATGTGCAAGCATTTCTACAAATTCAAAGTAGGAGACTTTTCTAAGTTTATCAGAGAGGAGCATTCCTAAATTTATAGAGGTAATTATTAAAATCTAGAGGCAATCGCTTGATGCAAGGGTAAAATATTGGGGTGACAAGTGTGAGAACACAAATTCGAGTATTGGAGCAGCCACTTCATGCAAGAAAATGCCAAAGGTTGGTCCATATCCAGTTCACCCCTCCCAAGTCCCAATTCCTTGGATAGCCAGGACAAATGTTTGGCTATAGCCACGGCCCTTCTATAAATAATAAAAAAAATCATAAATGCTACATATTATTATCTAGCATTTGAAGCTTGAATGATATATTATTTCCATAAGGGCGCCAAAAAAGCCTCAAGAAAGCACTATACCTCTGAATACACTGAGCGGTAGAAAGATGAAGACTGTGCCAGTTTCCTGCATCTTGCTTGCTCATCATATTCCTACAAGTAATAGAAACACACTGTGAGAGGTAGGATATAAAATGTTTCATGAAAATCCATAACAGCTTAACCACCAGTAGCTGAAATGTTATGTAGAGATATCGTAATAGTAGGGCAGAGCATTTGTTTCCTTGATAGCTTGAAGTATGTCAAGCTCCCACTAAAGCATATCAAAATTGATCAAAATCAGAATGATCAAAATCTTGCATGTCTTACCAAGTCGGATTCCATATTTCGACGGGTCTTTTAATATCCAAATTTTAATGGAGTATTGTCAACGAGATTCCTCCAAAACCCTACTACAGTTTTCAGCTATACAATATTGATAATTTTCTGGTAAATTCACCAGATTCCGCCTCCTCAGAGAGAAAGAGAGACATATATGGAAATGAAGCGGGAAAGGAAACAAAGAAATTTACCCAGAAAAATAAAAAACACGAAAATGGAACTCCCACATCTGCGCAATTTACATTTTGTCCTTTTGTACCGATTCGAATTCGGATTAGCACGAACACAAACTCACGTTGAATCGCAGCCGTGCATTGAAAATATCTTTCCATGAATGATAAATCAAGGAATTTGGATTGACTGAATGGTTAAATCGTGAAAAATAGAGTTCGGCAAAGCCCATTCGGGCAGCTTTGCATTGAAAATATCTCCTAATTTGTATGTTTTATTTTAGAGAAAATGACAGTTCAGTTTAGGGTTAAAATTTATAGGCTCAAAATATATTTAAGGTAAGTGTTAATTCGGAATTGATGCTAATTCAAAGACGGGTATGAATCCATAGAGTGAATTTTTTAGATTATAAATGCAGTGAAAATAAAAAATCTAATAATATTTATTCATTTATTTTATGAAGAGATATTTTCAATGTAAGATTGTAAAAAGCTATTAGAATGATATGAACACAGATTTTGCTCTAATAGAAATAGATCTCATGAACACGTGATAATGAAATCCACACTTGAATGGCTGTGAGGCCCAGTGACTCTACAGCCTGCTCTAATAGCAATTGGTTCAGCTAATCCTATCTCTAAATCAAGTAGGAGAAATGGTCTCAATGTATGGCTAATCCAATATTACTAAGAATTCTATCAAAATTTCGAGTTTAGATTTGCTCTGCACACCAACCTCCTAGAAATTGGAGCGCACATTTAGAACATATTCTTATTTTAGAAATTGGAGCGCATATTATTCACACCAACGCCCCACATGTAATCTCAGCGTGCATTGAAAACATTCAATACACGATTAGGATATGCTGCCGGGTGTATATGCGGATTCCTTATTTCAATTTGTAAATTACTAAATTATCATTGATGGAAAAATTATCAATACATAGCTGCAATGCCCTGTGAAGTCCGTGTGAATCGCCTTCTGTGATGAATAAATTGAGATCAAATTGCCCCTCACAACGTTCCATAGTACATTTTTTATACGAGTTGATGACATTTCCCAATAATAAAATCATTTTTTCTGATATTAACATTGGGATACGTTTTCAATACAGGGCGAGGATATATTGTGGGACGTTGTGGGGGGCAATCTTGTGAGTGCTGATTTGAACTCAAATAAATTCCAAAATTCTTTGTACCTACAATTCAGCCTTGCATTGAGAATACCTCCCTGTGACGTATTTTATTATGATGTTCCTGATATACCGCTAAGACACCTTGACATAGAATGAAGTTTAGCTGCATTTAATGGCAACTGGCAGGGACTGTTTAACTAATAAAATTGCCCACGTGGATTGAACAATTAAAACCCCTTGTGTATATGATTCACAACTATTCCAATTTCACTTCCGTGCATGACTGATGTGCGGCTGACAGTTGATGAATTGGGATATGCTCTTAACAGAGCGTGCCTCACACCAACTCACAGTCATATCTGATCCTGTATTGGGATCTCACAGCTACATCTGATTCTGTATTGAGAACATCTCCCTAGGAATAATAAATACAAGTACGGAGATGTTTTAGATGTAAGGTGTGCTCTGGGAGGAGCATATCCAGACTCACTGTTTGTGGGGTATCATTAATGATACTCGAGATCTTCTGCCTATAAGAATTCTACCCAGGCCTATTCACATAATACTATCTCTGTGCATTGAGAATATCTCCCCCATACATAATAACATATAAGAGGATGAGATGTTCTCTACTTGTGGCTGTAATGTTATATCATGGACAGGTAATCTAGACACTAGACTGACAGCCCTGAGACTGCCATCAAATCAAATGAAGTTAATCCCCATTCAATCCAAATAATGAGTGTTTGTTTTACACTTAAGGCTCAGTTTTGGAGGAATATAAATACAAATATATACAGTACAATAGATATAAAATACAAGGTTTTACACTGTATACAAATATATACAGTACAAAATTGGTTTTTTGTGTGATAACCACTTGAAACATGTCTCATTTCATCATCATAATAAAAAGAGATGATGATAGAGGCTTTAACTAACCAAACTAGTTATATAACATAATACCTCTTCCAAGTTCATGAGCAGACAGACGCACACACAGAACAGCAGAGTATTAATTATTATTCTGTAAATTAAGGTGGTGTTTGGCATTGATGTTGGATTCCACGTAGGCACCACATCAGAAAAAGTGGTGTTTCAGAAAATGACATCTTGTTTGGTACCGTTTTTCCAAAAATAGAAAATGTTGTTCTAAACCACGTTTTAAAAATCGGAAAAGTGTGGTATGAAGAAATGCTAAAATCAATATTTTCTCAGAAAACAGTCTATTGTTGCCAGCGGTGCAATGATGTGGCATCATCTTGGACATTGGATAATATAGCTAGTGTTTGGCATTGATGCCATTTTATGAGAAAATGACGCCAAGTAGGTGCTACATCAGAAAAAATTGGTGCTTTATTTGGTACAAATTTTCCAAGAAAAAGATTGCTTCAAACCACGCCTTGGAAATTGTTTAAGACCACGTATCATATTGGATGTTGGATAATATGACCAATGCTGAAAACAGTTCTACAGCACTAGTACCAAACAAAACCAATGGGAAAATGGTACAATTTGACATGCCAAACACCCACGTAGACCAATGCTGAAAACAGTTCTACAGCATTGATATCAAACAAATCAAACCAGTGCTGTTTTCCCAAATAAAACATACTACGTGACAGCACCGTTTTCAAACAAAAAGTAAGCACTGTTTTCTCATAAGATGATGCTTACAAGTCAGATATACACAGTGCTGTGTTCCAGGCACCGATGCCAAACACCTACTAAATGAAAAGAATGAAAAGAATAAGCACCGACTGGCATTACCACCACAACGGTAAATGTAAATAATAAATGGAACAGCCAATCTCTGTGTGGCATTCAGATGAAAAGTGTTAACTCTCAACCTTTAATTAATCCCCCTAACTCTGGTTTTCTGATCAGTTCTGATTGTTTTGTCGACAATCACATGCCAGTAATTGCTCTAAATTTTGGGTGCCGACGAGGCAAAGCAGCAGATTTCCGACGATCATTTCTGGAAAGATTGCTCGATATCGCCTTGTATGCATTATTATTTCCTTTTTAAGTGAGGATGGTGAGGCCTTAAAAGAAAATCACAAAAAGTAAGGCGCAAACAAATTAAAAGAGGAGCTCCCAATCTCCCACCTTGGCTTCTTCATCGTCCCTTGAGAGTTGAGACTTTTTGGTTTGGGAGTGGGAAGGACTTTGATCACTTGTTCAAACAACACCACCAACGGCCCAACCCGTAGAAATCCAACACATCCTCCACCTAAGCTTTTACAACGCATTCGACTGTTTTGACAGTTCGGCCTGACTAGTGACTAGGTACGAGAACGAGTTACTACGACCTTGAACTTGATAGGTGGGTTGGGCCAAGCCATGAGCGGACCTGGCCTGGGACTTCTAAATCGGAAAGGATCCGATTGATGGGCCAGCTGCTAGATGGTGGGGAGTACGAAGAGTATGGGCTGCTGCTACTCAGGAATCGTCCACGTAGCAACAAAGTTGCACTTGCAACCCAAAAGAGTCTCGTGCCTTTCCATTCATGTGCATGCATATTTTAGATTCAGAGCATGACCCACATCACTTCACGTGCATTTTTATCTTAAACAGATCCACTGCTGCACAGATAACTTCGGGACCGATCCCTACCACTGTTCTAACATTTACTTGGCATTTTAGGCAAAGGCTGTTCTAATTTAATGGGCTTTCTGATCGGCCCAATTGGCTGGGACTGACTAAACTTGGGATCGACCCACTTATGGATGGCCGTTATCAAGGGTTTACGTCCATATCCAGCACACTAGCACTGTTTGACTGCTTATCTAGATAAGGATATATTTGATAACAGCTGACATGGCTCAACATAATACTAAAAACTTTGTCTTTTAGCGGATCAAATATTCGAGGGCACAGTAATCAATTTAACTTCAGCTTCAGCCATTAAAGACTTGACAAAACAATAAGGGTCCGTTTGGTTTGCAGTCAGAATCAGAATTGGTCAAAATCCTTTAGAATCAGAATTAAAATCGGAATAGTTCATTCCTATAGTCTGTCTGATTCAGACAGAAATTGGAATGGAAATTGAAATTAGCAGAAATAAGATTTCATTCTCAATAGAGGGACAGGGAATGGCCATTTCCTTAAATAGGAAATGTCATTCTAGCAAAAATGGGAATGAGATTCTGATTCCATCCAACCAAACAGATGAAATTGGAATAGCCCATTCCGATTCCGATTCCAAACCCCTATTTATACGAACTAAGCGGGACCTAAGTTGTTCAGTTTGGTCTTTTCAGCTATTATCAGACGGCCTGTAATAGATCCAGACAAATGCATCCATGAAGGCTTACCACCACACACCAAAAGTGGCAAGAAAGTAAAAAACAATGCCAACTGGCAACTGGGAATAAAGAGATAACCCAACACTATGTAACTGATCAAACTGCTGAAATAAGAAGAGAGAAATAGTGAGCACTGGTATCAAGACTTATGTATGAGACCTCTGCAATGGCGCAAACAAGTAGAATGTAGGATTGGTTTGGAGACTTGGACTTACCCTGATCTATACATGTTATCTTAAGTTCTTAACAAAAAAAAAAAAAAAGCTCTGTTTGAGCTATTAAATGGTTCAGAACATTCAAAGGAAATGTAATATGGTCTGGCAGGTGTATAATTGTATATTGATTTTGGTGGAACGGGCCGCGGTCAGAAAGCCCAGCCCTGTAATGGTTTAAGGCCTAAATCCAGCCTTGATTACTTTTAGGTAAGTGTAAATTAAGACTTACAAGTTACAAGGTATCAAGCTATAAGAAGAATAGGTTCAGGGAATACAATGAAAGGCATGTTGAGACTAATATTGACAAAGTGGATAAATCATGGAAAACAATTATTTGGAAATCTCCCAATATCGGTTATACCAACATCAACTTTGATGCTTCTAAAAATGGGGAGGGTTTTTGCTTAGTTGCGAGCATTGTTAGAAATCATTTCGGGAAGGTCTTTGACATCAAGGCTTATAAGCTTGGCATTGCTTCAATTAACATTGCAAAAACTTGGGCGACTTGGGAAGTCCATAATTTGGCCTTGAATTTTAGAGATTATCCTATCATTATCAAAGATAGAAAATTCCAGCTCATTGGAAGATAAGACACATCATCAAGAATTGCATCAAGCTAAAGGACGAGTTTCGAAGAGGTCTGGCGTATAGACATATCTATCAGGAAGCAAACCAGGCGGCTGATTGGCTGGTGCACACTCTATCTTCTCCAACAGAGTCCGTTAATCTTAGTTTAACTTTTCTTCCTTCCCCTTTTGGTTCTATTAAAAAAGAAAAAAAAAAAAAAGAATAGGTTTGGTTCAAGCTGATGCCATATTCATTCATGCGAGTTCACATCTACCCCCACAGGATGCTCCCTAAAAACGCCTTACAAGCACATCTCAGCATGCATCGAAAATATCTACCATACTTGTCATTAGGATATGTTTCCAATACATAATTGGAAGACGTTTTTGGGCTGCATTCTGTAGGGGGCAGATGTGACTTGCATAGATGCGTTGGAAGATCATGGGGGCCAAAGTCCCACCCGTTCCTCTCATCACCCTCTAATTTACTCGTACCCTGTGGATTATGAAACACATTTAAGACCTTAAACAATCCAAAAAAAATCCCCATCTTTGCAAGCTCTCAACTAACAATTAACAAATTTCAAAACTTGAAATTAAAGTATAATTAATTAAAAAGGGAGTTTGAATATATTGCATTCATTAATATTTGCTGCTGGTTAAATCTATATCAAAGTCAATCTATAGTATTTTTTCATTGGAGTACACAACAGGGGTAGTCCATCTCCTATGAGGTCACCAAGAAGCTAGTTAACCAAGAGCAATAAATAACAGGATGTCTTATCTTATGCTGATGCCACCTATTTATACTTGAACCTGTTTGGAGTTAATTATTAGCAGACGGTCAGAATATAATTTAGCTTATATCGTATGTCATCATTTGAGGGTGCCACGTGTACATGCATCATTGGGCCTGCCATGTGCGCCTATATCAACTCTAAATACAAAAAAGAAAAACAAATTTATTCTAAATAGATTTATATATTTAGCATAAGCATACATTTATTTTCCATTGCAAATACTCGTTACAAGCTTATATGCCCAAGGAGGAAAGTGAGTTCAAGTAAATCCCAAGCAATTAAAAGTGGCAATGACGATCATGTTTATTCCTATTACATTACATTCAAGCAAGATCACAAGGAGTAAAGATAACAGGCTTTTCAATGAACAGGACGAGGAGACTTGAGGTGCAAATACACCTCATGTGGGCATTAATTAATTTCGTTGGTAGGAACATCAGTCAATCGTTTGTCACTTCGGAAGGTGATATTTACTGGATAAGAGTGGGAGAGAAATTAGATTGTGGCAAGAAGGGATGAAAATTAGGTTTAGAAAAATAACTGTTGTTTTAGACCCATTATTTTGGGTTTGACGCAAAATGAGCTTCATGTTTCATCAGGGCTTACTTTGATTCGAGCTATAGCTAATCATCTTGAAGATATAATGCTTTTAGTGATTGAATACCTACCTGGTCAGTGGTCATTAGTATAGGGAATATTGACGACGTGGGACTTGGGAGCATGCAGCTGAGCAGCTCTCAGGCCGGTTACATGCGACACGAGTGGTTCCCGATTTTCCATATAAGAATCCCTGCCTCCCTGGCAAAAGAGAAAGATCCCCTCCCCCCTCACACAAAAAAAAAAAAAAAGGCAACACCTACGACTCAATTCTCAAATTCAGGACAAACGGTAGAGAAGGGCATATGAGGCGCATAGCCCATATTCGTTTAGACTAGAAGGAGAACCAGATGCGTTTCGATAACTTTGACCAAAGTCAACGTCTTGATGAAGAAATGGATGGGGGGGGACATGGGGCTGGGGGCTTATATCTGGACCTGGAGGGATGTTCCCGAAGAAACAGATATAGGAAACGTTTAATTTGGTAGCAGAAGAAGTGGAAGATGAACAGAAGGCAGAGCTAGGGCCTTCAAATAAAAGAGGAGGCGTGAGCCTGAGCGTGACAGGTTGTCCTTGTGAGCCAAAAACGTTAATAAGGCCTCATTTGTCATTCACTGATTTGTCCATGAATGTGAGCAGAGGACAATCCCCGGCCACCAGTCCAATTCAGAGTCCAGACTACAGAGTCGACGTCAGATTTACAGCGAGGCCCCATATGCAGGCTGTTTCATATTTTTGTCAACAATCATTTGTGACTCTTGGGACGCTGGGGGCCTACCAGCCTAACAAAAGTAGTGAAGCAAAGGGTGGCAGTCTGACCCACAATCATATCATTTGAAAGACCTCTGTTCCATCTACTACTAATAGCAGTAGATATAGATAGGACTGTTGAAGGGTGGTTGTGGGGCCCTCTTTCTCCACGTCCACGGCACCCATCAATCAAATCACAAGTCTCGTTTTTGGCCACACCCAGGCCACATGGGTCTGTTGTGTTGAGTTACCCCCTCCCCCCCTCCCCTGTTACAGATTTACAGTCGGTCTTATCCCATCAGTCTGCACCATGCCATCTACTGTATTCCTCTCCTGATTACTACATTTATTTGCGTCGTAAAGTAGAGAGTTATTAATCAAAATCAAACCAAACCAAACCAAGCTTTTGATTTTGAGTTGAAAGGCTGTGGACCGGACCGGTGGGTGGGGGGGTTTGGAGGGAGGAGAGGGATAGAGTGGGGGCGTCAACATCAAAAGCCAAGTCGAATCTTTAGGATGCGAAGGCGAAGGAGAATGCATCGGGAAACAGATCCCGCGCTGTTCGCGCGCGCTCCAAACCAAACCAAAGCCTACTACTACTACTACTCTAGTCTCGAGGAAAGCAAAGCAGGCTCTGACGAGACTTTACTGGGAAGGGGGTATTGGCGTACCTTCGATTCGATTGTACTACTAAATATAGTTGTTGTTTCGCGACTGTTGATACTGTTGATGCATGCCTTGAATTGACCACACGACCCCACCTTGACGATGATGATGATGATGATGATGGACTTTTCCATAACTCCACCTGGGGCTAGGCTGGTGTCCCTCCTATTATCCTATATCCATCCATCCCAATTCCAAATATTAGCGATAATCCCAGACAACACCCATCTCTCTCTCTCTCGTGCATACTGCAAAGTGCAAACCATCATCCAGAGTCGAGTCCAGACATCCAATACCAATACGGAGAGAGAGATTGTGATTGAATGAATGTTTGTCTTGGCCTTGGGATCGACCGATTGATAGGCGGTGTAGTGTCGTCTTGGGTGTCTGGCTCGCTTCTCCGTAAGCTGCCATGTGCTAGTGATACAAACACTACAAAAATCGTGATTGGACTAGCTTTAACCATTTCTTTTGTCTACAAAAGATGATTAGAGATTTTTCGATTTTAAAATAGCGTTCACCAAATCCATTCCCCCGGCCTTTTTCTAACTTCTAGCAAGAAGTCTGTTCTGTCCATATGGCCGCTCTTATGATGAAGAGTTACTGAGATGAAATGGATTGAGACGATTTCGAACAAAAAAAAAAAAATTAATAATCCCTCTTGTGAGCCTGATCAGTCAGGGTTGGATCGATCCTGTAGCTCTGGGCCAAATGTGGCCCGAAACCTAGGGTTTAAGAGAAAGAGGTATGTAGTCTCTACTCTCCAGCATTAAAGATTTAATAATTCAAGCTATACAAAATCGTCAATCTGCGTTAGGCATATAATGTTGTCTGCTGAACAACCACTCTATTCTATTAGATTCCTCAACCTCCCTTTTGAGTTTTGAAAAAAAACGAAAAAGAAAACTAAATAGTGGTTTCCATATTGCAATTTATGGCTTTAGACTAAGGTCTATGCCATCACGACACATCCGAGTGTGGCCAAGTTTGACAAAGTAGAATGTCTGAATCTTTTATCATATGCTGCAATAGCATAAGTGAATAGTGTTGTTGAAAAGTCCATAACAAAAATTGATAAATAAATCCGCTACACATTGGCAACTTATTACCTCTTCAGGGGTTTCTTATACATGGACACCTTATCCCATCTAGTATCGTATTTATTTGTCTTCTTAACTTATTGAAAAAGATAATTGTGATACTGTCCCAGCTGAGGTGGATAAGTAGTAATTTGAAGGGAAAGACAGAGAAACTTATACAACAAAAGGTAAGAAAAGGAAGTGAAAGACAAGTGAACCATGCCGGATGTTCTTGGTTAGATGATCTGTTTTGAGAGTCCAACAATCTGCAAAGTTGAAGTGAAAGACCTCAAGGTGGTTTTCCAAGGATGAACACTCTGTCGCTCAAATCAATAAGTGAGAGAGGATGTCCATAGAGGCTAAGTGGTTGAAGGGCAAGAGAACTAGAATACAGAGAGAGGGAGAAGAAATACTTCAAATAATGTGCCCTTAAATACACAAGAGAAATGTCATGGGAGGCTGTAAAAGATTCATCGTTTGTCACATGCCCCTCTTAAGAAATACTTCACCCTAATCATGCAACATTAAATTGCTTTTATGTTGCTGACATAGTCTAACTCATGGCTAGAACTTCGACCGAAGCTTGAGAGAAAATACATAGGTTTTCTATATATTATTTTCGAAATTCTATGTGAACATTTTTGGATGATTTAATCTTTAGATGACGAGATTAAATACACACACATCACAACATTGAGTATTAGGAGAGAGAGAGAGAGAGAGGGAGATTTTTAAGTAGTAAAAGTAAGATCCCCAATGACACAACATTGAGTAATAGAGGACTGGATGAGTTGACGACAAAATCATGAATAGCAGGTTGGGCACCCCATCACCAGTGAATACATACGCCAATGTTTTATAATGTGTATAGACCCGTACCTTATACCTTATGCATACGGAATTACTTTGTGATAGGTTGTCCCGCTTGCTTTATGTGATTTTGTCTCCAGCCAGTCCCCGATCCTAAAGTAATATCCTAATCTTTATATACAAATAAAAATTTCGAATATAACAAAATCCTGAAATTTTTATCCAAAATAAGTTCACCTAAAACTTTTGAGATGTACATAAGGCTATTACCGTAATTATGTCATGGGAAGAGATAACCTGCCAGCCAGGGTGGAGAGATCTTGCTTTTTTATTTTAGTTTTTGTTACTAACTAAAGAAAATGGTTTGAAAAGATGGTCAATTATAGATTTTGGTTTCTGCCTTAATGCTTTTTTTATGTGCCTTCAATATCACTCATTCCAGAAACATCAAAAAGAACTTGCAAAGTAAAAACTTTTAGAACATGTCTGTTGTCTTTTCTCCCCTTAATTTCTTCTCCTATTTCATGACATTATTTCAACTTTTCTTTTATGTGTCCTCCGTTGCTATGTATGAAAAGACTTTATACTATAACTAAACTTGTTCGAGGGCCAACCTTTGGGCCTGACTTTATATTATGTCAGGTTTGGGTTTTGAGCCAGGCTCGTTCAAAATTTGCCAAAAGTTAAGCCCGACTCCGGTCTATAAACAGGTCTAATTATGATAGAACAAAAGGGGTTTGAGGTATAAGATGCATAAAATAAAAGAAGATGGGATTTTTAGCTCATACAATCCTTTGAACTTTAAAAACTATATATATATATATTCAAAAAATCATCTTAGACTAAAAAATTGAAAGGGCCATTTTTGACTATCAGACTCTAACAGGAAGTCCACTTTTAAGGCAAAAACAAATAATGTTAGAATCGTAGACATAGTTAATAGAGTTGTAGATAATGAATTTCTCTCTCTCTCTCTCTCTCACACACACACACACGTTCCAATAACCTAAATAATAAAATATCCTAAATTTTCTCTTAAACAACCTCTCCCACTATCATCAACTTTTTCCTAAGTTATCTCTCATTTAGTAGAGAGTTTCTTTCCTAAATTATTTTTAATTCTTATTTATCTTCTCCCCCACTTTTTATCTACATCTATCTAATGAAAGTTTGAATTAAAAATTTAAGAATTGTTTAAATATTCTAACAAAATTATATAATAACTTTAAAATATTTATAAAAATCTAACATTGAAAATGAAATATTCTATAAATATTTCAATAACTAAATATCTTAAATAACAAAATATTAAAATTAATATTTTAAATCAATTAATAATATATTATAAATAGTTACTGAATAACTTTCAATTATAATAAGTAGATTAAGATTTTAAATATTTAGTTAAATAACTAAATATTTTAAATAATGAAATATTTAACGTAACTAGATTTTAAATACTTAAAATAACAAAATTATGTATTAATAGTACTATAATTTCTTGGATTATTAAATTCAACAAGTAATTATATTTTAAAATTTAAATAATGATATTATTTAAATAAATAAATAATATTGTAAATAAATAATTTCATTTATACCAATTAATAATTCTAAAAAATAACTTTCAAAAAAATAATTGTTTATTAATAATAATTTTAAAAATATAATATTTATTTATTATAAATTTATCTATACTAAAATTAATATTTATTGTACTTCAGTAATTATTTATTATTTTTGTGACAAATATATTTTCAATAATTATGTATAAATCTATTTTTCTTTTGTTATTTAACAAAAAAATTTCAATAATTATTGGAGTTTAAACTACTATTATTTATCTTTTTAATTATAATTTATTGTGTATTTTTGCTCTAAATATTTAATAATTATTGGAGATTAAACTATTGTTCATGAGTTGGTTCAGTTCAGTTGTAGGTTGTTTGGCAGCAAATCGACTTAGTCAGGTTGGTCACTCAAGTTATATCAGTTTGGGTCAATTTTCGGTTTGGTCGGTCGGTTCAAAATTTAAACATAAAAAAATTAAATTTAAAAAAATTACAATGGAATTATTTAAAAAATAAATTTATGATATAAACTATTTTAGCCTAAGAAATATTGGAATTTTTGCACTTTCCATATTTAAAATATAAAATATTAATATATATCTATGATCGGGTTGTTCGATTTTAGTCAATTTACAAATGGCCAAAGCAAAATTGATCCAACCGAGTTGGGTTGGGAAATTGTTGAACCAAAACCGACTAGAAATACAAGAAATCGGGTTGGTCAGTTTCATTATTTTGATTCTGAATAGCAACGGGGCAGGGCAGGGGACGAGGAGCCTCTCTCCAATCTCCATCCCCGTCCCCACAAAAATCCCCATCCACGTCCTTGCCCCCATCCCCGCTCGCTAACAAGGGCAAAGTTATCCCCATCCCCGTCTTCTTGGGTTCCCCATCCCCACAGGGATCCCCACTCCCCGTGATTCTTTATAATGTTAACCATTATGTTTTTGTTTTTTGTTTTATATAAAAAAACAAAAACAAAAATAAAAATAAAAAAAAAATTAAATTTTACAATCCTATTAGAAAATATTCAAACATATACAACCATATTTTTAAAAATATTAACATATAGTCATATGTGTACATATATACATATATATTAGCGAAGATCCCATGGGGCAAGGATCGGGGTCCACGCGGGGTATGGAGTGCTCTCCTCGTCCCCGCCAACGGGGATGAACATTTCCCCATCTCCATTCCAGCAGGGGGAAAATCACCCCCACCCCTGCACCATTTGGGGTAGATCCCCACAGGGATCGGGGAAATGGGGAAAGTTACCATCCCTAGTTTGATAAACAACTTTATCTAAAATTAATTATTGTTATTTTTTATTATAAAAAATAATTATTACAAATAATATATAGAATATAAGTGATTATTAATTATTATATAAAATAATTATATACTCTTACATGTTTCTATTGTTTATCTTTAACTTAACAAATTCCGTACATCACACGAGTCCCCACTAGTAAAATAATAAATCTTGCTTATTTGTCACTACTCAAGTTTGAAAAGGCTGCTTTAGACCGTAAAGTTTAAAAAAGGTCACATTAGATGTTAAGAAATCTATTAGTTAAAAAATGAATTTTAATCTAGGATTTTATCAAATTAGAGTCTATGAATTAATAATAATTAAGAGTAATTATAACTTAAACACTAAATTAGCTTAACTAATTGTAAATTAACAACCACTTAATTTTCTTAATTAATTTAGTTAACTTAGTAACTCAACTTGTTTAATTACATTAATTTACTTAATTAATAGTAGCTTAATTTGCTTATTTACCTTAATTAGTTTTGATTATTTAATTACTATATTTACTTAGCTTAATTTACCTAATCAATTAGTTAATTTAGTTAATTACATGGTTTTAAATCATTGCTGACCTAGGCTGCCTAACTGTTAAACCTAGGAACGTATCAAATGTCTAATTCCATTTTATACATGGTCCAGAATTTTTTAAAAAATGTTGATTTGGTCAGCAAATTTAAATTGTTCAACCGAGTGATTGGTTTTTGAGTAATCTTATTTTGATTATTTTTTATTTTTCAAAATGCCATAGGCTGATCCTTTCTCACTGGATGATCAAATTGCAGAGCCAAAAGTTGGTGGCCAAAGTGGTTTCATTTTCATGTCAATTTTATCTATTAAGATCGATTAGCTTTGTTTATTTAATTTACTTAATGAACTTAATTTTCTTAATTATTTTAATTTATATATTCAATTACTTAATTTACTAAATTATTTAATTAGTGTACTTTATTTAATTTGCTTAATTAGCTTTATTAAATTTTAGGGGTCTAAAGTGGCCTTTTTCATATTTGAGAGAAGTGCCGCATAAACATGCTTTATTATTTTAGTCCTTGTCTAAGGGATCCGTCAATGACGTCTCTAACATCATCAATTTTTGCCTTAAAGTGGTTTTTTTTTATCATAATTTGGGGGTGAAAATGGCCCTTGTTTCAAATCTTTTGAGTCATTTGTAGAATTTTAGAGGGGAAAATCTATAAGGTGGAAAAGATATGGTATTGGAAGAGTTTTGATCAATCAAAATCCAACCATGAATTTTGATAAATAACACCTAATTGGTTACTGTGTTTATGGTTCCAGTTGAATGGTCAGAAGTTTTTCAAATATCATATCTTTTCCATATCATAGTCGAATCCTTTTAGACGATTAATGAGCTAAAAACCACATGCATAGGCTTTTAGAGGGGTAAGGTTTTTATGTTCTTTTTTTATTTATTTTGATAAAATTTAAGGTTATTGTTTCTTTAGCAGCTGCAAATTTTGGGGTTAAACAAAGTATGTGTTTGGTTCTGTTTATGTTTATTGAATAAACGTTTATAGTTTATTTGCTGGTAAAACCAAAAAATGCAATAATTGCAACCGTTTGTGACAATTAGGTGCCACATCATCGTAACACTGAATAAATGTCTGGCCATTTGTGGAAGCTTTAAAAAATAACTTCCACAAATGTCTGGCATGCACAAAAAACCAAAAATCACTTTTTACATTTTGATACATGCTGAAGAGCAAGAGAGAGAAAATGCTGAGATAGCGCCTATGTGGCATCGCCAATAAACGTAAACGGAACCAAACACCCTGAAAATGAAACAAAAATAATTAAACAAGTTTGGTAGGTTATCTCTTTTGGAGGTGTTTCGAGTCAGGTTGAGGGTCAATCAAAATTGACCAAGCATGAGTGAAAACCGATCCAAACATGAAAAATTGGTTTGGGTCGATTCAAAACAGCCCCTAAACTGGTGTTTGTTACAGCAAGATAGCAACTTGATGACCGGTAAATTCCCTTCTAGGAACTTCCTAGTTCCTACATATATAATATTAAGGGGTTTTTACGATCCATTCATAACTTCATCGTACAATTTGTGTCAGTGTCAAAGGGGAAGATGCCAAATTCACGGGGGATAGTGTTTATAGGTAGAATGAATTATAAATACATCGAGAAAAATATTTCCCCTATTCTTGAGGTGGACTGAACCATAAAAATCCCTAATATCAGTGTATGACTATAGTCAGATTGGTTCGATTTTGATTGATTTACGCATAAGGCATAACTGAAGCCAACCCAGTACCTTGGATTATCATAGTTTCAGAAATAAACTTGGCGAACATTATTTGAAAACCAACCAACTCGAATCGAATTGAGTCGGTTTAGTTGATTTAATCGGTGTCATGAACAGCTCTAATCTCTTCCAACGGAGTCCAAATCTGCTATCCACATGACCCTACAGTGGCACATTGGAGACATCACCCCATAAATAACAACCTACAATTCGTGATATGTTCCCATGTACAGCGGTAATGTCATGTAAGGTGTGAGTAGCAAATTCTAAACTCATTCCATTGACACTTTTACTACAATATCGAATGGCTGAGTTGTCTAATTACAATTGGTGAACCAAAAATTGGCCTGAATTAGTCAAGTAGGACTGTAGGAGGGATACGAATGTAGTATCATATGGATGACGTGTTTACACAACAGACAGGTGGTTGATCCCCCAATCCAATTTTCACGAGTTGTTCAAGCTCGGCTTGACTCGGTTTTAATTGAATTCGAGTCTAATAGAGTTTGGCTCGTGAGGCTCACGAACCGAGCTCAAATAAATAAATATATATATATATATATAATTATTATAATTTATAATTTTTAAATATCAAATAAAAAATTATTTTTTATATATAATTTTTTATTTTTATAAAATATTTTTCTTCAAATCGAGCTCGAGCTTATTAGTTTTCGACTCAAGCTGAGCTTGAGCTCATTATTCCAGCCCGAGCTTGAGCTTGAGCCTCATACTATTCGGCTTGGCTTGACTCGAAACCACCCCTACCTGTATCATAGATTTTCCCCGATGATAAATGACAATCAAAATTGGCTTTAATTTAAAGGGTTTTTACTGTATTGTTCAGTTCCACCCCTAGAAATCTTATCTCTACTATACAAGTGGAATGAATCTTGACCATGGATCGATGCCAAATCCACAGGCAAGATGCGATGCGATTTATAGCAAGGCTGTAATTTCATATTTCTAAGGGGGAGTGCAGTCTACTTATCTCTTAATTTTAATTGCCTATGAGTGGTACGTTCAAATCAATGTTTTCAACCCATCATTGATCAGGTTGTTTGAATCGTTCAAACTGTTACTCGGCTAGAATTTTGGGTATGATTCAGTCAAGACATGCCAGGCGGTCAAAATCATTAATTTAGTGAAGAATTGTTCTATCCGACCAGCTCGACTATTGAGTTGTTTGACCTAGTGACCGGGTCGCCGGTTGCATACTCAATGCATACAAACTTTTAGAGGCCATAACTTTGCATGCCAATGTCCGATTGGGGTGATTTGTCTTTTGATTTTGGGTAACTTTTTTAAAAACCGAATTAAAAAAAACACAAATTAAATATAAAATAATACATATAACATATTCTAATTTAATTTAAAAAATAAAATTTAACAATTTAAATAAAGAAAACAAAAAATACAATTATCTTTTCAACTATTTAAATTTATAAAAATAAAATATAAATAAATAATATATATAGAGAGAGAGGACCAGATAGGGGGTGATCCGGTTTAGGATCGGATCAAATTATCTGATCCAAAGTGGAATATCCGAATCCGATAAAATAGGTTTGGACTTTGGATTGGCTGAACCATTTGCACCCGTAATGCCCCATGGCCACTTTAATCATCTTTGCTTCAGATGTGATTGTGAAGGATTGGCTGGAGTCGGGATATGTTCCCCACAACACGTCTCAAGTGCAGTTAATCCCGGCTCCAATAACCCGAAAACGGTTGTAAAAGTAAAACCCATCATATTCCTTTACTTGTGGACGACGACTTAGTGAGGAATGTGGTAGGACCTCTCCTCTCCCAAATCCAAATGATCATCAGGCCAGGTAGGTGAATAATTTGATCATGCCATACCATACTATCAGTGGGTGAATGTTGTACCAGGTCATTATCCGTATATTTTTCGCCAATCAAGTTCCAGCATAAAAGGAATAGAGCCGAATCTCATCATTTCAAGCAGCGACAAAGACAATTAACTTGAAACTTTATATAGAATTTGTGGAGGGAAGTGGATGAATTCTGGGAGAAGCAGCCAGTATGGAATTGTTCAGTGAGCGTGCTCATGATTCAAATGTTTCAATTTATTATTGGAACACTCGTCCATGTTTCCTACTTTCTTTTCCGAATATACATAAATAATTAAATATTACAATTTGAATCTACAATTGCGTTTGTCATTTTGAGAGAGAGAGAGAGAGAGAGGAGATAAGACATAAGAGGCTGTGTAGTGGATGAATCATATTATTATTAGAATTTGATTTAGATTCTCTGTTTACTTAAGCATGTTGACAAGCTCATGAACGTGAACGTATAAAAAGATACACAACACTACTATATAACATATTATTGTAAACCACTTTTATTTAGTACAGTGATTAATCCCAAAAAAGGATATTAAAGGGAAACAAAGGTCAGTCTTGTAATGAAAAGGTTCCTGATTGGAAATTTTAAAAGTTAGACAAAGGCAATCATATGCATTTTGACTATGTAAGTCCTTAATTTCCAACACATGATGAGTAGTAATAATCCCCTTTAGGCTATGTTTGCTTTGATAGAATATAAGAGCGGCAGTGAAATTTTATTTGTATCAGTATAAATGTATGTGAGTGCAAATCAAAATAATGCAAATTTTGTTTTATTCTATTTCATTTATGGGGCCATTTCTTTTGCAATAATTGGGGTCTGGAATCAGAATTGGAATGGCCCATTCCAATTCCAACTGTTTGATTGGGTGGAATCCCAATCTCATTCTAATTCTTGGTAAAATGGCATTCCCTCATTTTGAGGGATTGGTCATTCTCTCCTTTTTTGGGAATGAATTCTCATTCCAGCTGGTTTTAGTTTTAATTCCAATTTTTATTTGAACTAAACAGATTATGGAAATAAACCATTCCAATTCTAATTTTAATTTTGATTTCGATTCCAATTCCAATTCCAATTCCAAATGTGATAATGAAACAAAATAAAAATAAATCAGAATTTACATCTAAATCATTTTCACTAACATTATTTGGCAAGATGAATGGTGAATGGCTACCAAGAAAAGAGAGAAAGTTTCTGGAGCAGTAGTTATTAATTTATTATCTTATGTACGTATTTTTGTTTCTCCTCTAAAGTCTAAACTAATACGATTAAGATGGCTGATACATTTGTTACCAGAATGAGTTTATTTTGGGCTGGGCTTAGGCTTAAATCAGCGTCAGTGTTCAAGGATCGGGTTCGGTTCAGGTGGGGGCTAAACCAAACCTTAACGGCTTAACAAATTTAAACTTAACCCACATATATATTTCTTTGCTCCCTGGCTCCAGTTCCATCCCTGAATAGCGGAAAAAGGGTGGGGGGGCGGCAATTTGGGCGGGTCAAGCCCGAGTTTGAATTGACTCAACCCGGTATTTTATATGGGTTGGTTTAGATTTCTTATCTTTGGGCTGGGCTCGGGTTCAAAAAGTCGGGTTTTTTATATTTTTGATCCAGGCCCAGGCCTAGCTCTTAAGTAGCCCGAATTCGATCCAATTATACACATTCATATATATTTGCATAAATACACATATGTATGTATAATTTTAAAGTGAGTTCATTGACCAACCTAGCTCGGGCCTGATCTCGGACTCAGACTCTAAACCCAAATTTTAGGGTCAGGCCCGGGTTAATTATAAAGCAAACCCAACTCGCACGACTTGCACCCCTAGAATAATGCAATTGAGGTAACGTGACCCGTAGTGTGTATTTCTTCGTAGTTATTTGATTTTCTTTTTTCTTTTTGTTTATTTATTTATTCATGCGTTACAAAATGAAGTGGTGGTGGGCGCGGGGCCCGGGGTACCCTGGTGGCAGCGGGATTTAATTCCAAGCCTCTATTATAGTTATTTGAAAATGGTTAGACAGTCCTGATAAAAAAGAAAAAAAAAAGGGGGAAATTATAGGGAACTATCTTGAACTGGGCCTGAGTTTTCACTTGCAATAGGGAGTTATCCTGTACTTTATTCCAGCACTCACGTCCAAGTCCATCATTAATTAATGTTATGGTGATGGTAAATTTACCAAAACGCCCAATCATGGTTTGATTAGTAAGAGAATAAAATTGTAAAATAAATTTAATTTTTGCTCTCTTCATCAATAATAGAAAAAGATCTCTCAGAAACCATTCAACCAAAAAGCTCAAGTGTTTTATTAAAAGAAAAAAATAAATAAATTAAGTTATTAGATGAGGCCAGGGAATAAGTTTTTATTCTTTAACAGAAGGGATCTTGTCAGCAAAGATGGGTTTCGGCATTTTTTTTGTTTTTCCTAGATCTTCCCTTCGCCGAAGAACACACAACAGAAGCTATCTCTGAAAGGGCAAAACAGTCTCAAAAATGATACAAAAGGTACCTTCGAAAATTTGAAATATTTAAATACACCCATTAACATAGCATCACAGTCGAATCTGTTCGCTACTTAACTGATGAAATTTTAACAACAAAATATTCATAGTGGGTAAAGGAGAAAATTAAAAAACTTCTACAATAGAAATAAGGCGATAGAATCATCAACAGAAGAGATAAATGAGTACATCTCCAACCAGTAAAAAAGGGATAAATATATAAGCGATTCATTATAACTTTAACCATCCGGAACCATAACCACCGGAATGTTAGTGAATTGGAACTAACTAGAATTTTAAAAGTCTAGAACCATAACCGTCGAAACTAGAACCAACTAGAAGTTTAACCACCTGATAAAAGTAACCGTCGGAGCTGTTATCATCGAACGTAAAACCAACTAGAACTTTAATCACCTGGAACTGAGACTACCGAAACTGTTATCATCAAAAGTGGAATCAACTGAAACTTCAAAGCAGTGATTAAGGCCACCGAGTTAATCAAAGAAGAAGAGAGAGGAGTGAGGGAAAGAGATGGAAAGAACCCAATGACAACCTTGAGATGGAGACTCTCTTAGAGAATAGAAAGAAGGAATATCTGGAAACCCAGAAATGGAGACTCTCTCAGAGAAGAGAGAGAGAGAGAAAACTTCAAGAAAAAACCCATAAACGAAGATGGCAGAAAAACTTACAATAAATTAATTGGCATCCTAAAAATGGGGTAACTAATCAGGTGGATTTTTGTTAAAGTTCATAGGGGTTTTATTGGTTGAAGTCATTTTCGTATCACTCGCATCAAAGATTTTCCATATTACAAGGTCTAATAGCAAGTGTGTATCGGGGTGGCAAGGGTTCGGTTGACTTGGGTATGGGTTGAGTACCAACCCACCCATATTGACCCACTAACCCATCTACCACCCATGTTAGTGGGTCAAAGACCCATCCTAACCCATCCAGTTGACCCTCTAATTCAAAGTAGAACCTTAACTTTTTAATTTTGTTCTGCTTTAATTGCATAAAAATATAGAACTATATATTTCAATTAAAAATAAAATTTCCAATTTTTTCAAATAAATGAAAATAAAAAATTTATAAAATTACAAAAGAATGTATGTATATTTCATGTAAAAAATCCGAAATTGCAAAAAATAAATACAGAAAAGTTGTAAGAAAATTCAGAAAATGCAAAATTTTGAAGAGAATTACCGAAAATATATTTTAACTAAAAACATGAATAATGAAAAACAAGTTCAAAAAATATTTTCAAATATAAAATACATAAAAGCAAATAAATTGCAAAACAAATACTGAAAATTATAGAAATTGCAAACATAATAAAAATTTCAGAAAATAAAAAAATTATTTTTAAATTATAGAAACTGCAGAAATTGAAAAAATAAAATTTCAGAAAATAAAATTTGTAGAAAACACAAAAAATTATAGAAAAACAAAGAAATTGCAAATAAATAACACAAAAATATAAAAAAATGTATAGACTATAGTAAATAGAAAATGAAAAAAGAAAGTTATAAAAAAACAATGGAAATTATAGCAAAGTTCTAAAAATGAAAAAAAATACAAGAAAATTGAAAAAGACAAAAAATCAGATAAATATAAAGATATGAGATAAAAACAGAAATTGTAAAAGAACATAAAATGATAAAATTCAAAAATTATAAAATTGCAGACAAACTAATAAAATGATAACATTTTTCAAAAATAAATTCAAACAAAAATCGGACATTGCATCCACCGAATATTGAACCAAATTTTCAAAAAATATTTTAAAGCTAAAAATTTACAAAAATATTTTCGCAAATGTGTAGAACACTTAAGGGATTTACACTCAAGATTCAAGTTGCAATAATTTACAAGAGATTGCAAATATTTTTAAAATACAAAAAGTCGCTGAAATTTCTGATCATAGTCTTCATTCTTTCAAATCTTGGAACCGAAGGTTTGAGTTGGGAAGAGAGGGAGAGTGGTGGTGCGACAACGAACTTTAAAGGTTGATTTGAGCGACAGAGAGAGGGTGGTGTGTCGTCCACCTTCCGTAGATCTGAACATGAAGTGAGAGAGGGGGAGTGGTGGCAATCTAAGCGAGAAAGGGGTGGTGTGGCAAACACCTGGTAGATTTAAGCGACGTGAGAGAGAGAGAGTCTAAGTCGATTAAGGTTGGATTCGAGCCGAGCCAAATATTATTAGGCTTGAGCTTGGCTTGAGACTATTCTACAAGGTTCGAGCCAGAACTTTGAGCTCGAGTTCGATTTTGAGAACAAATATTTTATAAAAATAATATATTATATATAAAAATATTTTTTATTTGATATTTAAAAAATTAAGAATTATAATATTTTTATTGTATATTATTTTTTATAATTATATATATATATATATATATATATATATATATATATTTATATTCGAGCTGACTTGTGAGCCTCACGAGCTAAGTTCTAGTAGGCTCGAGCTCGACTCGTTTAATAATTGAGCCAATGAATTGGGCTTGAACTCGAACAGCTCGTGAAAAGTTCGGCCACTCCTAAGTGCTACTTTTTGTATATGTGCAACTTTTGAGAGAAGAAAAAGAAAGAGAGACACTGTAGCGGCCAGAAGAAACAAAGATGGCTGATGGGAGAGAGAGGGAGAGAGAGTTTCGAGAGAATAAAAACAACCTAAAAGGGTCAAGGCTAACCCTGACCCTTATGGGTCGTTCGACCCATCTTCACCCATTGTTGAATTGAGTGGGTATGGGTGGGTGGGGTCAAAGTTGCCTGCCCGAAGTGTGTGTGTGGTAAAAGTTGACATATCTTATATATTGTTCTTTAATTTTGTGATGTAATCATATGATTGTTCGCATTTGGCTCCTTGGAGATAATTAACAAGATGCTCTTTTATCTTAGTTCTATTTTTCTGGCTATGTGGCCTGGGATAGACAACGGGATAGCCGATCCCCTAAATTCTTAATCTCGTCCCAATTAGGGGTGATAATTTGTATTCTGAGGTTCAATTTGGAAGGAATATAAATACAAATATGTACAATACAAATATATACAAAATAATACAAAATACAAGGTTTTACATTTTATAAATTTACATTTGTACTCCTTCCAAATGGAGCCTAAGGTAAGAAATTTGGATATATAGGACAACATGACGATGATACGTTTTAATAATTATATCAAATTTTTAAACACAAATACGACCTATTTATTACATATCCCGTATAATACAAATTAATGTGATTAACCCGTTTAACTCTTTTCTAAATGATACATATAATCCGAATTATACAAAATCAACAAAATTAATCGTTTAAAATTAAGTAATAGATAGATATAAATAATAAAATAAACAATAATTTACTATCTGACAAATTCATAAAATCTATTCAATGTCATATTTACCTATCATAATATTATTTCATTCAAATATATATGCATGATCTAATACTTGCAAACATGAATACGATTTTAAATGAATTGACCGGAATTTAACATGAATACGATTAAAGTAAGCCCGAATCGATAAACTATGTTTGACTTTTGGTATATACAGGAATGACTAGGAGTCTCCACTACAACAAATATGAGACTTTACGAACCAACTAGCTGCCACGTTGCAAAGGCGGTAATAGCCATGAAGTCAAAAACAATATCTCAATGGGTCCCATTGCTTAATATATAAGTATATAACAATGTAAATGACAAGAGAAAACAATATCTATAAAAGTAGTTGGGATGTAGGTTGGTTTAAAAAAACCCTAAAGTACGACGATAAGAGAACGATCTGGATTAGATTAATTGGGTAGTAGTAGCATACAGATGAGGTAAATGGACCTAACCAAGCCACACTGATCATTCTTTTGTTTGTACCTTGTCCGAAATTAATTGAGATTAATTAGGTAAATGAATGCTGCTTAATTTCACAGCCCCAGATTAGATTAGAGCTAACACTTGGATCCAATTAGGCTACTTTTTTTTCCATTTTATATACTGCAACAAATTTGATATAGAATGTAGGCATATTCCATCCATCAACACCAAGACCAAGTGCAGACCTTTGAGCACATTGATTATTTATAGGATTGTTGAAGTACCTAATGATGGCAGTCTGCAGCGGACAGGAATCTTCTAGGATTCTGATCCCAATCAGACCGTCTACAGTGCTTCACACACTAGATTGCTTTTGAACCTAAACATTGCCACATGGGTCATCTCATAACCATTCGATGCATGTGTATCTTTTTAGATGCTGGGTATATGCATATATATATACAAACAAAAACAATGACACAACGTCACAACATTAGAATTCAACAATTTTCTTGCGACGGGACTGGTCCTTAAAAAAGAAAAAGTGTGTTGGGGTACGGTTTTGAATCTCATTTTTTTTTTCAGCACTTGCCACAAACATAAACACATAAAGGACTGTGATGATCCATTCACATCTATTACTGGTACTCACTGGCTGCAGTGATTCTGCAATCATGTTTGTTTTGTTTTAGGGAGTGATTCACTGATTCTTCTTTCCCTCTTTCTTACTCCTCCGCTGTTGAGGTTCTCATGCTCTTTCGCATTAAATTATTTGTTTGAGAATTAAGCATTAATATCACTTAAGATTTTAGGTTTATGGTATCAGAGTTTATATGACCAAATAGTCTATTCTTTTATCTTTTTCACCCTCTTTTTAATTAATTAAATTTCAGGTTCCTTGACAATTTTTTTTTTTTTTTTCTAAACAGCTTAATTAACATGACTTAAGATTCCAATAGAAAGGTCATTGTTATAATCTATATCCTTGGTGTAAGTCAAATTGTACTCTATCAGTGCCCTAAAGTGAAAAGTGCCAAAATTTGGAATCTACCAGTTTTAACCCTGGAAGGACAGCCTCCTGTGTCCATGTAATTAGGGCACCACCTCTGCTACACTTCCACTTCTGTTCATTTGCTTGGCAAATACACCATATCCATCAATCACAACCTTTAAGGGAAGGAAAACTCTTGAATATATATGGCCAATAGGCCAATTAATTTCTCATGGTCCTTATTTTGAGGTTAGCAGCCCAGTTTGGGATTTGTCATTTCCGTGCTGCTTGTTGATGTGATGAGGATTGCCTCTTCACGCATTGTAGCTTTGTATTCACGGTTTTCTTTTTCAATGGCTAGAAAAGGGAAAATTATTCTCTCTCTCTCTCTGTCTTTAATTAAATTCCAATTTCCAACCACTGCTATAGCATTAGTCATAAGGTTTATTTGAAATATTCGACAAATGAAAGCTTTCCTTTTCTAATTAAGTTTGATAATTGGTTTGGATTAGCCACAATTTCATCTCTTCGCATTAGCTAGTGAAATAAGATAGCTATTTATTTAGGCACCGTTTGGTGTGTTTTCTTGTGCAGTCTGTTCCATTTATGGTAGATCTAGCTACCAATAGCTGATGCACCTAAAAGATGCAAGAAATCCAAATCAGATATTTTTTTTTGGTAAGTTTTAAATAAAGCTTTTGCATTTTTTTTTTCTATTCAACTTTGCACGAAAAGAAATGCCTCAACTAAATGAATTTTCGACTGTTCAGATCTTAATGCAAAACTTCGAATGTGTTTTTTGACTGTCAAAACTACTATAAGATAAAAATTGCCAAATGCCCCACAGAACCGCAGATGACGTTTTTGTGAGCCTGTACCCACTACCTAGACTCTACACTAAATACATATGGGGATTGGGGAGGGGAAGTGAGCCTGTACCATATGCTACACATTTTAGTTTCCTCTTATTAATCTACTCGATCAAAGAATATATCGTCGGTGTCACTTGAGTCTGAAGTCAAAAGGGTCCCACATGTTTCACTTGCCGTGTATATGCAAACTAAGTAAATAATCCTATGTGAGGTTTTGTTTGGATAATAAGCTTTTGCTTTTGATTTTGATGCTTTGGGCTGTGAAAAACAAGATTGATCAAAAAAAGTGTTTGGGTGTTCGGAGAAAGTTGACTTTAAAAACATTATAGTGTAAAGCAAAAACACTTTTGAGCCCCAAAGCAAAAATTGGGTCTTCAAAAAAATAAATCCTAAAACATATCCAAACACAATCTAATTAATCCACTAAAAAGACAAAACAATAAGTAAAGCAATTCAGCCACTTGGACATGTTATCAGACGGCCCCTTAAAGATCTTAAAGGGAATTAATTGATAGCATAGATGTCGAGGGGATTAAGAGAAAGATGGAAAGAAATAGCATAACACTTGTGATTGGATTAATTACTTAATTAGTGGTATGAAAAGATTTGGAGATCAACAAAAAGGTGGTGGAGGTCTTTTTCTCTCTTTCTCTCTCTCTCTCTATATATATAAGTAATTAGGCATAAAAGGAGGGATGATTCAGGTACAAGCACTCGCATAGATAAACTGAAAATTAAGAAATAGAAATGTAGTTTGTAGTTCTGCATCGTAAAATAAACGGGAAACCGACATTGCATATGATATCCTAACACTTTATTTAGCTTTTCACATGGAAAGAGGAGAAAGTCTGATAATACACGCTCCACATTGCCACTTCATCTTACGTTTTAAAAAGAGGAAAGAATTTTTTTTTTTTTTTTTGGAGTAGAAAAAAGAGAAAAGAAAATTTAGTGAGACCCACCACCCAAAGCAAAATTTTGGCGTTACAACATATAAAAACAACGGAAGAAAATGGAAAAAATAAACTAATGAATCGACGAATGGAGGACAACAATGCCTGGTTTTCTGAATGGCTACTTGGATTCCAGATGATGTTACAGACTTCTAATACTGTAAATTAATTCCTAGAGGCTAGAGGGGTGTGTGTGTGTGTGTGTTAGGTGTTATAGGAGAGCATGGACCATAGGATAGTTCGACGCTTCGGTTGCGAGATCCGATTGATGAATGAGATAAGTAATGTGAGACTTTCTGAGGGTCAAGTTTGACTTGCTGTGGGACGTTGTGGGGGAACTGATTTGCTCTCCAGATATATACTCGGGTTTTCACCTATTGTCTATTGATTTGCGCCATTGTTATCACAATAACAAAGTTGTGATAGTAATTAAGAGTGTTGATGAAATTGATCTCCAAATATTGTCGTACGTACAGGCTCTGGTTTTCCTTGTTCAAGGCTTAAACACAGTTAATGGCCCTAGCCCCTACCCCCCCCCTAGATACAGTGGAACGAGAGAACATAGGATACATTGCTGTAGAAGTGTAGCTAGGCAACCCCATATAGGTTTTGTTGACTGACCCATATGGGATATGGCTGGGACTGTGATAGGCTTTGTTGAGTTGATCTGTACAAGAAGGCCACAAGTCGAGTGCAGCACTTTCTTTTCTTCTCTTACTATTAAGCTACCTACTGTCGATCGGGGATCGATCCCCGCCCTTTGGTAAAAGTATATATGTGCAGAGAACACACAGTAATTCATTTCTTATCTGATCAGTGTCCGACCCAGGCCCAGACGAAGACCCACGTCAGGAGAGGAGTGAGGAGAAGGAATGGAGTTGGAGCGCATTGGGAAGAGACGAATGACCCAGCGGTGTGACATTCGCCACTGGACGAGGGGGGATTCAGGGATTCAGTATCGTCTCGTGGTTCACCTGTCTTGTGGAAACGAAACGTCCAATCCATCTTTAAAAGGGAAGGACGGTCGTGGGTCCCATTAAAGAGGGGAGCGCGGGAGTCCCGGGAGTATTAAGAGTGATGGTCGATGGGTCCCCTTCCTCCCTCTGTGCAAGAGAGAAGAGACTACTGATGAGAGACCTTGAGAAAGAGTGTGGAGTGGAGGCAGCTGCACAGTCTCAGTCACATACACTCTGCCTCTCTTTCATTGTCAATTTGGGGGATGGTGGTCTCATCTGGTCGACGCCGCCAGCTCCTCCTCGTCCAGATCCCAGAGAGGACCGGCCCACACCCACACACCTCTGCTCTCTCTCTCTCTCCATCTCTCTCCACGTGATGATACACCTGCAACTGGCTCGAAAATACCTACAAAACAGAACCCTTTCTACTGTTTACCGTTTGAAAAGATATTCGTACACCTCTGCCCATGTCTCTCCCTCACTCTTTCATTATGAATTGGAGTCGGAGGTAGCCTGGCCCTTTAGTTTGTCACGTTGATTCATTTGACGGTTTTATTTATTTTTATTTTAAGGAGATTAGTGGGACGCGCAGTGAAGTCAAGTTCCTACAGTAATCTGTCTGATGGGTATATGCAGTAATCAACTATGCATGCATGCCAGATTATATGCAGTAATCATGGTTATTGGAATATGTACTCCCGCCCTGCCTCTCCTCAAAATCTTTTAAAGATGCATTCAATGCCACCCAGAAAACAGTTAAAAAGAGAAAGTAAAACTCTAACCAGTATGAGTACAACAAAACTCTTTATAGATCAAACTTTAATCGAGTAATAACCTACCTCCAAAATGTTGTTTAAGCAACGTACTCGTCGGTTGCAGGGGAAAGACGATGGCATTCCTGATGCTTCCTCAGTCCTCTCATTGTTTGACTGATTACTTTACTAATTTATGGCTTTCCACGACGGAAAGTTAACGAGGAAACCGGAATTACTCGAAAGTACTGTTGAAATATTAAAGCTGTTTCCCGGCAGCAAATTCATTTTCAACTACGGTGGATTTACACAACAGTGATCACCCACTGCCAAAGGCGTTGGTCTACGTCATCGGCGGTGGCTGTGGTTTTCCAAACTACCAGCTGTTAAATATGGTAGGTGGTGAGTAATTGGATTGGGGGAGCTGTTGATCATTCGTGTCCATCTCTCTCTCTCTCTCTCTCTCTCTCTCTATATATATATATCTATGTAATACTGTTTCTTTACGTGTATTTAACTATTTATTTATCTCACTCTCACACATGATACAAGTGGAGACTATATATCCCAGTTTTTTTTTCTCAAGTTTCTACCTTTGTTTGGTAATTTGGATTCTGAAACGCATCATTGGAAAGTTAGATCGATCGTAGTGGGACCTCACCCAAAAAGGAAGTTTTAATATAAGAGAAATAATGGGGCTCTCGGAACAAATTGATTTCGGGAAGTGATTGGAGCACATTCATTTTTTTCTCAGAATTAAGAACAAACACAATCCCCATATATCCATATCTTGACTTCTGACGTCATTCTGAAATCTGAACGATGGTGTTTGATTTTTCTATTTCATGCATCCTTGTAAAATATATTTATATACTGAATTGGTTGTTTAAACGTCTAATGGAATGTAGCAACAGATCAGAAGGCTGCTCCTGGATTGGGTCCCGTTTGTTTTGCATGAATAGTAGTACGTCGTATAATTTATAAATCCCGGCCGTTTAATTTGCTATCTACACCATGAGAGGAATAGTACTTACAGAAATAAATAAATACTGGGGGTGGGGAAGCTTTTTGGACTTTGGCCGAATCGCTGGAACCCTTTTTTATCACCTACAGAAGCATACTATATACATAATGCCTAAAAGAGCATTTCATAACAATAATTAGTACGATGGAGTGGGAAATTTGGGAAAAGAAAGTGAAAATTAAAGGCGTGAGGCGAGAGGCGTCGTTGAAAGAGATGGAGGAAAGAAATATATATTTATATAATCTATGTCTACATATATAAAAATCTCCCATCGCCTCATCAACCATACCCTTTATTATTGGTCCTGTGGTTGTTTGCATTTGTATTCCAAAAAAAAGAAAAGAAATTAAAACAGAAGGGAAAAAGAACTTCCTCCTAAGTTCTAAGAACGTCTTGTCACCCAACCAGAGAGCAGAGACGGTGCCGTTGCCCGTCGCCGGCCGACCTAAGGAGGCGCATCTTCACTTATGAGGTCCATCATGTGACGTACCACATGGTATGCGTTACCACCGCTACTATGCTGAGCCTCCGGTGCAACGCCACCCATGACCATGAGAGCCAACTTAAGATGAGAGAGGATATTTCACCTCCACTGTTAATTCCTCTCAGAAGGGAAGAAATTCAAGGTTCTGGATCCGTAATGCTGAGGAAAACCCTTCGATTCGAGCTGAAAATGGATACCCACATGCCATTGCCATTGTTTCGAGGCTTTGGACTGTGTTTTTTAGTAGTAGAACACTAGTAGTCCCCAAGTTTCCTACAATCTTTTCTTTTCTTTGTTTCTTCCTCTCTCTCTCTCTCTCTCTCTCTCTCTCTCTCTCTCTCTCTCTCTCTCTCTCTCTCTTTATCACTTTCTGTTTAGGGATTGGGACCTTTGGGTTTTTAGTTTTCTTCGACTAAGTTTCTTAGAAAATGGAGTACAATCAACTGAGCGAGAACAACAGTACAAGAGGGAGTTTCATGTATACTACACCTGTTCTTGCACCCAATTCTTCCATATATGGAAGAACCAGTAGTAACTCTAATGTGACCCATCAGCAGACCCAACTTCCAGTCAACACCTTTCATCTTCAATCAGGAGATTGTTATCCTTCCGAAGCCCCTCCGGGTCCGATCGTCAAAACCGAGGCGAGCTCCTCCCAACAAATTCAAGAATTTCAGTACCCATTAGTTAGAGGTGGGCATCAAACTATGCAGCATCATCAGCAAGGAGGAGTGAATGGAAGCTCAAACGAGGTGGACACCATTAAGGCCAAGATCGCTGCGCATCCTCAGTACTCTAACCTTTTGGAAGCTTACATGGAATGCCAAAAGGTACCCCCGGCCCTAATGAATTATATAAGATGAAAGTTATTATTAAGGAAAATCTTAAAAGAAAATTTCATTGGAAATATGTGGGCTTTGTCCCTCTTATATGTTTATATGTGTAAAACAGATTGGAGCTCCACCTGAAGTAGTCGCTCGACTCACGGCGGTTCGCCGAGACTTTGAGACGCAGCAGCGATCAACAGTCACTTGCAGGGGTGCTTCTACAGACCCTGAACTGGATCAATTCATGGTACTTGTCTCTTTTTCTCTTTCGTCTTCGTTTCTCTTTACATAACCTCAAATGGATTGATTGAATTTGAAGCAGCAGCTGCTGCTTCTTTTTTCTTCTCTCGTTCGCTCGTTCTCGCTCTCGCCTTTTCTATTGAAGTTACTTTGCTTACTTTGGGGATAATTTGCTTAATTTAAATTTGTGATTAATGTGAAACCATAGGAAGCATACTACGACATGCTAGTGAAATATCGAGAGGAGCTAACCAGGCCTTTGCAAGAGGCTATGGAGTTCATGCGGAGGATTGAAGCTCAGCTTAATACGCTAAGTCATGGACCCGTACGGATCTTCTCTGCAGGTACTCTTCGAGTCTTTTATCTTCTTCCCCTTGAGACCTAATATACGTCAAACCAGTATAGATCGAAAAGAAGCCGAATTAGAGGGAGAGATCAGCTCAGGTAGCCACAACGTGGAGAAGAAACGGAAAGAGAGAGCAGCTGGTTCGTGATGGAAAATGGGGTCTTGTCATAGAGTAGGTTTTGCCTATCCCAAGCAAAGCCATCTACAGTTGCACTCGAACCGTACGGATACAAGTCTGAGAGCCGCAGAGCAGTCACTGGGAGTCAGTATTTCTCTCATTACTACCCTCGTGTCCAGCGAAGAAATTGAAATTTGACCCAGTTAACGTGTGATAACAGAAAAAAGAAGCCCAACAGCCAGTTGCAACTGATCAAAGAGCATACGAATTCTGAGTCTGAGTGAGGTGTGTGTGTGAGAGAGAGAGAGAGAGAGAGGACGAGCTAGATCGCCTGTCTCGAGGGGTAGAGTAGAGTAAAAACGATTTCATTCTTTCTTCTGCTTTCAAGTTTCAAAAATCCTTACACAAGAGAAATCATGGACAAACTGCTCTAAGTCTAACAATATCGGGAAAAAAAAAAAAGATGAAAACAGTACACGTTCGCCTCTCGTGGATTGGTTGGTGCGGAGTTTGACACACCTCCCTTATTTGAGTTATATGCACAGACAAACGCATATACATAATGTAACCATTTCTACTCCTATGGTTAGGGGTAGTTTATGCCTTGAGAAAGCTGGCATCTTGATTCATGATTGTCGTCATTTCCGGGCTTATTCTTTCTCTCGATTTTTTTATTTAAATTAAGCTTGTTTTTAGATTATTATAAACGAAGAACATCGGGTGCTGTTCTTATCGGTGCTTGCCTCATGCAGCTGCTGGTACGATTATGTCAGGATTGCTTCCAAAGTAATTCCCTCTGGTTCTCTCTTCTTTATTTTCTAATAATTAATCATGCTACCATATTCCTCATGTCTTCTTGATCCCATAACCAAATAGATTTAGGGAATGTCGGAATTGTTCATTGTCTTTTTATTATTACTAGAAAAGTAGGTTAGATTGATTATGGTGAAAGTAATATATCTGTCTATTGTCTGCAATCGGGAGCCTGTACTTCAAAAAATATTCACTAGAAAGAAAGATGTTTTGAGCTGTATTTAGCTGCCTACCTTGGATTTACTACTTTTGATGCAGTTAGCCATACAGCCCAACAGAAGTAAATAGTTAGTAGATTCTGTCTAGACTAAAGATGAAGGCTTAGTTTTTTTTTTTTTTTCTTTTTCTTTTTTTCTTTAGTTTATGATAATGAGATAGTTCGATTATTCTTATCAAATAAAACGTGTAACTCAGATATTCTAGCTGGGAGACATTGACCTTCATTTCTTGTGATTTTTCTTTTTTAATCATCAAGATGACAATCAGATGTATATGGCTGTAGATGATCATATCGAAATGGATATAACTAGATCCAATTTGATCTTTCAATATTTGGAGTTGAATTGAATCTTATACATCACATTCATATTGGACTTGGAATATTGTATTCAGAAATTGAATACCTTTAATAAATTAAACTGAAAATGATCAGAATGGTAGTAGCTGTTAACATAGGCAGTGTTTGGAACCATGGTGTTGTAAATGCTATATCAATTTGACTTCAGGTTGTAGAAAAAGTGTATTTGGTTAAGCAGATTTAACTTTAAATGGAAACATCACATTTGGAGCTTCCCGAAAATAGCCCGAAAAGGGCTTCCCTCGTCTTTTCAGGGCTGCAGCTTTTGGTGGGTAGATCTTTTTCCAACCAAACATGAAAAGACAAAAACGTGGGCTTTCGGACTTCTAAAAAGTCAACAGCCTACATGAGAAGGCACGCCAAACGGGGCCTAATTTTATGTAGATAAAAGCATATATATGCTCAAGACTCAAAGGTGGTCCAAGAAACACTGTCGGCTGACTTGATGTTCGTGTTTTTATCATTATCGAGTAATTGTTGGTGTCTTAGGTTCATCATTTCTCTTGTTTCATAATTTTGAAGGATCAACACCAATGTTTTGAAATGTGGTAGCATGATGTGAGGCACTAGAGTCTTCTGATATAATGAGGTGTAAGTGGTGAGATGTGAGGCTTAAGCCTCATAAAATCTCATTATTTCAAAATAAACATGAAGTAAAAAAAAAAAAAAAAAAGAACTGCTTGAAATGATTCTACATTTGTAAGAGGTGAATATGGATGAATTAGCCATCAAATAAATAAAGACAAAGTAGTATAGCCTTCTCACAAATTCTTCAAGATTTTTAGGAAGCTCTTGATACAAATTAGAGTTAAAACAAACCTGGAAATATTATAAATGATATTTAACTAACTTTTATGATGGGTGTCATAGAATCTGTCCTATCCAAAGATACTACTTGTGAATCATACACGTTTTGAGAGAGTTAATAGTTTACTGTCCAATGTTGGTCAATTATAGATTTGGGTTTTAAAAGTCTTTTCTGAATTTGGATTTTTCTCAGATCTTAAGTTATTGTTTTATTTGTTACAAATGGTTGTTATTTAAACATCCTTTGGTGATTATTAGTGTGTAAGCAACCATTTGATCAATGATTATTGCAGTGGTAAAATATCAGGCCCACAAGCATGAGTGCATGATTTTAAGTCTGAGAGCAGTCACCTTATGCAAAAATGCTGAAGGTTAATTAAGTCCATATCCAGTCTACCCTTACCAAGCTTAGATAGCTAGGACCAAATAAATTGGGTAATGGCCCTTTGGAGTTACTAAGTGGAGCTATATTCTTTCTATTCATATGGTTTGAAACCATAAATGTAGTTAAAGACATTATTAATGATATGTATGGCAATTATAGGAATTTATGTTTGAAATAGATTTATATATGTAAAATACTGAATTTATGAATTATAACTTTATATAATTACATATGTTATCCATGTATATATGTATGACTATTTTTATATATTATGTATGCCATAAAATTTAGTTGGGCTTGGATCTTAATCAGATCGAATGTGGTCAAATTCAAATGCAGTCCAATTATGTAAACGGATAATTCAAATCTAATACAGGACCAGATGTTGGACTTTCAGACTCTGTTGACAGCCCTACTCACTTCATATTTAGTTTCAGGCTGAGTGTTGCTCCTGTCATTGTTCTTCATCCTTTGTCTGGTGTTTTAACTTCCTTTTCATCCCCCCACCTCCATTTGGCCTTGAGAAAGCTTAAGATTTTCTGTTAGGTATTATTGTCTTTAAATTCATGCTTCCATCTTCATTGAAGGTGAGACCACCTAAAGGGGAAAATACACAAGAATAAAAGAATAACTTACAGCATAACATTTTGCAACTTGAGCAATTCGAGAGCACCTAAAATGCAGAAGAATGAGGTTTTGAGGTTATGGTTCATAATGGTAAGAGCACCTAAAATCATTATCAAAGAGAATTTTTTATTGGCCAACCATGTCCAGATGATTTTTCCCCCAATTAACAGCCTTTTGCAGAGGTTAGATGTTGAATAAATATATTTGAGAGTTCACAGTCAGATTCAAGAAATGGATACCACACCCACCAGAGGCTGTTGTGAACTTTTATTGAGTTAAATAATAACTATTTCTTCATTGCCGAAAAAGGAATGGATAATTTGTGGGGCCAAGGAATGGGGTGCATTTGACTGTAATTCTTGATCAAATGAAGATAAGTACCTAGTAAAGATATGCAATGCATATCTATCAGTTGATGTAGGTGGATCTCAGCCAGAAAAAATATCACGAAATAGGAAACCAAGAAGAGGACATTATTGATGATAATCATAGGGATTACCATGAAAAAAAATATAGAAATGAAGACTTACCAACCATAAAGGTTACCCCTTATCCTATTGAAACGAGTAACTCATTCCAAAGTACTTAACAATTTTTATTGTTATTGTTATCATCATCATCACCATAAATACATATATTTGTATGTAATGCATATGTATGCATATATACACGTATTTGTATTGCAATGGTTTTAGTGTAATCTCTCTCTCTCTCATACTTGCATATTATTTTTATGTGGTTTGATTTGAGTACATCCCATTTTTTACCCCTGCTTATAATGATAAGAATCAATATATTTGTTTTTTGTCTTCTAAAACATGTACATTTGACTAATTATTAAGGCTATGCACCGTTAATGAAAAAATGGAGTATGCCCCTGCCACTCTCCTCTTTCTATTTTTGTTCTTTGTATTTTTAACGTGTCATTTGATGTCATGGGTCAAATGGAATAAGAGGTGTGGATCCATTTTTTTTAGCTAATTTAATTTAGATGTGTGAACCAAAGGTGGATATTTCATTTCAGGCAAAATACATGAATTGTTATTTGAAGGATACCCTAATTCATGTGAATTGGAAAGTTGGAATTCACACTTGAAATTCCAATTCCTACTGCCTCTCCTTGCAATGTCATAGATAGTTATTGAATTTCTTGGTGGTCAAGTTACTTTATCAAGTAGGGGCTGGCTTTCTAATTGTATGTTAGCCTTACAAATTACATAAGGCATGTATGATGATGATGATGATCTGCTTTTCTCTTAATATCTATAGCAGCTATTATTGTTTATATTCTTGGTTGATGGATGGTTCTGAACAGTTTGGTTTATCAAAATAGAAATGTAGAAATAGTTTCCTGTATTCTTTTTATGCCATTGACTGGTGTGAAATTAGCCTATCTTTAAAAGGAGGTGACTTTTGTTGTCCATTTTCTGTACTAATTATTATTTGTTTTCTCTAGTATGCATTCATTTGTTCTGTTTTGAACATCTTCATATTTGAATTTATCTAGTTCTGGAAACCATGGCTGGGTGTTCATTATTCTAAATTCTTTCTTTCTGTAATCAGATATGTTAGTATCCATTTCTATAGTAGCCTTAAGGGCACGTCCACAATCACCCCAAAAAAAGTTACTGTACTTGTGCAAATCCAAGTGCACAAAGCACTCTTTTACCCAAAGTTGTGGTTGTTCTATCATGGAACAAGAAAAACCTGTGTCAAGTTTTCCTTTCATTGATATTTCTTGGAGTCCACTAATTAATCATAGTTTTAAAAACAAGCCTTCTTAGCTTCCTACTTCGTGGAAGCCCCCCAAATTTGAAAGCATTGTCAGCATTAGCTGAAAGGGTATTGAAATCTCCCTTGTCACTGTTGATTCTTCCTTTAGCTCGTGCCTCTTCTGCTTCCGCTTCGAACCTTTGAAACGCCTCCCTAGCAAACTTTTCTCTGCTCCAAAAGACCAGACCAACTGAGTTCGCCACTTGGATGTCTCTCTCTACACAAGAGTCCACTGACCCAAGGCCCTCCACTTCTGGACTCCTAGACGGCTCCGCGCCAAGTCCTACAAGATTAGACTCTACCTGAACACCCGTGGTCGGAGTACCTTCCTCTAAAATAGTCTCAGACCTAGGGGTGTGGAATGGGGGTCTTTCTCCATCGTCTTTGACGGCTTCGACAGTCAGCTCAGACCTGCTAACACAGTCGGCCTCAGCTCAGGAACTCTCTGAATCAAACCCTCTCAGTGTCTGAACCACATAATTCAAACGCCTCTCAACTGTTCTCTTACACATCAGCTTCAAACCTGCTTTCTTACAAGCCAATTTCCACACATGATCCGGTAACAGAAATGTATTTACAGTTGTAAGTGCAGAAAATGTTAGTGGGCATAACAATGACTCTATTAGCTTCATCAGATCTTTTGTTTTTGCCCCAACTTGATTCCAGGGGGAGATGGAGAGGGGGCACCTAAAAATTGCAGGAATGTTCCATTGCACTATAATTGACTACTAATCCTGGAAATTAAAATACTGTATTCAGACACTGAAGTCGCTTCTGATGGGGTAACAAATTAGATAATGTTGAAACAGTTTATAAAGGTGATGAATTTATTGGTTCTGAAGAGGTAACATATCTTGGTTGCAATGGATCTTTGGTTCTTTTTACTACCATGAAACAATGAGTTGCTCTAGATACATATTTTGACCACACTGTTTCAAATGCCAAAAATTTAGACCAAATTATAAGTTCTATATTTACAAGCATTATATGCAAGTTCATGGGCAGTCAAGTTAGAGATTCTACTTGCATACTTTATACATATATTATCAAAATAGTTTAATAGATTCTAAACAGTTTCTATGAGATGCTTCACTTGCCAATCCTCCCTCCTCCACATTGTTGATACTATTCACAACACCTAAAGCATCAGAAAGGAGAGTCACAATAGAGTTATTCCATGAGCGAGCTTTAGTGAGACCGTGGATCACCACCCACCATTCAGCTTGGGAGCTGGAAGAGGCCCTGATGCTTCTGCTTTCTGTCCACAAAACTGTTTGATCACATGTTAATATTATAAAACCTATACCCGTGGTACCCATTGCTGGATCATATGAGCCATCTAAATAAACGTATATGTTTGGTGTTTGTAGAGGCCTCATTGTTCTTTCTTCTCTTTGATGGGGACTGTTCATAGGGTAGGTAAAGGTGTTTGCTCTTTCAAGTAGGCGTACAGGGTCTCAAACAAGTTGATTGTGGATTTTTGCGTTTATCATGTCCCAGATGAGTCTGAGCAAGTTGTCTATGTAGAAGTGTTGGATATCTGGATCCACACTTTTGATTTTAGTTTTGCTCCCAGTTTGTGACGAATTGGCTCAACTGCATGTTTTGAATTTGGGGGCCTTTTTGTTTCTTGGTTATCTGACTGTTTGACTGTCTATACCATCATATTCATCATGCCAGAGTGGTTGGTTTTGCCCCTTCATGCTTCTATGGTACATGATTTCCTCATAAATTTTATGCAATTTATTCAACAAACCTGTTACCAATTCTTTTTTATTTTAAGTTTGTGATTAGTTGGACATTATTTTTTTTAAAGTTATCAACACAATTTAAAGATGATTATCCACTAGGTAATTTCCATCTTATTATTTATGTTATTAAACTTTGACCCATACAGACAAGTATGAGGAAGTTGGTTCATCTGAAGAGGAACAAGAAAATAGTGGTGGAGAAATGGAACTCCCTGATATTGATCCACGTGCTGAGGACAGGGAACTTAAGAATCACCTGCTGAAGAAGTATAGTGGCTACCTAAGTAGTCTCAAGCAAGAGCTTTCCAAGAAAAAGAAGAAAGGGAAACTGCCAAAAGAAGCTAGACAGAAATTACTCAATTGGTGGGAGCTGCACTACAAATGGCCGTACCCATCGGTATGCAACTGAGTTGTTCTTTCTTTCCAATTATTAATATCCTTTGACAATTGCTTGCTCTTAGAATGGTTATGTCACTATCTGATTAAATTTTCTGGAAAGCAAATTACATTTTAAATTGTCCAAATAATTTGGGAGATAGTTCTTGTAATAGGGTCTTTAGGGGAAGAAATCTAATTGGCCCAGAATCCATCCAAATGGTAGCTTATTTTGGGGTTTAAACAGAACATTCCAAGACATGGTGGGGCATAGGACTGAGCCATAGTGCTGGAATGAAAGCATGGATGACCTAGAGATTTCTTTAATTAATAGACCATCTCAAATTTGGGTTGATAAAAAATAGTCATTAGTTGTAAAGAAGATAAATGGAGAAGAAGAAGAAGAAGAGAATATTAAACAATTTATCAGAGTAAACAGCTGAATAACTACAATAATGATATAGCATCAGAGGAAATTGCCTATGTCCAGGGAAGATCACTAAGCTCCATGCTAAATTCACTATTCTCAAATCATTGCATTAGGTTTTTTGAGGTTTCCTAGTTCATAAACATCTGAGAATAACCACAGTAATAATATAGCAAAAATACTCCTGTGCAAACAATATATGGACAAGCCCCTGGCTCTGCATAGCTTCTCCTTGTTTTTCTTGTTACTCACCCTTCCACTGGGATTGAAATTGCCTGAATTAGTTCTAAACATTTTTATGCTGGAAGTGACTCATGTGTTCTGTCGAGTTTATGCATGGAGAGGTATTTGAAATAATATTGATATTTTATAGATATACACTTGTTGTTCCATACAAAATAGATCGGGACTGTATATACTACAAATTGGGCTTAAAGTGGTTAACAGAGAGTTGATTGCATTTGGAAGTGGCAGCTGATAAGTTTCTTTACCTTCACTGTAAAAGCAAGTTACAGTAATATGTTAACCCACTTAAGTGATTTTTTTTTATGTAGCTTTAACCCATCAATTGGGAAAATCTGAATTATAAAAGCGGGAGGGAGTTGAGAGAGACATTGGGAAATGGAGAAACCTGACCATGGTGGGAACCGTGGGATTTGACCACTTCAATTATGAAGTCTGGAGAAACAAAACATAGAAACTAGTAATCCACATACAAGCATTCATGTATGATATCTATAAATTGGTGTGAGCAGAGACATTTTCCACAAACAAAAAGTTGTCTCATTTTGCCCCTCTGAAGCAAATTTACTGCTATTATGGAAGGGTTCTTTAGAGGGACTTGAACTTTTCTTGCTTGTTGTTCCCGATGACTAAAGGTTCTGCTGTATCCTAGGAATGGATTTGCATACAATCTAAAAGCAAATTCAGTTCATTGAGTGGTGGGTGCAAATATTTGTTCAATGACAATGTCTTAGATGCCCGTCAGAGCTTTGAGCTAAAAATGAACTGGTTACCTCAAAGCATTTTTTTGTACCATCTTGTCCATTTTGGTAATTATAAAATCTATATATATATATATTTATATTTTGCAACTTTGAATATAGACTTAGATTTACATTTTAAATTTTATAATAGTTAATTTTATTAACTTATTGCAGGCAAGCCTTTGGGCAGATGAAAATGCTCTCACTACCCTATAAAAATTCAGCCAAGGCCTTCTCTGGCCCAAGATCCCTATCTCTTGGTAGATATTAAAAGATTGCAACAGGTCATAGGTTTCTAAAACTTATTAGTCCACCATGAGATATAAAGTTCTTTATCAATCTGAGTTTTGAAGGGTCTGATATTACAATAGGCGAGTAGGCTTCTTCAAATAACTTTCCCCCCCTTTTTTTTTCTTTTTTCCTTGGAGATGATGGTCGTTGTGGTGTTTAATCCTTCCCAAAATTTTTGGGAAGCTGTTTTGTAAAATGGCCTTTACCCAATGCCAGATCCATTCCCAGCAATCCGGTTTACTGGGAAGCTATTTTGCACAGAAAGGCTGACCTCATATCTGCATTTTCACACTCGCCGGCCTGAGATGTTACCATGGCACAAAGCAATAGCCCTAAGAGGAGGCTGTTTTGCAACATGGAACCTAAGGAGGTTAAAAGACAGAGTGGTGCCAACTGCCAAGCACAAGGGTTGGTCAAATCTGTATTTGCATATGGATATGGTACTTTGCAGTTTGCACTGTTTATATTGTTCAAACACTGCATGTCATGCGGATGGCCCAGTTGTCAAGATGGTCACTTTGGCACCCCTCCAATCCAAATAGGTAGCGCAGGACAAATCCACAGAACAACCACAGACTCTCCGTGGTATATCTGGTGGGCCCCTGTATTCAAAGACCAGGCTTAACCTATGCTGTTGTTTAACATTCCCTTCGAGAGATTATTCTTTTCCCCTTTTGCCTATGATCTGATCCTATAGTCTGGATTGGCTGGCCACAAGATTGTTTTAGATTGTGGAAATAAGTATGAGTAGTCAGTCTAGCAAGATTACCCTGCCTATGATCTGATCCTATAGACCCCGTTCGCTTTTCGGTTAGTTACTTACCCAGGTAAATGCACTTACCTTTGGAACCCTTTCTTGAGAAACATTTACAAGGGTTAGTGCATTTACCCATGTTCTTTTATTTTTCAGGTAAATAACATAATGACTATTTTAGCCATAAAAATTTCATTATCAAAAGGAACATTTTTGTCTCATCCAAGTGTTGGTGATTTTGTCAAGATGGAAAAGTTTCCTAATCCCCACATAAATCTGAAAAAAGGCGAGTCTTTTTGGTGAATCACATTGACCAACTTCCCCCTTCTCAAAATCCCATAAACAAACATCCCCAAAGAAAAGTTTTTTCGTATTAGTTTGTTGTATTTTCTTAATTGAGGACTTGACTTGGCATTTGTACAGGAGACAGAGAAGGTGGCTTTGGCAGAGTCAACTGGTTTAGACCAGAAACAAATTAACAACTGGTTCATAAACCAGCGGAAACGACACTGGAAACCTTCTGAAGATATGCAATTTGTAGTTATGGATGGGCTACATCCTCAGAATGCCGCTCTTTACATGGAAGGTCACTTTATGAGTGATGGCTCTTATCGTCTTGGCCCGTGATCAAGGATCACAAAGTGAAGGAGTTACTCAACTCCTGTGCGATTCACACGAGAGTACGGTGTGGGTGGTTATTACCGTCTGGCCATGATTTGATTATATTGCAGCATTTTGGTCATGGTCAGGTTCATGCTCTTGCATGCCAAGTATTTGTTTATTGTTGCCACAATTGTTATCATTGCCTTGTTAATATTATGTATATGGTATGAGTTGACGTGAGATGGGTAGGATGGGTTTTCAATGGTTCCATTAATTACGTTGAATTCAAGCTTTCTGCCTGTTCAGTAACCTTTTGTCATCGATCGATATCTGAAGCTCCACCGTTCTTGCGGGATGCTTTTAGTCTGTATTATGTTTAATATTTATAAGCTCTTCTTATTAAGACATCCAGAAAGGTCGACCCATGTAGATATCATTAGCTTTCTGTTGATGAAGGCGTAATTTTCAGTCTTGTGTTCTCATTTCTCAAGGTTAATGCATCGGCGACGCCCATTGTTTTCAATTTGATCGTTGTTCCACTGCAATTGGTGACAATTGATCGGTCGTTGCTTCGAAATTTATTAGTGCCTTGTGCATACTCAAGACCAGCGGAAAGGTGAAGCTTTTTCTTAACGGATGGCTAATTGGCTATTGCATCTCCACCACCGGTGACTGATGCAAAGGTATGGTAGTGCAAATGATTTGCATTTTAGGCTGGTTTTGTTTGATTGCTGTACAAATTAAGTAAAATAAAAACAAAATAATAATAATAATAATAATAATAATAATAATAATAATAATAATAATAATAATAATAATAATAATAATAATAATAATAATAATAATAATAGTAATAGTAATAGTAATAAAAAAAGTAAAATAAAGCCTGAAGCAAAATAAAGGAAAACCCAAAACAAAATTAAACCAGAATTTGGGTGCATAACTTGTAAAACTCAGCTTTATGAAGAATTCTTAGAACATTTTGTTTAGGCTCAGTTTGGAAGAAGTATAAATATAAATATGTAGAATGCAAAACTTTGTATTTTATATTATTTTGTATGTATTTATACTATAAATACATACTTATGTTTAAGGGTGTTCTGGCTCCTTATTCTAAGGCTTATGGATTCTAGGTTGGGGTCAAGTTCTAACTCTTATCATATTTTATATTACAAAAAAAAAAAAAAGAGAAACATTATTCGATACATCTGTTGAACCGGTTGGTCAAACTATTGATCGACCTACGACCCATTCCATGGGTTTTGTGCTCTTTCATCATTTTACTTTTTTTTTTATTTGAAAATTTCTACAAATGATGATATCACGGGCTAGCCCATCACCCAGATGGTTGCATTGACAAGAGGAAAAAGCAATTGAACCGTTGGACCAGGCTTTTGAATACTGTCTGTGGATAACTGGATACACGGGTACAAGTGTACAATTCCTCCACCCTTTCTTTAAAAAGAAAACTAAAATTAAAAATATAAAAATACAAGAAAAGGGGTCAAAGTAGCAAAAACTTATGTGGATTCTATTGGATTGAAGGTTATATAGAAGCTTGCAATTTTAGATTTGAGGTTATGTTTAGTTTGAAAGAAAGGGAAAATCTATGATGCGAAAAAGAAAAGGTTAGGGAAAGGTGGGAAAACGTGTATAAGGTAAGGCCATGTTTGGTTTGGTGATGTGTATAAAATTGAGCTTCATTCTTTCAATTCTTATTCATTTTCAGCATAAGCCTCATTCATTTTGAAATGAAAAATGAGTTCATTGCTTAAAAATAGAGCTAACTTGCAACATGAAAAAATAAGGGTGCCTCATATTCCTCATTTTCATTGAAAAAAAAAAAACTCATCCAATTCATAGCAACATTTTCTCATTTTACCCCAATTTTGTCCATTTTAGAATTTTATTATTGGAAAGAATGAACAAAAATGAGAGTTGAATGAAAATAACCCAACATTGCTGCACTTATCTGTAATTGAACACTACCTGTCACAGATTCAATGCAAGCACAGGAAAAGTGGAGAAACAAAAAAAAAAAGAGCGGATCCCAAGTTATCCTCTCAGTTGAGATTTTTAATTAAACATGGCACTGATCATGTTAACTTGAGAAGTATAATTAAGGGAGCATTCCCTCCACTTTTAAAAGGAGACAAAGTGAACTCCCAAAAAAGATGCGAGGCTGCTTTTGGACTGTAACGCTGTTTTGTTATTCATCCTTGAAAGGAGTAAACGTCCAGAAATATTCTATACTTCTATTCTGATTAGGAAGTAGTTGTTGTATCAGTCCCTCAACTTCCACGTGATTTCTTGGTATTCATCTTTATCAACAATCTCTATCGGAGCTTGATGGCAGATTTTGAGCGTTTTCCGTGTTGCTTCCCACCCCAAAAGCTACAGAAGAACAGTAGTTTTAGTGAGTTTAACTTTTGCTTTTTTTTTTAATACTCTGCATTTAGTAACTTTTTACTGTTGATCGAGGAGCTATCAGCCTACATCCCCATTTTATAGACAGGGCATGTCCTAAACACAAAAAAGAAGGAAAGCAGACCTAATTAAAGGATGTTGAGACACTCATTTAAAGCACTCTAAGGATCCAATGCACAAGGAATAAACAAAAGAAGCAGCAGCTAGGAGGAATGTCTTTGAATTAGAAGAAGGCCAGAAAGACTAGAGTCCTGGCAAGGAGACTTGGAGTTGCCAAGCTCTTTTGATGTCAAGACTGAGCATCAGAATATGGATAGCTTTTGAATTCACTGTGCATGTTTGATCATGATCAACAGTCGAGATTCATTCATCTATTACCACCACTTTCTTTTTAATTTGGTTCCAGGTCCACTTCTTGGCCAACCCCTTGGATTTTTGGATATCCGACCAATAGTAGTCTTGTCCATGGCATAGTTTTAACAGGTAGGGGTGTTCACATTTAAGTTAACCGAACCATTGGCCTATTTTTGAAACTAAAACTAAAATCAAATCAAAGTCGATCCGTAAATCGATTGACCAGTTTCGTTAACTGCCGGTTTAGTTTATCGGTTTTTTGTTTTTTTTTTTTATATTTATAGTATATATTATAAAATATATATAAATATATAATAAAAACTAGAAATATATAAAATATTATATTTTAAATAATAAATAATATATTATATATTATAATATAAAATGCATACTTATTAATTTATAATATGTGGAAAATATAAAAATATATAATATAATTATACATAAAATATATAGAAATATATGTATACTAGTCAGTTCGATTAACTGCTGATTTTCTATATTGGTTAACCAAACCAGAATTTTCAGTTCAGCTTTTCGGTTTTTCTTGCTCACCCCTATCAAATGGTGTTGAGGGAGGCAGAACCAAAACGTCTAGTCTTAGGTGCCTTGCCCCTATACTAAGAAGCTACCACCTCTTTTCTTGAGAAGCTTGTGCCTCACCATCTTGTGCTTCAAATTGGTGAGGTGTAAGCCTTGTATAAAAAGCATTAAAACCAAAAAAAAAATTATAAATTAGTCGATAATATTTTTAAAATTAAAAAAAAATGATTATTTAGTTGTTTATAAATGAAATAAACGAAACTATACTAAAAAAATTCACATAATACTTCTTTTAAACTAAAAATATGTTATTTGTTTTTCTCTTACTAAATGTACATTTAGAATAGGGTTTCTTTTTTTTTTTCAAATCTAATTACTATCAATAAAAATGCCCTTCTACAAACAAATTTTATTTCTCTTGGACCCCGATCAAGTCTACCCCCGATACCTTATTGAGAAAATATCTAAAAACTATATAAATAAAGTAAAGCTATTTTTATTTAATAAAAAATATTATAAATGTAAAATAAATTTTAAAAAAGTATCACATTAAAGTGAACATAATTTAATAAAAAATAACTTGGAAAGAAAAAATATATAAAGAAATTATATATATATATATATATATATGATTAATTTAAGTAAACTAAATAAATGGACAATTTTATTTAGGTAAACTATTACCATAAAACATCTGATTAATTTCAAGACCAAAAATGAATATAAATATAAAAATTGGTATAAAATAAATAAATCATACTCTTAATGCATAAAATATTTCAAATAATATATATATATATATATATGTATATGTATATACACTTATGTACATACACTATATTCATATACATAAAAATTAAAAAATTATATTTATATTTTGAAGCTTACGGCTCAAACCACCTCTCTTCCATCTTTAATCTTTTAAAAAATTATACACTATATTAAAGACATGACACAGGAATAGGGATGCAACTTTTTTGGGTTAGGGTTAGAATTTTGTCAGAATTTTAATGGGCCCAACCCGAAACAATATAAACTGATAACTCGGACCAAGCCAGACTTGCACCCTACACAGGAAGTGACTTGGGTTACTACTCATATGATACCTGTTGATTGGTTATAAGTCTTTACGATATCATGTCTTTACTATCGAATCCTTTGAAAAACTAGTAAGAGGGATTTTATTTCTTTTATGTGGTGCACATAGACATAGTGGACAATCTAATTCCTCCCCATCTAAAGGTAATAATGGGCCGGGGAGGACGCAGGAATTAGGAACTACATATAATAAGTACCATAGCCCACGTTTAAGCCCAAGCCCGGATCCAATTACCAATTAATTCTACGGTTCTACCCTGACATGAGAAGATGGGGAAGAGGGGAAAGGTTGGGAGATTTCTGAATTCTGACCCTTGAAAATTGGTCCCGGGTCCGAATGGGGGCTTTTAGGAGAACGTATCTTTCGCTATCATGTCTTTCTGATCATTAGTTGAATGGTCCAACCCTTCCATTGCACAGTTACACGGGGATCAAGGAGTGGGGATTGATCAGATTGCACGTGAGGTCCAGTGAATTTACCACAAACAGTAACCACCTCAGCTACTAAATCAACTATACATTTAGGGGTGTTTCATGTTTGCCTGTTTGACAACATCAGCGTGCATTAAGAACATCTTGGGAAGTTGTCTGGGAGATGTTCCCAATGCACGGTTGGAATATGTTGTAGGGCACTCCCTGTAGACGGTAGATGTGAATTCTGATTTTGTTCTAGAAAATAAAACAGCTGCTACATCAGAAAAAAATACTAAAATAAATAAATAAATTGTCGAAAAACCTTGGAGTCTACTTGCCACTATGTCATAAAATTCAACGGAGGTGATTTCAATAATCAAACTTCAAAAGAGGTTTCAGTATTGGTTAAAAGGTTCAGGGGAAATTTCAGCAATTTACCGAAAGAAAATATCTGCCACATCACTAATCAATCATATTATCAAAACCGTTGATTTTATTTTCAAAAGCAAAGCCCAACATGTTATCAAATACCCCTTATTATTTGCTGACATGACAAAGTAATATAGCATCTCAGGATAGTGTTAGACCAATTAAGTAGCAAGACTCAATATAATCAAATATTGAAGAAATAGTTAATAGACTACTAAAAATGCCTTAAACATGGTTTGTAAGCTCCATAAGCAAACACCTATAACAGGCAAGAGGGGTCTGTCACTGAAGTTCTCCAAAGAAAAGGCTTTCCGTACATTCAACCACCAGTCGGGGGATCTCCTCTATAATCGTCTATAAAGCTAACCCATATATAAGGTGGTGCTCACTATATATATCTCCGAGCTCATTTATCTGGCAACCCTGGGACGGTGGGCCATTGTGGATTGGGAGATTTTCTGTTCATGGCTCTCTGCTTATTTCATCTAAAACCCACCGGCCAACCCATTCTATATCTACACCACACATTGTTTCAACGTAACGCACCACACATTCAACGAGTTTTGGCCGTAGGACCAGCTTTTCGTAAGGGTCCCGTTTGGGAAGGCTAAATTGAAGATTCACCAAACCTTGTTAGGGCTGCTTTAAAGTGTTTTGAACAAGTAATTCAAAAGGGCTGTTCAGGAGGGATTCATCATTGATTGATCTGCATTGACTGAGTCGCTTCCAAGAAGTTACCAAAATTAGCTTGACCTAAAAGTTAATTTCACAGCTCAACGTAAGCATTTTTGGGCTTTTCAATCTATGACCATGGTCTCACAGTTTTCTGAGTAGAAAGTAGAAAGTAAAAACTATGTAACTTGAACCACAAGAGGCCACAGTGGTGAAATCCCTCCCAAACGGGCACAAAAAACCTATATAAAGTGGGCAGTACTAGTCCTCCAAATGACCGACTGACGGTGGATTAGAACTGCCCACATTTTTAACCAAATTCATGGATTAATTGTCCGTGTGGACCAGCCTGGCACGATGGCCCGGACCATGCTGGGCCTGAGTTCCCAGGTCAATGATCCGGCACAGTATGCAGTATGGCATGGCATGGCCCGCGGGCCCGTAGTGGGTCACGCTTGGCCAGCCCGATGAATTAGCTGTTAGGGGTCCCCAACAGCTAGTTTTAGCTTTTTGAGGTTTTTTTTACAGAAATAGCCCCCAACAACTATATAGGGAGAGTATTTATGTATTATGGTTTTGGGAGGGAAGAAAGAATGACACAGATGCCCCCAACAACTATATAAACAGTTAGTTTGGGGGGCATTTTGGGTAAAGTAATAAATAACTTTACAATAATTAAAATACCCCTCCTAACAACTAGTTTTTAGTGTATTTTGGGTAATTAAATTATTTTCAATCCTATAAATAGCCTTATCCTCCACCATTCTTATCGCACCAATTCTACAATTCTCTTAATCTTTTCTCTAATTCTCATACTCTCTCAAATCTCAATCTCTCATACATTCTCTGATTCTCCAATTCTCAACTTTATTAAAGTTCCAACAAGAAGAAGACTTATTCAACAGCTCAAGCATCTCAAGTTAGCAATTTGGGAGGGTTGGGTTCCTGGAGTTGAAAGCCTTCAACTATTGAAATCAAGTTGGGATTCTGAACTAGCAATCTAGGTAAATGCAATTAAATTAATTTTTATTTTTTTAGAATTAAAAAATGGTCAACTCCTCCTAAAACCAATTCCCCAACATGCTCAATGTCGATGAGATTTAGTCACAGCATGGTAGTGTTAGCACCGATATGGATGCTATGATATTGATGGAACCACCACCCCTATTACTGATAATAGGGAAAATAAAAAGGTCACTAAGTTGATTAGCCCGGTTTGAAAAATATTTAAAGATGAGGAGGTTCAGGAAAGGGAAAAAGAGTTGTTTGCCAAAATGTAGGAAGACTTCAACTATTGTAGCAAGGGTGGTACTGGCCATTTGGGCAAACATTTGCTCACCCATGAGAAAGAAGAAGAAGAAGAAGAAGAAGAAGACGAAGGGAGAGAAACAAACTGGGCGGGGGGTTTTGGTACTTTTAAATATTCTCAAGAAAAAATGAAGCAAGAATTAGCAAAATACATTGTACATGCTGAACAACCATTTTTGTTAGCTAAAGATACTAAATTTGAAAAATGGTTACGTAATTTTGTAAATCCACAATTTAAAAAATTTTCTAGGAATACTATTAGATCATATGCTTTAAAAATTTTTTATTCATATAAACAAAATTTAATTTATACATTATCAAATCTTAATTCTAAAGTTGCAATTACTTATGATATTTGGGCTTCTAAATTTAACATAAGTTATATTTGTGTTACCAATCATTTTATTGATAAAAATTGACTTTTAAAATAAAAGAATTTTAAGTTTTACTAGGCTTGAATGGCCACATATTGGCCCAACAATTGCTGCAAGTATTTTAAATACCTTACATGCTTATGGAGTTGACAATAAACTATTTTCTATTAGTTTTGATAATGGTAGTAATAATGATTCAACAATAAATATTTTAAAATCTCAATTAAAACCATGTTTAAATGTTAAATTATTTCATACCAGATGTGCATGTCACATCTTATATTTATGTATTCAAGATGCTTTAAATATTATTTCTACTCATATTTCTAAAATTAGAAATTTTATTATATATTAAAAGTTCTAAGCAAGAAAACAAGAATTTAAATATTTATGTCAAAATTATGGTTTAAAATATAAACATTTTATATTATATGTTAAACATAAATGAAATTCTACCTATTCTATGTTAGAAAGTTGTATTTCTCACAA